>NC_090375.1:7084803-7384803 GCF_036365525.1 Heterodontus francisci | reverse complement strand
GTGAGAGAGTTGGGGAAACTGAGAGTGTGAGAGAGTTGGGGAACTGAGAGTGTGAGGGAGTTGGGGGAACTGAGAGTGTGAGAGAGTTGGGGGAACTGAGAGTGTGAGAGAGTTGGGGAAACTGAGAGTGTGAGAGTGTTGGGGAACTGAGAGTGTGAGGGAGTTGGGGGAACTGAGAGTGTGAGAGAGTTGGGGGAACTGAGAGTGTGAGAGAGTTGGGGAAACTGAGAGTGTGAGAGAGTTGGGGAACTGAGAGTGTGAGGGAGTTGGGGGAACTGAGAGTGTGAGAGAGTTGGGGGAACTGAGAGTGTGAGAGAGTTGGGGGAACTGAGAGTGTGAGAGAGTTGGGGAACTGAGAGTGTGAGGGAGTTGGGGGAACTGAGAGTGTGAGAGAGTTGGGGAACTGAGAGTGTGAGGGAGTTGGGGGAACTGAGAGTGTGAGAGAGTTGGAGGGGGGAACTGTGAGTGTGAGAGAATTGGAGGGACTGAGAGTGTGTGTGTTGAGGGGTATTGAGAGTGTGAGAGAGTTGGAGGGGGTGAACTGAGAATGTGAGAGACGTGGGAGGAACTGAGACTGTGAGAGAGTTGAGGGAACTGAGAATATGAGAGAATTGAAGAGAACTGAGAGTGGGAGAGAGTTGGAGGAGGGAACTGAGAGTGTGAGAGAGTTGGGGGAACTGAGAGCATGAGATACTTGGGGGAACTGAAAGTGTGAGAGAGTTGGGAGGAACTGAGACTGTGAGAGAGTTGGAGGGGGGAACTGTGAGTGTGAGAGAGTTGGGGGAACTGAGAGTGTGAGAGAGTTGGGGGAACTGAGAGTGTGAGAGAGATGGGGAACTGAGAGTGTGAGGGAGTTGGGGGAACTGAGAGTGTGAGAGAGTTGGGGGAACTGAGAGTGTGAGAGAGTTGGGAGGAACTGAGACTGTGAGAGAGTTGAGGGAACTAAGAGTATGAGAGATTTGGAGAGAACTGAGAGTGTGAGAGAGTTGGGGAAACTGAGAGTGTGAGAGAGTTGGGGAACTGAGAGTGTGAGGGAGTTGGGGGAACTGAGAGTGTGAGAGAGTTGGGGGAACTGAGAGTGTGAGAGAGTTGGGAGGAACTGAGAGTGTGAGAGAGTTGGAGGGGGGAACTGTGAGTGTGAGAGAGTTGGAGGGACTGAGAGTGTGTGTGTTGAGGGGTACTGAGAGTGTGAGAGAGTTGGAGGGGGTGAACTGAGAATGTGAGAGACTTGGGAGGAACTGAGACTGTGAGAGAGTTGAGGGAACTGAGAATATGAGAGAATTGAAGAGAACTGAGAGTGGGAGAGAGTTGGAGGAGGGAACTGAGAGCGTGAGAGAGTTGGGGGAACTGAGAGCATGAGATACTTGGGGGAACTGAAAGTGTGAGAGAGTTGGGAGGAACTGAGACTGTGAGAGAGTTGAGGGAACTAAGAGTATGAGAGATTTGGAGAGAACTGAGAGTGTAAGAGAGTTGGGGAAACTGAGAGTGTGAGAGAGTTGGAGGGGGGAACTGTGAGTGTGAGAGTGTTGGGGGAACTGAGAATGTGAGAGAGTTGGGGGAACTGAGAGTGTGAGAGAGTTGGGGGAACTGAGAATGTGAGAGAGTTGGGGGAACTGAGAGTGTGAGAGAGTTGGGGGAACTGAGAGTGTGAGAGAGTTGGGGGAACTGAGAGTGTGAGAGAGTTGGGGAACTGTGAGTGTGAGAGTGTTGGGGGAACTGAGAGTGTGAGAGAGTTGGGGGAACTGAGAGTGTGAGAGAGTTGGGGGAACTGAGAGTGTGAGAGAGTTGGGAGGAACTGAGACTGTGAGAGAGTTGAGGGAACTAAGAGTGTGAGGGAGTTGGGGAAACTGAGAGTGTGAGAGAGTTGGGGAACTGAGAGTGTGAGGGAGTTGGGGGAACTGAGAGTGTGAGAGAGTTGGGGGAACTGAGAGTGTGAGAGAGTTGGGGGAACTGAGAGTGTGAGAGAGATGGGGAACTGAGAGTGTGAGGGAGTTGGGGGAACTGAGAGTGTGAGAGAGTTGGGGGAACTGAGAGTGTGAGAGAGTTGGGAGGAACTGAGAGTGTGAGAGAGATGGAGGGGGGAACTGTGAGTGTGAGAGAGTTGGAGGGACTGAGAGTGTGTGTGTTGAGGGGTACTGAGAGTGTGAGAGAGTTGGAGGGGGTGAACTGAGAATGTGAGAGACTTGGGAGGAACTGAGACTGTGAGAGAGTTGAGGAAACTGAGAATATGAGAGAATTGAAGAGAACTGAGAGTGTGAGAGAGTTGGGGGAACTGAGAGTGTGAGAGAGTTGGGGGAACTGAGAGTGTGAGAGAGATGGGGAACTGAGAGTGTGAGGGAGTTGGGGGAACTGAGAGTGTGAGAGAGTTGGGGGAACTGAGAGTGTGAGAGACTTGGGAGGAACTGAGACTGTGAGAGAGTTGAGGGAACTGAGAATATGAGAGAATTGAAGAGAACTGAGATTGGGAGAGAGTTGGAGGAGGGAACTGAGAGTGTGAGAGAGTTGGGGGAACTGAGAGCATGAGATACTTGGGGGAACTGAAAGTGTGAGAGAGTTGGGAGGAACTGAGACTGTGAGAGAGTTGGAGGGGGGAACTGTGAGTGTGAGAGAGTTGGGGGAACTGAGAGTGTGAGAGAGTTGGGGGAACTGAGAGTGTGAGAGAGATGGGGAACTGAGAGTGTGAGGGAGTTGGGGGAACTGAGAGTGTGAGAGAGTTGGGGGAACTGAGAGTGTGAGAGAGTTGGGAGGAACTGAGACTGTGAGAGAGTTGAGGGAACTAAGAGTATGAGAGATTTGGAGAGAACTGAGAGTGTGAGAGAGTTGGGGGAACTGAGAGTGTGAGAGAGTTGGGGAAACTGAGAGTGTGAGAGAGTTGGGGAACTGAGAGTGTGAGGGAGTTGGGGGAACTGAGAGTGTGAGAGAGTTGGGGGAACTGAGAGTGTGAGAGAGTTGGGGGAACTGAGAGTGTGAGAGAGTTGGGAGGAACTGAGAGTGTGAGAGAGTTGGAGGGGGGAACTGTGAGTGTGAGAGAGTTGGAGGGACTGAGAGTGTGTGTGTTGAGGGGTACTGAGAGTGTGAGAGAGTTGGAGGGGGTGAACTGAGAATGTGAGAGACTTGGGAGGAACTGAGACTGTGAGAGAGTTGAGGGAACTGAGAATATGAGAGAATTGAAGAGAACTGAGAGTGGGAGAGAGTTGGAGGAGGGAACTGAGAGCGTGAGAGAGTTGGGGGAACTGAGAGCATGAGATACTTGGGGGAACTGAAAGTGTGAGAGAGTTGGGAGGAACTGAGACTGTGAGAGAGTTGAGGGAACTAAGAGTATGAGAGATTTGGAGAGAACTGAGAGTGTAAGAGAGTTGGGGAAACTGAGAGTGTGAGAGAGTTGGAGGGGGGAACTGTGAGTGTGAGAGTGTTGGGGGAACTGAGAATGTGAGAGAGTTGGGGGAACTGAGAGTGTGAGAGAGTTGGGGGAACTGAGAATGTGAGAGAGTTGGGGGAACTGAGAGTGTGAGAGAGTTGGGGGAACTGAGAGTGTGAGAGAGTTGGGGGAACTGAGAGTGTGAGAGAGTTGGGGAACTGTGAGTGTGAGAGTGTTGGGGGAACTGAGAGTGTGAGAGAGTTGGGGGAACTGAGAGTGTGAGAGAGTTGGGGGAACTGAGAGTGTGAGAGAGTTGGGAGGAACTGAGACTGTGAGAGAGTTGAGGGAACTAAGAGTGTGAGGGAGTTGGGGAAACTGAGAGTGTGAGAGAGTTGGGGAACTGAGAGTGTGAGGGAGTTGGGGGAACTGAGAGTGTGAGAGAGTTGGGGGAACTGAGAGTGTGAGAGAGTTGGGGGAACTGAGAGTGTGAGAGAGATGGGGAACTGAGAGTGTGAGGGAGTTGGGGGAACTGAGAGTGTGAGAGAGTTGGGGGAACTGAGAGTGTGAGAGAGTTGGGAGGAACTGAGAGTGTGAGAGAGATGGAGGGGGGAACTGTGAGTGTGAGAGAGTTGGAGGGACTGAGAGTGTGTGTGTTGAGGGGTACTGAGAGTGTGAGAGAGTTGGAGGGGGTGAACTGAGAATGTGAGAGACTTGGGAGGAACTGAGACTGTGAGAGAGTTGAGGAAACTGAGAATATGAGAGAATTGAAGAGAACTGAGAGTGTGAGAGAGTTGGGGGAACTGAGAGTGTGAGAGAGTTGGGGGAACTGAGAGTGTGAGAGAGATGGGGAACTGAGAGTGTGAGGGAGTTGGGGGAACTGAGAGTGTGAGAGAGTTGGGGGAACTGAGAGTGTGAGAGACTTGGGAGGAACTGAGACTGTGAGAGAGTTGAGGGAACTGAGAATATGAGAGAATTGAAGAGAACTGAGATTGGGAGAGAGTTGGAGGAGGGAACTGAGAGTGTGAGAGAGTTGGGGGAACTGAGAGCATGAGATACTTGGGGGAACTGAAAGTGTGAGAGAGTTGGGAGGAACTGAGACTGTGAGAGAGTTGGAGGGGGGAACTGTGAGTGTGAGAGAGTTGGGGGAACTGAGAGTGTGAGAGAGTTGGGGGAACTGAGAGTGTGAGAGAGATGGGGAACTGAGAGTGTGAGGGAGTTGGGGGAACTGAGAGTGTGAGAGAGTTGGGGGAACTGAGAGTGTGAGAGAGTTGGGAGGAACTGAGACTGTGAGAGAGTTGAGGGAACTAAGAGTATGAGAGATTTGGAGAGAACTGAGAGTGTGAGAGAGTTGGGGGAACTGAGAGTGTGAGAGAGTTGGGGAAACTGAGAGTGTGAGAGAGTTGGGGAACTGAGAGTGTGAGGGAGTTGGGGGAACTGAGAGTGTGAGAGAGTTGGGGGAACTGAGAGTGTGAGAGAGTTGGGGAAACTGAGAGTGTGAGAGTGTTGGGGAACTGAGAGTGTGAGGGAGTTGGGGGAACTGAGAGTGTGAGAGAGTTGGGGGAACTGAGAGTGTGAGAGAGTTGGGGAAACTGAGAGTGTGAGAGAGTTGGGGAACTGAGAGTGTGAGGGAGTTGGGGGAACTGAGAGTGTGAGAGAGTTGGGGGAACTGAGAGTGTGAGAGAGTTGGGGGAACTGAGAGTGTGAGAGAGTTGGGGAACTGAGAGTGTGAGGGAGTTGGGGGAACTGAGAGTG
The DNA here is from genome assembly GCF_036365525.1 of Heterodontus francisci. Taxonomy (NCBI): domain Eukaryota; kingdom Metazoa; phylum Chordata; class Chondrichthyes; order Heterodontiformes; family Heterodontidae; genus Heterodontus; species Heterodontus francisci. Next base: position 7,379,693 of record NC_090375.1, on the reverse strand, counting down.
TGAGAGAGTTGGGGAACTGAGAGTGTGAGGGAGTTGGGGGAACTGAGAGTGTGAGAGAGTTGGAGGGGGGAACTGTGAGTGTGAGAGAATTGGAGGGACTGAGAGTGTGTGTGTTGAGGGGTATTGAGAGTGTGAGAGAGTTGGAGGGGGTGAACTGAGAATGTGAGAGACGTGGGAGGAACTGAGACTGTGAGAGAGTTGAGGGAACTGAGAATATGAGAGAATTGAAGAGAACTGAGAGTGGGAGAGAGTTGGAGGAGGGAACTGAGAGTGTGAGAGAGTTGGGGGAACTGAGAGCATGAGATACTTGGGGGAACTGAAAGTGTGAGAGAGTTGGGAGGAACTGAGACTGTGAGAGAGTTGGAGGGGGGAACTGTGAGTGTGAGAGAGTTGGGGGAACTGAGAGTGTGAGAGAGTTGGGGGAACTGAGAGTGTGAGAGAGATGGGGAACTGAGAGTGTGAGGGAGTTGGGGGAACTGAGAGTGTGAGAGAGTTGGGAGGAACTGAGACTGTGAGAGAGTTGAGGGAACTAAGAGTATGAGAGATTTGGAGAGAACTGAGAGTGTGAGAGAGTTGGGGAAACTGAGAGTGTGAGAGAGTTGGGGAACTGAGAGTGTGAGGGAGTTGGGGGAACTGAGAGTGTGAGAGAGTTGGGGGAACTGAGAGTGTGAGAGAGTTGGGAGGAACTGAGAGTGTGAGAGAGTTGGAGGGGGGAACTGTGAGTGTGAGAGAGTTGGAGGGACTGAGAGTGTGTGTGTTGAGGGGTACTGAGAGTGTGAGAGAGTTGGAGGGGGTGAACTGAGAATGTGAGAGACTTGGGAGGAACTGAGACTGTGAGAGAGTTGAGGGAACTGAGAATATGAGAGAATTGAAGAGAACTGAGAGTGGGAGAGAGTTGGAGGAGGGAACTGAGAGCGTGAGAGAGTTGGGGGAACTGAGAGCATGAGATACTTGGGGGAACTGAAAGTGTGAGAGAGTTGGGAGGAACTGAGACTGTGAGAGAGTTGAGGGAACTAAGAGTATGAGAGATTTGGAGAGAACTGAGAGTGTAAGAGAGTTGGGGAAACTGAGAGTGTGAGAGAGTTGGAGGGGGGAACTGTGAGTGTGAGAGTGTTGGGGGAACTGAGAATGTGAGAGAGTTGGGGGAACTGAGAGTGTGAGAGAGTTGGGGGAACTGAGAATGTGAGAGAGTTGGGGGAACTGAGAGTGTGAGAGAGTTGGGGGAACTGAGAGTGTGAGAGAGTTGGGGGAACTGAGAGTGTGAGAGAGTTGGGGAACTGTGAGTGTGAGAGTGTTGGGGGAACTGAGAGTGTGAGAGAGTTGGGGGAACTGAGAGTGTGAGAGAGTTGGGGGAACTGAGAGTGTGAGAGAGTTGGGAGGAACTGAGACTGTGAGAGAGTTGAGGGAACTAAGAGTGTGAGGGAGTTGGGGAAACTGAGAGTGTGAGAGAGTTGGGGAACTGAGAGTGTGAGGGAGTTGGGGGAACTGAGAGTGTGAGAGAGTTGGGGGAACTGAGAGTGTGAGAGAGTTGGGGGAACTGAGAGTGTGAGAGAGATGGGGAACTGAGAGTGTGAGGGAGTTGGGGGAACTGAGAGTGTGAGAGAGTTGGGGGAACTGAGAGTGTGAGAGAGTTGGGAGGAACTGAGAGTGTGAGAGAGATGGAGGGGGGAACTGTGAGTGTGAGAGAGTTGGAGGGACTGAGAGTGTGTGTGTTGAGGGGTACTGAGAGTGTGAGAGAGTTGGAGGGGGTGAACTGAGAATGTGAGAGACTTGGGAGGAACTGAGACTGTGAGAGAGTTGAGGAAACTGAGAATATGAGAGAATTGAAGAGAACTGAGAGTGTGAGAGAGTTGGGGGAACTGAGAGTGTGAGAGAGTTGGGGGAACTGAGAGTGTGAGAGAGATGGGGAACTGAGAGTGTGAGGGAGTTGGGGGAACTGAGAGTGTGAGAGAGTTGGGGGAACTGAGAGTGTGAGAGAGTTGGGAGGAACTGAGACTGTGAGAGAGTTGAGGGAACTAAGAGTATGAGAGATTTGGAGAGAACTGAGAGTGTGAGAGAGTTGGGGGAACTGAGAGTGTGAGAGAGTTGGAGGGGGGAACTGTGAGTGTGAGAGAGTTGGGGGAACTGAGAGTGTGAGAGAGTTGGGGGAACTGAGAGTGTGAGAGAGATGGGGAACTGAGAGTGTGAGAGAGATGGGGGAACTGAGAGTGTGAGAGATTTGGAGAGAACTGAGAGTGTGAGAGAGTTGGGGGAACTGAGAGTGTGAGGGAGTTGGGGGAACTGAGAGTGTGAGAGAGTTGGGGGAACTGAGAGTGTGAGAGAGTTGGGAGGAACTGAGAGTGTGAGAGAGTTGGAGGGGGGAACTGTGAGTGTGAGAGAGTTGGAGGGACTGAGAGTGTGTGTGTTGAGGGGTACTGAGAGTGTGAGAGAGTTGGAGGGGGTGAACTGAGAATGTGAGAGACTTGGGAGGAACTGAGACTGTGAGAGAGTTGAGGGAACTGAGAATATGAGAGAATTGAAGAGAACTGAGAGTCGGAGAGAGTTGGAGGAGGGAACTGAGAGTGTGAGAGAGTTGGGGGAACTGAGAGCATGAGATACTTGGGGGAACTGAAAGTGTGAGAGAGTTGGGAGGAACTGAGACTGTGAGAGAGTTGAGGGAACTAAGAGTATGAGAGATTTGGAGAGAACTGAGAGTGTAAGAGAGTTGGGGAAACTGAGAGTGTGAGAGAGTTGGAGGGGGGAACTGTGAGTGTGAGAGTGTTGGGGGAACTGAGAGTGTGAGAGAGTTGGGGGAACTGAGAGTGTGAGAGAGTTGGGGGAACTGAGAGTGTGAGAGAGTTGGGGGAACTGAGAGTGTGAGAGAGATGGGGAACTGAGAGTGTGAGGGAGTTGGGAGGAACTGAGAGTGTGAGAGAGATGGAGGGACTGAGAGTGTGAGAGAGTTGGGAGGAACTGAGAGTGTGAGGGAGTTGGGGGAACTGAGAGTGTGAGAGAGTTGGGGGAACTGAGAGTGTGAGAGAGATGGGGAACTGAGAGTGTGAGGGAGTTGGGGGAACTGAGAGTGTGAGAGAGTTGGGGGAACTGAGAGTGTGAGAGAGTTGGGAGGAACTGAGAGTGTGAGAGAGATGGAGGGACTGAGAGTGTGTGTGTTGAGGGGTACTGAGAGTGTGAGAGAGTTGGAGGGGGTGAACTGAGAATGTGAGAGACTTGGGAGGAACTGAGACTGTGAGAGAGTTGAGGAAACTGAGAATATGAGAGAATTGAAGAGAACTGAGAGTGGGAGAGAGTTGGAGGAGGGAACTGAGAGTGTGAGAGAGTTGGGGGAACTGAGAGCATGAGATACTTGGCCGAACTGTAAGTGTGAGAGAGTTGGGAGGAACTGAGACTGTGAGAGAGTTGAGGGATCTAAGAGTATGAGAGATTTGGAGAGAACTGAGAGTGTGAGAGAGTTTGGGAAACTGAGAGTGTGAGAGAGTTGGGGAACTGAGAGTGTGAGAGATTTGGAGAGAACTGAGAGTGTGAGAGAGTTGGGGAAACTGAGAGTGTGAGAGAGTTGGGGAAATGAGCGTGTGAGGGAGTTGGGGGAACTGAGAGTGTGAGAGAGATGGGGAACTGAGAGTGTGAGGGAGTTGGGGGTACTGAGAGTGTGAGAGAGTCGGAGGGGGTGAACTGAGAATATGAGAGAGTTGGGAGGAACTGAGACTGTGAGAGAGTTGAGGGAACTGAGAATATGAGAGAATTGAAGAGAACTGAGAGTGGGAGAGAGTTGGAGGAGGGAACTGAGAGTGTGAGAGAGTTTGGGAAACTGAGAGTGTGAGAGAGTTGGGGAACTGAGAGTGTGAGAGATTTGGAGAGAACTGAGAGTGTGAGAGAGTTGGGGAAACTGAGAGTGTGAGAGAGTTGGGGAACTGAGAGTGTGAGGGAGTTGGGGGAACTGAGAATGTGAGAGAGTTGGGGGAACTGAGAGTGTGAGAGAGATGGGGAACTGAGAGTGTGAGGGAGTTGGGGGAACTGAGAGTGTGAGAGAGTTGGGGGAACTGAGAGTGTGAGAGTGTTGGGAGGAACTGAGAGTGTGAGAGAGTTGGAGGGGGGAACTGTGAGTGTGAGAGAGTTGGAGGGACTGAGAGTGTGTGTGTTGAGGGGTACTGAGAGTGTGAGAGAGTTGGAGGGGGTGAACTGAGAATGTGAGAGACTTGGGAGGAACTGAGACTGTGAGAGAGTTGAGGGAACTGAGAATATGAGAGAATTGAAGAGAACTGAGAGTGGGAGAGAGTTGGAGGAGGGAACTGAAAGTGTGAGAGAGTTGGGGGAACTGAGAGCATGAGATACTTGGGGGAACTGAAAGTGTGAGAGAGTTGGGAGGAACTGAGACTGTGAGAGAGTTGAGGGAACTGAGAGTGTGAGAGAGATGGGGAACTGAGAGTGTGACAGACTTGGGAGGAACTGAGACTGTGAGAGAGTTGAGGGAACTAAGAGTATGAGAGATTTGGAGAGAACTGAGAGTGTGAGAGAGTTGGGGAAACTGAGAGTGTGAGAGAGTTGGAGGGGGGAACTGTGAGTGTGAGAGTGTTGGGGGAACTGAGAGTGTGAGAGAGTTGGGGGAACTGAGAGTGTGAGAGAGTTGGGGGAACTGAGAGTGTGAGAGAGATGGGGAACTGAGAGTGTGAGGGAGTTGGGGGAACTGAGAGTGTGAGAGAGTTGGGGGAACTGAGAGTGTGAGAGAGTTGGGAGGAACTGAGAGTTTGAGAGATTTGGAGAGAACTGAGAGTGTGAGAGAGTTGAGGAAACTGAGAGTGTGAGAGAGTTGGGGAACTGAGAGTGTGAGGGAGTTGGGGAACTGAGAGTGTGAGGGAGTTGGGGGAACTGAGAGTGTGAGGGAGTTGGGGGAACTGAGAGTGTGAGAGAGATGGGGAACTGAGAGTGTGAGGGAGTTGGGGGAACTGAGAGTGTGTGTGTTGAGGGGTACTGAGAGTGTGAGAGAGTTGGGGAACTGAGAGTGTGAGGGAGTTGGGGGAACTGAGAGTGTGAGGGAGTTGGGGGAACTGAGAGTGTGAGAGAGATGGGGAACTGAGAGTGTGAGGGAGTTGGGGGAACTGAGAGTGTGTGTGTTGAGGGGTACTGAGAGTGTGAGAGAGTTGGAGGGGGTGAACTGAGAATGTGAGAGACTTGTGAGGAACTGAGACTGTGAGAGAGTTGAGGAAACTGAGAATATGAGAGAATTGAAGAGAACTGAGAGTGTGAGAGAGTTGGGGAAACTCAGAGTGTGAGAGAGTTGGGGAACTGAGAGTGTGAGGGAGTTGGGGGAACTGAGAATGTGAGAGAGTTGGGGGAACTGAGAGTGTGAGAGAGATGGGGAACTGAGAGTGTGAGGGAGTTGGGGGTACTGAGAGTGTGAGAGAGTCGGAGGGGGTGAACTGAGAATGTGAGAGAGTTGGGAGGAACTGAGACTGTGAGAGAGTTGAGGGAACTAAGAGTATGAGAGATTTGGAGAGAACTGAGAGTGTGAGAGAGTTGGGGAAACTGAGAGTGTGAGAGAGTTGGGGAACTGAGAGTGTGAGGGAGTTGGGGGAACTGAGAGTGTGAGAGTGTTGGGAGGAACTGAGAGTGTGAGAGAGTTGGAGGGGGGAACTGTGAGTGTGAGAGAGTTGGAGGGACTGAGAGTGTGTGTGTTGAGGGGTACTGAGAGTGTGAGAGAGTTGGAGGGGGTGAACTGAGAATGTGAGAGACTTGGGAGGAACTGAGACTGTGAGAGAGTTGAGGGAACTGAGAATATGAGAGAATTGAAGAGAACTGAGAGTGGGAGAGAGTTGGAGGAGGGAACTGAGAGTGTGAGAGAGTTGGGGGAACTGAGAGCATGAGATACTTGGGGGAACTGAAAGTGTGAGAGAGTTGGGAGGAACTGAGACTGTGAGAGAGTTGGGGGAACTGAGAGTGTGAGAGAGATGGGGAACTGAGAGTGTGAGGGAGTTGGGTGAACTGAGAGTGTGAGAGAGTTGGGGGAACTGAGAGTGTGAGAGAGTTGGGAGGAACTGAGACTGTGAGAGAGTTGAGGGAACTGAGAGTATGAGAGATTTGGAGAGAACTGAGAGTGTGAGAGAGTTGAGGAAACTGAGAGTGTGAGAGAGTTGGGGGAACTGAGACTGTGAGAGAGTTGGGGGAACTAAGAGTGTGAGAGAGATGGGGAACTGAGAGTGTGAGGGAGTTGGGGAACTGAGACTGTGAGAGAGTTGGGGGAACTGAGAGTGTGAGAGAGATGGGGAACTGAGAGTGTGAGGGAGTTGGGGAACTGTGAGTGTGAGAGTGTTGGGGGAACTGAGAGTGTGAGAGAGTTGGGGGAACTGAGACTGTGAGAGAGTTCGGGGAACTGAGAGTGTGAGAGAGATGGGGAACTGAGAGTGTGAGGGAGTTGGGGGAACTGCGAGTGTGAGAGAGTTGGGAGGAACTGAGACTGTGAGAGAGTTGAGGGAACTGAGAGTATGAGAGATTTGGAGAGAACTGAGAGTGTGCGAGAGTTGAGGAAACTGAGAGTGTGAGAGAGTTGGGGAACTGAGAGTGTGAGGGAGTTGGGGGAACTGAGAGTGTGAGGGAGTTGGGGGAACTGAGAGTGTGAGAGAGATGGGGAACTGAGAGTGTGAGGGAGTTGGGGGAACTGAGAGTGTGAGAGAGTTGGGGGAACTGAGAGTGTGAGAGAGTTGGGAGGAACTGAGAGTGTGAGAGAGATGGAGGGGGGAACTGTGAGTGTGAGAGAGTTGGAGGGACTGAGAGTGTGTGTGTTGAGGGGTACTGAGAGTGTGAGAGAGTTGGAGGGGGTGAACTGAGAATGTGAGAGACTTGGGAGGAACTGAGACTGTGAGAGAGTTGAGGAAACTGTGAATATGAGAGAATTGAAGAGAACTGAGAGTGGGAGAGAGTTGGAGGAGGGAACTGAGAGCGTGAGAGAGTTGGGGGAACTGAGAGCATGAGATACTTGGGGGAACTGAAAGTGTGAGAGAGTTGGGAGGAACTGAGACTGTGAGAGAGTTGAGGGATCGAAGAGTATGACAGATTTGGAGAGAACTGAGAGTGTGAGAGAGTTTGGGAAACTGAGAGTGTGAGAGAGTTGGGGAACTGAGTGTGTGAGAGATTTGGAGAGAACTGAGAGTGTGAGAGAGTTGGGGAAACTGAGAGTGTGAGAGAGTTGGGGACTGAGCGTGTGAGGGAGTTGGGGGAACTCCGAGTGTGAGAGAGATGGGGAACTGAGAGTGTGAGGGAGTTGGGGGAACTGAGAGTGTGAGAGAGTTGGAGGGGGGAACAGTGAGTGTGAGAGAGTTGGAGGGACTGAGAGTGTGTGTGTTGAGGGGTACTGAGAGTGTGAGAGAGTCGGAGGGGGTGAACTGAGAATGTGAGAGAGTTGGGAGGAACTGAGACTGTGAGAGAGTTGAGGGAACTGAGAATATGAGAGAATTGAAGAGAACTGAGAGTGGGAGAGAGTTGGAGGAGGGAACTGAGAGTGTGAGAGAGTTGGGGGAACTGAGAGCATGAGATACTTGGGGGAACTGAAAGTGTGAGAGAGTTGGGAGGAACTGAGACTGTGAGAGAGTTGGGGAAACTGAGAGTGTGAGAGAGTTGGGGAAACTGAGAGTGTGAGAGAGTTGGGGGAACTGAGAGTGTGAGAGAGTTGGGGAACTGAGAGTGTGAGAGAGTTGGGGAAACTGAGAGTGTGAGAGAGATGGGGAAACTGAGAGTGTGAGAGAGTTGGGGAACTGAGAGTGTGAGAGAGTTGGGAGGAACTGAGACTGTGAGAGAGTTGAGGGAACTAAGAGTATGAGAGATTTGGAGAGAACTGAGAGTGTGAGAGAGTTGGGGGAACTGAGAGTGTGAGGGAGTTGGGGGAACTGAGAGTGTGAGAGAGTTGGGGAACTGTGAGTGTGAGAGTGTTGGGGGAACTGAGAGTGTGAGAGAGTTGGGGGAACTGAGAGTGTGAGAGAGTTGGGGGAACTGAGAGTGTGAGAGAGATGGGGAACTGAGAGTGTGAGGGAGTTGGGGGAACTGAGAGTGTGAGAGAGTTGGGGGAACTGAGAGTGTGAGAGAGTTGGGAGGAACTGAGACTGTGAGAGAGTTGAGGGAACTGAGAGTATGAGAGATTTGGAGAGAACTGAGAGTGTGAGAGAGTTGAGGAAACTGAGAGTGTGAGAGAGTTGGGGAACTGAGTGTGTGAGAGATTTGGAGAGAACTGAGAGTGTGAGAGAGTTGGGGAAACTGAGAGTGTGAGAGAGTTGGGGACTGAGCGTGTGAGGGAGTTGGGGGAACTCCGAGTGTGAGAGAGATGGGGAACTGAGAGTGTGAGGGAGTTGGGGGAACTGAGAGTGTGAGAGAGTTGGAGGGGGGAACAGTGAGTGTGAGAGAGTTGGAGGGACTGAGAGTGTGTGTGTTGAGGGGTACTGAGAGTGTGAGAGAGTCGGAGGGGGTGAACTGAGAATGTGAGAGAGTTGGGAGGAACTGAGACTGTGAGAGAGTTGAGGGAACTGAGAATATGAGAGAATTGAAGAGAACTGAGAGTGGGAGAGAGTTGGAGGAGGGAACTGAGAGTGTGAGAGAGTTGGGGGAACTGAGAGCATGAGATACTTGGGGGAACTGAAAGTGTGAGAGAGTTGGGAGGAACTGAGACTGTGAGAGAGTTGGGGAAACTGAGAGTGTGAGAGAGTTGGGGAAACTGAGAGTGTGAGAGAGTTGGGGGAACTGAGAGTGTGAGAGAGTTGGGGAACTGAGAGTGTGAGAGAGTTGGGGAAACTGAGAGTGTGAAAGAGATGGGGAAACTGAGAGTGTGAGAGAGTTGGGGAACTGAGAGTGTGAGAGAGTTGGGAGGAACTGAGACTGTGAGAGAGTTGAGGGAACTAAGAGTATGAGAGATTTGGAGAGAACTGAGAGTGTGAGAGAGTTGGGGGAACTGAGAGTGTGAGGGAGTTGGGGGAACTGAGAGTGTGAGAGAGTTGGGGAACTGTGAGTGTGAGAGTGTTGGGGGAACTGAGAGTGTGAGAGAGTTGGGGGAACTGAGAGTGTGAGAGAGTTGGGGGAACTGAGAGTGTGAGAGAGATGGGGAACTGAGAGTGTGAGGGAGTTGGGGGAACTGAGAGTGTGAGAGAGTTGGGGGAACTGAGAGTGTGAGAGAGTTGGGAGGAACTGAGACTGTGAGAGAGTTGAGGGAACTGAGAGTATGAGAGATTTGGAGAGAACTGAGAGTGTGAGAGAGTTGAGGAAACTGAGAGTGTGAGAGAGTTGGGGAACTGAGAGTGTGAGAGATTTGGAGAGAACTGAGAGTGTGAGAGAGTTGGGGAAACTGAGAGTGTGAGAGAGTTGGGGAACTGAGAGTGTGAGAGATTTGGAGAGAACTGAGACTGTGAGAGAGTTGGGGAACTGAGAGTGTGAGAGATTTGGAGAGAACTGAGAGTGTGAGAGAGTTGGGGAAACTGAGAGTGTGAGAGAGTTGGGGAACTGAGAGTGTGAGGGAGTTGGGGGAACTGAGAGTGTGAGAGAGATGGGGAACTGAGAGTGTGAGGGAGTTGGGGGAACTGAGAGTGTGAGAGAGTTGGAGGGGGGAACTGTGAGTGTGAGAGAGTTGGAGGGACTGAGAGTGTGTGTGTTGAGGGGTACTGAGAGTGTGAGAGTCGGAGGCGGTGAACTGAGAATGTGAGAGAGTTGGGAGGAACTGAGACTGTGAGAGAGTTGAGGGAACTGAGAATATGAGAGAATTGAAGAGAACTGAGAGTGGGAGAGAGTTGGAGGAGGGAACTGAGAGTGTGAGAGAGTTGGGGGAACTGAGAGCATGAGATACTTGGGGGAACTGAAAGTGTGAGAGAGTTGGGAGTAACTGAGACTGTGAGAGAGTTGGGGAAACTGAGAGTGTGAGAGAGTTGGGGAAACTGAGAGTGTGAGAGAGTTGGGGGAACTGAGAGTGTGAGAGAGTTGGGGAACTGAGAGTGTGAGAGAGTTGGGGAAACTGAGAGTGTGAAAGAGATGGGGAAACTGAGAGTGTGAGAGAGTTGGGGAACTGAGAGTGTGAGAGAGTTGGGAGGAACTGAGACTGTGAGAGAGTTGAGGGAACTAAGAGTATGAGAGATTTGGAGAGAACTGAGAGTGTGAGAGAGTTGGGGAACTGAGAGTGTGAGAGAGTTGGGGAAACTGAGAGTGTGAGAGAGTTGGGGGAACTGAGAGTGTGAGGGAGTTGGGGGAACTGAGAGTGTGAGAGAGTTGGGGAACTGTGAGTGTGAGAGTGTTGGGGGAACTGAGAGTGTGAGAGAGTTGGGGGAACTGAGAGTGTGAGAGAGTTGGGGGAACTGAGAGTGTGAGAGAGATGGGGAACTGAGAGTGTGAGGGAGTTGGGGGAACTGAGAGTGTGAGAGAGTTGGGGGAACTGAGAGTGTGAGAGACTTGGGAGGAACTGAGACTGTGAGAGAGTTGAGGGAACTGAGAGTATGAGAGATTTGGAGAGAACTGAGAGTGTGAGAGAGTTGAGGAAACTGAGAGTGTGAGAGAGTTGGGGAACTGAGAGTGTGAGAGATTTGGAGAGAACTGAGAGTGTGAGAGAGTTGGGGAAACTGAGACTGTGAGAGAGTTGGGGAACTGAGAGTGTGAGAGATTTGGAGAGAACTGAAACTGTGAGAGAGTTGGGGAACTGAGAGTGTGAGAGATTTGGAGAGAACTGAGAGTGTGAGAGAGTTGGGGAAACTGAGAGTGTGAGAGAGTTGGGGAACTGAGAGTGTGAGGGAGTTGGGGGAACTGAGAGTGTGAGAGAGATGGGGAACTGAGAGTGTGAGGGAGTTGGGGGAACTGAGAGTGTGAGAGAGTTGGAGGGGGGAACTGTGAGTGTGAGAGAGTTGGAGGGACTGAGAGTGTGTGTGTTGAGGGGTACTGAGAGTGTGAGAGAGTCGGAGGGGGTGAACTGAGAATGTGAGAGAGTTGGGAGGAACTGAGACTGTGAGAGAGTTGAGGGAACTGAGAATATGAGAGAATTGAAGAGAACTGAGAGTGGGAGAGAGTTGGAGGAGGGAACTGAGAGTGTGAGAGAGTTGGGGAAACTGAGAGCATGAGATACTTGGGGGAACTGAAAGTGTGAGAGAGTTGGGAGGAACTGAGACTGTGAGAGAGTTGGGGGAACTGAGAGTGTGAGAGAGATGGGGAACTGAGAGTGTGAGGGAGTTGGGGAACTGTGAGTGTGAGAGTGTTGGGGGAACTGAGAGTGTGAGAGAGTTGGGGGAACTGAGACTGTGAGAGAGTTGGGGGAACTGAGAGTGTGAGAGAGATGGGGAACTGAGAGTGTGAGGGAGTTGGGGGAACTGAGAGTGTGAGAGAGTTGGGAGGAACTGAGACTGTGAGAGAGTTGAGGGAACTGAGAGTATGAGAGATTTGGAGAGAACTGAGAGTGTGAGAGAGTTGAGGAAACTGAGAGTGTGAGAGAGTTGGGGAACTGAGAGTGTGAGAAATTTGGAGAGAACTGAGAGTGTGAGAGAGTTGGGGAAACTGAGAGTGTGAGAGAGTTGGGAGGAACTGAGACTGTGAGAGAGTTGAGGGAACTGAGAATATGAGAGAATTGAAGAGAACTGAGAGTGGGAGAGAGTTGGAGGAGGGAACTGAGAGTGTGAGAGAGTTGGGGAAACTGAGAGCATGAGATACTTGGGGGAACTGAAAGTGTGAGAGAGTTGGGAGGAACTGAGACTGTGAGAGAGATGGGGGAACTGAGAGTGTGAGATACTTGGGGGAACTGAGAGTATGAGAGAGTTGGGGGAACTGAAAGTGTGAGAGATTTAGGGTGACTGGGAGTGTGAGAGAGTTGGGGGAACTGAAAGTGTGTGAGAGATGGGGAACTGAGAGTGTGAGGGAGTTGGGGGAACAGAGTGTGAGAGAGTTGGAGGGAACTGAGAGTGTGAGAGAGTTGGGGGGAACTGAGAGTGTGAGAGAGTTGGGAGGAACTGAGAGTGTGAGAGAGTTGGAGGGGGAAACTGTGAGTGTGAGAGAGTTGGAGGGACTGAGAGTGTGAGTGTTGAGAGGTACTGAGAGTGTGAGAGAGTTGGAGGGGGTGAACTGAGAGTGTGAGAGAGTTGGGGGAACTGAGAATGTGTGAGAGTTGGGGTGGCTGAGAGTGTGAGAGAGTTGGGGGATCAGCGAGTGTGAGAGAGTTGGGGTGACAGAGTGTGAGAGCGTTGGGGGGATTGAGAGTGTGAGAGAGTTGGGGGGAACTGAGAGTTAGAGAGAGTTGGGGAGGACTGAGAGTGTGTGAGAGTTGGGGGAACAGCGAGTGTGAGAGTGTTGGGAGGAACTGAGAGTATGCTGGATCAGTGCTGGGACCTTTGCTGTTTGTAGTATAAAAAATGATTTGGAGGAAAATGTAGCTGGTCTGATTAGTAAGTTTGCGGACGACACAAAGGTTGGTGGAGTTGCGGATAATGATGAGGATCGTCAGAGGATACAGCAGGATATAGATCGGTTGGAGACTTGGGTGGAGAAATGGCAGGAGGAGTTTAATCCGGACAAATGTGAGGTAATGCATTTTGGAAGGTCTAATGCTGGTGGGAGGTATACAGTAAATGGCAGAACCCTTAGGAGTATTGACAGGCAGAGAGATCTGGGCGTACAGGTCCACAGGTCACTGAAAGTGGCAACGCAGGTGGATAAGGTAGTCAAGAAGGCATACGGCATGCTTGCCTTCATCGGTCGGGACATAGAGTATAAAAATTGGCAAGTCACGTTGCAGCTGTACAGAAACTTAGTTAGGCTACACTTAGAATATTGCGTGCAATTCTGGTCGCCACACTACCAGAAGGACGTGGAGGCTTTGGAGAGGGTCCAGAAGAGGTTTACCAGGATGTTGCCCGGTCTGGAGGGCATTAGCTATGAGGAGAGGTTGCAAAAACTCGGATTGTTTTCACTGGAACGACGGAGGTGGAGGGGCGACATGATAGAGGTTTACAAAGTTATGAGCGGCATGGACAGAGTGGATAGTCAGAAGCTTTTTCCCAGGGTGGAAGAGTCAGTTACTAGGGGACATAGGTTTAAGGTGCGAGGGGCAAAGTTTAGAGGGGATGTGCGAGGCAAGTTTTTTACACAGAGGGTGGTGAGTGCCTGGAACTTGCTGCCGGGGGAGGTGGTGGAAGCAGATACGATAGCGACGTTTAAGAGACATCTTGACAAATACATGAATAGGAAGGGAATAGAGGGATATGGGCCCCGGAAGTGCAGAAGGTTTTAGTTTAGGCAGGCATCAAGATCGGCGCAGGCTTGGAGGGCCGAATGGCCTGTTACTGTGCTGTACTGTTCTTTGTTCTTTGTATGATAGAATTGGAGAGATCTGAGCGTGTGCGAGAGTTGGGGGAACTGATAGTTTGAGATACTTGGGGGAACTGAGAGTGTGAGAGAGTTGGAGGGGGGAACTGAAAGTATGAGAGAGTTGGGAGGAACTGAGACTGTGAGAGATTTGAGGGAACTGAAAGTATGAGAGAATTGGAGAGAACTGAGAGTGTGAGAGAGTTGGAGGGACTGAGAGTGTGAGAGAGTTGTGGGAACTGAGAGTGAGAGAGAGTTGGGGGAACTGAGAGCATGAGATACTTGGGGGAACTGAAAGTGTGAGAGAGTTGGGAGGAACTGAGACTGTGAGAGAGTTGGAGGGGGGAACTGTGAGTGTGAGAGAGTTGGGGGAACTGAGAGTGTGAGAGAGTTGGGGGAACTGAGAGTGTGAGAGAGATGGGGAACTGAGAGTGTGAGGGAGTTGGGGGAACTGAGAGTGTGAGAGAGTTGGGGGAACTGAGAGTGTGAGAGAGTTGGGGAACTGAGAGTGTGAGGGAGTTGGGGGAACTGAGAGTGTGAGAGAGTTGGGGGAACTGAGAGTGTGAGAGTGTTGGGAGGAACTGAGAGTGTGAGAGAGTTGGAGGGGGGAACTGTGAGTGTGAGAGAGTTGGAGGGACTGAGAGTGTGTGTGTTGAGGGGTACTGAGAGTGTGAGAGAGTTGGAGGGGGTGAACTGAGAATGTGAGAGACTTGGGAGGAACTGAGACTGTGAGAGAGTTGAGGGAACTGAGAATATGAGAGAATTGAAGAGAACTGAGAGTGGGAGAGAGTTGGAGGAGGGAACTGAAAGTGTGAGAGAGTTGGGGGAACTGAGAGCATGAGATACTTGGGGGAACTGAAAGTGTGAGAGAGTTGGGAGGAACTGAGACTGTGAGAGAGTTGAGGGAACTGAGAGTGTGAGAGAGATGGGGAACTGAGAGTGTGACAGAGTTGGGAGGAACTGAGACTGTGAGAGAGTTGAGGGAACTAAGAGTATGAGAGATTTGGAGAGAACTGAGAGTGTGAGAGAGTTGGGGAAACTGAGAGTGTGAGAGAGTTGGAGGGGGGAACTGTGAGTGTGAGAGTGTTGGGGGAACTGAGAGTGTGAGAGAGTTGGGGGAACTGAGAGTGTGAGAGAGTTGGGGGAACTGAGAGTGTGAGAGAGATGGGGAACTGAGAGTGTGAGGGAGTTGGGGGAACTGAGAGTGTGAGAGAGTTGGGGGAACTGAGAGTGTGAGAGAGTTGGGAGGAACTGAGTGTGTGAGAGATTTGGAGAGAACTGAGAGTGTGAGAGAGTTGAGGAAACTGAGAGTGTGAGAGAGTTGGGGAACTGAGAGTGTGAGGGAGTTGGGGAACTGAGAGTGTGAGGGAGTTGGGGGAACTGAGAGTGTGAGGGAGTTGAGGGAACTGAGAGTGTGAGAGAGATGGGGAACTGAGAGTGTGAGGGAGTTGGGGGAACTGAGAGTGTGAGGGAGTTGGGGGAACTGAGAGTGTGAGAGAGATGGGGAACTGAGAGTGTGAGGGAGTTGGGGGAACTGAGAGTGTGAGAGATTTGGAGAGAACTGAGAGTGTGAGAGAGTTGAGGAAACTGAGAGTGTGAGAGAGTTGGGGAACTGAGAGTGTGAGGGAGTTGGGGGAACTGAGAGTGTGAGGGAGTTGGGGGAACTGAGAGTGTGAGAGAGATGGGGAACTGAGAGTGTGAGGGAGTTGGGGGAACTGAGAGTGTGTGTGTTGAGGGGTACTGAGAGTGTGAGAGAGTTGGAGGGGGTGAACTGAGAATGTGAGAGACTTGGGAGGAACTGAGACTGTGAGAGAGTTGAGGAAACTGAGAATATGAGAGAATTGAAGAGAACTGAGAGTGTGAGAGAGTTGGGGAAACTCAGAGTGTGAGAGAGTTGGGGAACTGAGAGAATGAGAGAGTTGGGGGAACTGAAAGTGTGAGAGATTTAGGGTGACTGGGAGTGTGAGAGAGTTGGGGGAACTGAAAGTGTGTGAGAGATGGGGAACTGAGAGTGTGAGGGAGTTGGGGGAACAGAGTGTGAGAGAGTTGGAGGGAACTGAGAGTGTGAGAGAGTTGGGGGGAACTGAGAGTGTGAGAGAGTTGGGAGGAACTGAGAGTGTGAGAGAGTTGGAGGGGGAAACTGTGAGTGTGAGAGAGTTGGAGGGACTGAGAGTGTGAGTGTTGAGAGGTACTGAGAGTGTGAGAGAGTTGGAGGGGGTGAACTGAGAGTGTGAGAGAGTTGGGGGAACTGAGAATGTGTGAGAGTTGGGGTGGCTGAGAGTGTGAGAGAGTTGGGGGATCAGCGAGTGTGAGAGAGTTGGGGTGACAGAGTGTGAGAGCGTTGGGGGGATTGAGAGTGTGAGAGAGTTGGGGGGAACTGAGAGTTAGAGAGAGTTGGGGAGGACTGAGAGTGTGTGAGAGTTGGGGGAACAGCGAGTGTGAGAGTGTTGGGAGGAACTGAGAGTATGCTGGATCAGTGCTGGGACCTTTGCTGTTTGTAGTATAAAAAATGATTTGGAGGAAAATGTAGCTGGTCTGATTAGTAAGTTTGCGGACGACACAAAGGTTGGTGGAGTTGCGGATAATGATGAGGATCGTCAGAGGATACAGCAGGATATAGATCGGTTGGAGACTTGGGTGGAGAAATGGCAGGAGGAGTTTAATCCGGACAAATGTGAGGTAATGCATTTTGGAAGGTCTAATGCTGGTGGGAGGTATACAGTAAATGGCAGAACCCTTAGGAGTATTGACAGGCAGAGAGATCTGGGCGTACAGGTCCACAGGTCACTGAAAGTGGCAACGCAGGTGGATAAGGTAGTCAAGAAGGCATACGGCATGCTTGCCTTCATCGGTCGGGACATAGAGTATAAAAATTGGCAAGTCATGTTGCAGCTGTACAGAAACTTAGTTAGGCTACACTTAGAATATTGCGTGCAATTCTGGTCGCCACACTACCAGAAGGACGTGGAGGCTTTGGAGAGGGTCCAGAAGAGGTTTACCAGGATGTTGCCCGGTCTGGAGGGCATTAGCTATGAGGAGAGGTTGCAAAAACTCGGATTGTTTTCACTGGAACGACGGAGGTGGAGGGGCGACATGATAGAGGTTTACAAAGTTATGAGCGGCATGGACAGAGTGGATAGTCAGAAGCTTTTTCCCAGGGTGGAAGAGTCAGTTACTAGGGGACATAGGTTTAAGGTGCGAGGGGCAAAGTTTAGAGGGGATGTGCGAGGCAAGTTTTTTACACAGAGGGTGGTGAGTGCCTGGAACTTGCTGCCGGGGGAGGTGGTGGAAGCAGATACGATAGCGACGTTTAAGAGACATCTTGACAAATACATGAGTAGGAAGGGAATAGAGGGATATGGGCCCCGGAAGTGCAGAAGGTTTTAGTTTAGGCAGGCATCAAGATCGGCGCAGGCTTGGAGGGCCGAATGGCCTGTTACTGTGCTGTACTGTTCTTTGTTCTTTGTATGATAGAATTGGAGAGATCTGAGCGTGTGCGAGAGTTGGGGGAACTGATAGTTTGAGATACTTGGGGGAACTGAGAGTGTGAGAGAGTTGGAGGGGGGAACTGAAAGTATGAGAGAGTTGGGAGGAACTGAGACTGTGAGAGATTTGAGGGAACTGAAAGTATGAGATACTTGGGGGAACTGAAAGTGTGAGAGAGTTGGGAGGAACTGAGACTGTGAGAGAGTTGGAGGGGGGAACTGTGAGTGTGAGAGAGTTGGGGGAACTGAGAGTGTGAGAGAGTTGGGGGAACTGAGAGTGTGAGAGAGATGGGGAACTGAGAGTGTGAGGGAGTTGGGGGAACTGAGAGTGTGAGAGAGTTGGGGGAACGGAGAGTGTGAGAGAGTTGGGGAACTGAGAGTGTGAGGGAGTTGGGGGAACTGAGAGTGTGAGAGAGTTGGGGGAACTGAGAGTGTGAGAGTGTTGGGAGGAACTGAGAGTGTGAGAGAGTTGGAGGGGGGAACTGTGAGTGTGAGAGAGTTGGAGGGACTGAGAGTGTGTGTGTTGAGTGGTACTGAGAGTGTGAGAGAGTTGGAGGGGGTGAACTGAGAATGTGAGAGACTTGGGAGGAACTGAGACTGTGAGAGAGTTGAGGGAACTGAGAATATGAGAGAATTGAAGAGAACTGAGAGTGGGAGAGAGTTGGAGGAGGGAACTGAAAGTGTGAGAGAGTTGGGGGAACTGAGAGCATGAGATACTTGGGGGAACTGAAAGTGTGAGAGAGTTGGGAGGAACTGAGACTGTGAGAGAGTTGAGGGAACTGAGAGTGTGAGAGAGATGGGGAACTGAGAGTGTGACAGAGTTGGGAGGAACTGAGACTGTGAGAGAGTTGAGGGAACTAAGAGTATGAGAGATTTGGAGAGAACTGAGAGTGTGAGAGAGTTGGGGAAACTGAGAGTGTGAGAGAGTTGGAGGGGGGAACTGTGAGTGTGAGAGTGTTGGGGGAACTGAGAGTGTGAGAGAGTTGGGGGAACTGAGAGTGTGAGAGAGTTGGGGGAACTGAGAGTGTGAGAGAGATGGGGAACTGAGAGTATGAGGGAGTTGGGGGAACTGAGAGTGTGAGAGAGTTGGGGGAACTGAGAGTGTGAGAGAGTTGAGGAAACTGAGAGTGTGAGAGAGTTGGGGAACTGAGAGTGTGAGGGAGTTGGGGAACTGAGAGTGTGAGGGAGTTGGGGGAACTGAGAGTGTGAGGGAGTTGGGGGAACTGAGAGTGTGAGAGAGATGGGGAACTGAGAGTGTGAGGGAGTTGGGGGAACTGAGAGTGTGAGGGAGTTGGGGGAACTGAGAGTGTGAGAGAGATGGGGAACTGAGAGTGTGAGGGAGTTGGGGGAACTGAGAGTGTGAGAGATTTGGAGAGAACTGAGAGTGTGAGAGAGTTGAGGAAACTGAGAGTGTGAGAGAGTTGGGGAACTGAGAGTGTGAGGGAGTTGGGGGAACTGAGAGTGTGAGGGAGTTGGGGGAACTGAGAGTGTGAGAGAGATGGGGAACTGAGAGTGTGAGGGAGTTGGGGGAACTGAGAGTGTGTGTGTTGAGGGGTACTGAGAGTGTGAGAGAGTTGGAGGGGGTGAACTGAGAATGTGAGAGACTTGGGAGGAACTGAGACTGTGAGAGAGTTGAGGAAACTGAGAATATGAGAGAATTGAAGAGAACTGAGAGTGTGAGAGAGTTGGGGAAACTCAGAGTGTGAGAGAGTTGGGGAACTGAGAGTGTGAGGGAGTTGGGGGAACTGAGAATGTGAGAGAGTTGGGGGAACTGAGAGTGTGAGAGAGATGGGGAACTGAGAGTGTGAGGGAGTTGGGGGTACTGAGAGTGTGAGAGAGTCGGAGGGGGTGAACTGAGAATGTGAGAGAGTTGGGAGGAACTGAGACTGTGAGAGAGTTGAGGGAACTAAGAGTATGAGAGATTTGGAGAGAACTGAGAGTGTGAGAGAGTTGGGGAAACTGAGAGTGTGAGAGAGTTGGGGAACTGAGAGTGTGAGGGAGTTGGGGGAACTGAGAGTGTGAGAGAGTTGGGGAACTGAGAGTGTGAGGGAGTTGGGGGAACTGAGAGTGTGAGAGTGTTGGGAGGAACTGAGAGTGTGAGAGAGTTGGAGGGGGGAACTGTGAGTGTGAGAGAGTTGGAGGGACTGAGAGTGTGTGTGTTGAGGGGTACTGAGAGTGTGAGAGAGTTGGAGGGGGTGAACTGAGAATGTGAGAGACTTGGGAGGAACTGAGACTGTGAGAGAGTTGAGGGAACTGAGAATATGAGAGAATTGAAGAGAACTGAGAGTGGGAGAGAGTTGGAGGAGGGAACTGAGAGTGTGAGAGAGTTGGGGGAACTGAGAGCATGAGATACTTGGGGGAACTGAAAGTGTGAGAGAGTTGGGAGGAACTGAGACTGTGAGAGAGTTGGGGGAACTGAGAGTGTGAGAGAGATGGGGAACTGAGAGTGTGAGGGAGTTGGGGGAACTGAGAGTGTGAGAGAGTTGGGGGAACTGAGAGTGTGAGAGAGTTGGGAGGAACTGAGACTGTGAGAGAGTTGAGGGAACTGAGAGTATGAGAGATTTGGAGAGAACTGAGAGTGTGAGAGAGTTGAGGAAACTGAGAGTGTGAGAGAGTTGGGGGAACTGAGACTGTGAGAGAGTTGGGGGAACTAAGAGTATGAGAGATTTGGAGAGAACTGAGAGTGTGAGAGAGTTGGGGAACTGTGAGTGTGAGAGTGTTGGGGGAACTGAGAGTGTGAGAGAGTTGGGGGAACTGAGACTGTGAGAGAGTTGGGGGAACTGAGAGTGTGAGAGAGATGGGGAACTGAGAGTGTGAGGGAGTTGGGGAACTGTGAGTGTGAGAGTGTTGGGGGAACTGAGAGTGTGAGAGAGTTGGGGGAACTGAGACTGTGAGAGAGTTGGGGGAACTGAGAGTGTGAGAGAGATGGGGAACTGAGAGTGTGAGGGAGTTGGGGGAACTGAGAGTGTGAGAGTGTTGGGAGGAACTGAGAGTATGCTGGATCAGTGCTGGGACCTTTGCTGTTTGTAGTATAAAAAATGATTTGGAGGAAAATGTAGCTGGTCTGATTAGTAAGTTTGCGGACGACACAAAGGTTGGTGGAGTTGCGGATAATGATGAGGATCGTCAGAGGATACAGCAGGATATAGATCGGTTGGAGACTTGAGTGGAGAAATGGCAGAAGGAGTTTAATCCGGACAAATGTGAGGTAATGCATTTTGGAAGGTCTAATGCTGGTGGGAGGTATACAGTAAATGGCAGAACCCTTAGGAGTATTGACAGGCAGAGAGATCTGGGCGTACAGGTCCACAGGTCACTGAAAGTGGCAACGCAGGTGGATAAGGTAGTCAAGAAGGCATACGGCATGCTTGCCTTCATCGGTCGGGACATAGAGTATAAAAATTGGCAAGTCATGTTGCAGCTGTACAGAAACTTAGTTAGGCTACACTTAGAATATTGCGTGCAATTCTGGTCGCCACACTACCAGAAGGACGTGGAGGCTTTGGAGAGGGTCCAGAAGAGGTTTACCAGGATGTTGCCCGGTCTGGAGGGCATTAGCTATGAGGAGAGGTTGCAAAAACTCGGATTGTTTTCACTGGAACGACGGAGGTGGAGGGGCGACATGATAGAGGTTTACAAAGTTATGAGCGGCATGGACAGAGTGGATAGTCAGAAGCTTTTTCCCAGGGTGGAAGAGTCAGTTACTAGGGGACATAGGTTTAAGGTGCGAGGGGCAAAGTTTAGAGGGGATGTGCGAGGCAAGTTTTTTACACAGAGGGTGGTGAGTGCCTGGAACTTGCTGCCGGGGGAGGTGGTGGAAGCAGATACGATAGCGACGTTTAAGAGACATCTTGACAAATACATGAATAGGAAGGGAATAGAGGGATATGGGCCCCGGAAGTGCAGAAGGTTTTAGTTTAGGCAGGCATCAAGATCGGCGCAGGCTTGGAGGGCCGAATGGCCTGTTACTGTGCTGTACTGTTCTTTGTTCTTTGTATGATAGAATTGGAGAGATCTGAGCGTGTGCGAGAGTTGGGGGAACTGATAGTTTGAGATACTTGGGGGAACTGAGAGTGTGAGAGAGTTGGAGGGGGGAACTGAAAGTATGAGAGAGTTGGGAGGAACTGAGACTGTGAGAGATTTGAGGGAACTGAAAGTATGAGAGAATTGGAGAGAACTGAGAGTGTGAGAGAGTTGGAGGGACTGAGAGTGTGAGAGAGTTGTGGGAACTGAGAGTGTGAGAGAGTTGGGGGAACTGAGAGCATGAGATACTTGGGGGAACTGAAAGTGTGAGAGAGTTGGGAGGAACTGAGACTGTGAGAGAGTTGGAGGGGGGAACTGTGAGTGTGAGAGAGTTGGGGGAACTGAGAGTGTGAGAGAGTTGGGGGAACTGAGAGTGTGAGAGAGATGGGGAACTGAGAGTGTGAGGGAGTTGGGGGAACTGAGAGTGTGAGAGAGTTGGGGGAACTGAGAGTGTGAGAGAGTTGGGGAACTGAGAGTGTGAGGGAGTTGGGGGAACTGAGAGTGTGAGAGAGTTGGGGGAACTGAGAGTGTGAGAGTGTTGGGA
The DNA here is from genome assembly GCF_036365525.1 of Heterodontus francisci. NCBI lineage: Eukaryota > Metazoa > Chordata > Chondrichthyes > Heterodontiformes > Heterodontidae > Heterodontus > Heterodontus francisci. Next base: position 7,358,345 of record NC_090375.1, on the reverse strand, counting down.
GGAACTGAGAGTGTGAGAGAGTTGGAGGGGGGAACTGTGAGTGTGAGAGAGTTGGAGGGACTGAGTGTGTGTGTTGAGGGGTACTGAGAGTGTGAGAGAGTTGGAGGGGGTGAACTGAGAATGTGAGAGACTTGGGAGGAACTGAGACTGTGAGAGAGTTGAGGGAACTGAGAATATGAGAGAATTGAAGAGAACTGAGAGTGGGAGAGAGTTGGAGGAGGGAACTGAAAGTGTGAGAGAGTTGGGGGAACTGAGAGCATGAGATACTTGGGGGAACTGAAAGTGTGAGAGAGTTGGGAGGAACTGAGACTGTGAGAGAGTTGAGGGAACTGAGAGTGTGAGAGAGATGGGGAACTGAGAGTGTGACAGAGTTGGGAGGAACTGAGACTGTGAGAGAGTTGAGGGAACTAAGAGTATGAGAGATTTGGAGAGAACTGAGAGTGTGAGAGAGTTGGGGAAACTGAGAGTGTGAGAGAGTTGGAGGGGGGAACTGTGAGTGTGAGAGTGTTGGGGGAACTGAGAGTGTGAGAGAGTTGGGGGAACTGAGAGTGTGAGAGAGTTGGGGGAACTGAGAGTGTGAGAGAGATGGGGAACTGAGAGTGTGAGGGAGTTGGGGGAACTGAGAGTGTGAGAGAGTTGGGGGAACTGAGAGTGTGAGAGAGTTGGGAGGAACTGAGAGTGTGAGAGATTTGGAGAGAACTGAGAGTGTGAGAGAGTTGAGGAAACTGAGAGTGTGAGAGAGTTGGGGAACTGAGAGTGTGAGGGAGTTGGGGAACTGAGAGTGTGAGGGAGTTGGGGGAACTGAGAGTGTGAGGGAGTTGGGGGAACTGAGAGTGTGAGAGAGATGGGGAACTGAGAGTGTGAGGGAGTTGGGGGAACTGAGAGTGTGAGGGAGTTGGGGGAACTGAGAGTGTGAGAGAGATGGGGATCTGAGAGTGTGAGGGAGTTGGGGGAACTGAGAGTGTGAGAGATTTGGAGAGAACTGAGAGTGTGAGAGAGTTGAGGAAACTGAGAGTGTGAGAGAGTTGGGGAACTGAGAGTGTGAGGGAGTTGGGGGAACTGAGAGTGTGAGGGAGTTGGGGGAACTGAGAGTGTGAGAGAGATGGGGAACTGAGAGTGTGAGGGAGTTGGGGGAACTGAGAGTGTGTGTGTTGAGGGGTACTGAGAGTGTGAGAGAGTTGGAGGGGGTGAACTGAGAATGTGAGAGACTTGGGAGGAACTGAGACTGTGAGAGAGTTGAGGAAACTGAGAATATGAGAGAATTGAAGAGAACTGAGAGTGTGAGAGAGTTGGGGAAACTCAGAGTGTGAGAGAGTTGGGGAACTGAGAGTGTGAGGGAGTTGGGGGAACTGAGAATGTGAGAGAGTTGGGGGAACTGAGAGTGTGAGAGAGATGGGGAACTGAGAGTGTGAGGGAGTTGGGGGTACTGAGAGTGTGAGAGAGTCGGAGGGGGTGAACTGAGAATGTGAGAGAGTTGGGAGGAACTGAGACTGTGAGAGAGTTGAGGGAACTAAGAGTATGAGAGATTTGGAGAGAACTGAGAGTGTGAGAGAGTTGGGGAAACTGAGAGTGTGAGAGAGTTGGGGAACTGAGAGTGTGAGGGAGTTGGGGGAACTGAGAGTGTGAGAGAGTTGGGGAACTGAGAGTGTGAGGGAGTTGGGGGAACTGAGAGTGTGAGAGTGTTGGGAGGAACTGAGAGTGTGAGAGAGTTGGAGGGGGGAACTGTGAGTGTGAGAGAGTTGGAGGGACTGAGAGTGTGTGTGTTGAGGGGTACTGAGAGTGTGAGAGAGTTGGAGGGGGTGAACTGAGAATGTGAGAGACTTGGGAGGAACTGAGACTGTGAGAGAGTTGAGGGAACTGAGAATATGAGAGAATTGAAGAGAACTGAGAGTGGGAGAGAGTTGGAGGAGGGAACTGAGAGTGTGAGAGAGTTGGGGGAACTGAGAGCATGAGATACTTGGGGGAACTGCAAGTGTGAGAGAGTTGGGAGGAACTGAGACTGTGAGAGAGTTGGGGGAACTGAGAGTGTGAGAGAGATGGGGAACTGAGAGTGTGAGGGAGTTGGGGGAACTGAGAGTGTGAGAGAGTTGGGGGCACTGAGAGTGTGAGAGAGTTGGGAGGAACTGAGACTGTGAGAGAGCTGAGGGAACTGAGAGTATGAGAGATTTGGAGAGAACTGAGAGTGTGAGAGAGTTGAGGAAACTGAGAGTGTGAGAGAGTTGGGGGAACTGAGACTGTGAGAGAGTTGGGGGAACTAAGAGTATGAGAGATTTGGAGAGAACTGAGAGTGTGAGAGAGTTGGGGAACTGTGAGTGTGAGAGTGTTGGGGGAACTGAGAGTGTGAGAGAGTTGGGGGAACTGAGACTGTGAGAGAGTTGGGGGAACTGAGAGTGTGAGAGAGATGGGGAACTGAGAGTGTGAGGGAGTTGGGGAACTGTGAGTGTGAGAGTGTTGGGGGAACTGAGAGTGTGAGAGAGTTGGGGGAACTGAGACTGTGAGAGAGTTGGGGGAACTGAGAGTGTGAGAGAGATGGGGAACTGAGAGTGTGAGGGAGTTGGGGGAACTGAGAGTGTGAGAGTGTTGGGAGGAACTGAGAGTATGCTGGATCAGTGCTGGGACCTTTGCTGTTTGTAGTATAAAAAATGATTTGGAGGAAAATGTAGCTGGTCTGATTAGTAAGTTTGCGGACGACACAAAGGTTGGTGGAGTTGCGGATAATGATGAGGATCGTCAGAGGATACAGCAGGATATAGATCGGTTGGAGACTTGAGTGGAGAAATGGCAGAAGGAGTTTAATCCGGACAAATGTGAGGTAATGCATTTTGGAAGGTCTAATGCTGGTGGGAGGTATACAGTAAATGGCAGAACCCTTAGGAGTATTGACAGGCAGAGAGATCTGGGCGTACAGGTCCACAGGTCACTGAAAGTGGCAACGCAGGTGGATAAGGTAGTCAAGAAGGCATACGGCATGCTTGCCTTCATCGGTCGGGACATAGAGTATAAAAATTGGCAAGTCATGTTGCAGCTGTACAGAAACTTAGTTAGGCTACACTTAGAATATTGCGTGCAATTCTGGTCGCCACACTACCAGAAGGACGTGGAGGCTTTGGAGAGGGTCCAGAAGAGGTTTACCAGGATGTTGCCCGGTCTGGAGGGCATTAGCTATGAGGAGAGGTTGCAAAAACTCGGATTGTTTTCACTGGAACGACGGAGGTGGAGGGGCGACATGATAGAGGTTTACAAAGTTATGAGCGGCATGGACAGAGTGGATAGTCAGAAGCTTTTTCCCAGGGTGGAAGAGTCAGTTACTAGGGGACATAGGTTTAAGGTGCGAGGGGCAAAGTTTAGAGGGGATGTGCGAGGCAAGTTTTTTACACAGAGGGTGGTGAGTGCCTGGAACTTGCTGCCGGGGGAGGTGGTGGAAGCAGATACGATAGCGACGTTTAAGAGACATCTTGACAAATACATGAATAGGAAGGGAATAGAGGGATATGGGCCCCGGAAGTGCAGAAGGTTTTAGTTTAGGCAGGCATCAAGATCGGCGCAGGCTTGGAGGGCCGAATGGCCTGTTACTGTGCTGTACTGTTCTTTGTTCTTTGTATGATAGAATTGGAGAGATCTGAGCGTGTGCGAGAGTTGGGGGAACTGATAGTTTGAGATACTTGGGGGAACTGAGAGTGTGAGAGAGTTGGAGGGGGGAACTGAAAGTATGAGAGAGTTGGGAGGAACTGAGACTGTGAGAGATTTGAGGGAACTGAAAGTATGAGAGAATTGGAGAGAACTGAGAGTGTGAGAGAGTTGGAGGGACTGAGAGTGTGAGAGAGTTGTGGGAACTGAGAGTGTGAGAGAGTTGGGGGAACTGAGAGCATGAGATACTTGGGGGAACTGAAAGTGTGAGAGAGTTGGGAGGAACTGAGACTGTGAGAGAGTTGGAGGGGGGAACTGTGAGTGTGAGAGAGTTGGGGGAACTGAGAGTGTGAGAGAGTTGGAGGGGGTGAACTGAGAATGTGAGAGACTTGGGAGGAACTGAGACTGTGAGAGAGTTGAGGGAACTGAGAATATGAGAGAATTGAAGAGAACTGAGAGTGGGAGAGAGTTGGAGGAGGGAACTGAGAGTGTGAGAGAGTTGGGGGAACTGAGAGCATGAGATACTTGGGGGAACTGAAAGTGTGAGAGAGTTGGGAGGAACTGAGACTGTGAGAGAGTTGGGGGAACTGAGAGTGTGAGAGAGATGGGGAACTGAGAGTGTGAGGGAGTTGGGGGAACTGAGAGTGTGAGAGAGTTGGGGGAACTGAGAGTGTGAGAGAGTTGGGAGGAACTGAGACTGTGAGAGAGTTGAGGGAACTGAGAGTATGAGAGATTTGGAGAGAACTGAGAGTGTGAGAGAGTTGAGGAAACTGAGAGTGTGAGAGAGTTGGGGGAACTGAGACTGTGAGAGAGTTGGGGGAACTAAGAGTATGAGAGATTTGGAGAGAACTGAGAGTGTGAGAGAGTTGGGGAACTGTGAGTGTGAGAGTGTTGGGGGAACTGAGAGTGTGAGAGAGTTGGGGGAACTGAGACTGTGAGAGAGTTGGGGGAACTGAGAGTGTGAGAGAGATGGGGAACTGAGAGTGTGAGGGAGTTGGGGAACTGTGAGTGTGAGAGTGTTGGGGGAACTGAGAGTGTGAGAGAGTTGGGGGAACTGAGACTGTGAGAGAGTTGGGGGAACTGAGAGTGTGAGAGAGATGGGGAACTGAGAGTGTGAGGGAGTTGGGGGAACTGAGAGTGTGAGAGAGTTGGGAGGAACTGAGACTGTGAGAGAGTTGAGGGAACTGAGAGTATGAGAGATTTGGAGAGAACTGAGAGTGTGAGAGAGTTGAGGAAACTGAGAGTGTGAGAGAGTTGGGGGAACTGAGACTGTGAGAGAGTTGGGGGAACTAAGAGTATGAGAGATTTGGAGAGAACTGAGAGTGTGAGAGAGTTGGGGAACTGTGAGTGTGAGAGTGTTGGGGGAACTGAGAGTGTGAGAGAGTTGGGGGAACTGAGACTGTGAGAGAGTTGGGGGAACTGAGAGTGTGAGAGAGATGGGGAACTGAGAGTGTGAGGGAGTTGGGGAACTGTGAGTGTGAGAGTGTTGGGGGAACTGAGACTGTGAGAGAGTTGGGGGAACTGAGAGTGTGAGAGAGATGGGGAACTGAGAGTGTGAGGGAGTTGGGGGAACTGAGAGTGTGAGAGTGTTGGGAGGAACTGAGAGTATGCTGGATCAGTGCTGGGACCTTTGCTGTTTGTAGTATAAAAAATGATTTGGAGGAAAATGTAGCTGGTCTGATTAGTAAGTTTGCGGACGACACAAAGGTTGGTGGAGTTGCGGATAATGATGAGGATCGTCAGAGGATACAGCAGGATATAGATCGGTTGGAGACTTGAGTGGAGAAATGGCAGAAGGAGTTTAATCCGGACAAATGTGAGGTAATGCATTTTGGAAGGTCTAATGCTGGTGGGAGGTATACAGTAAATGGCAGAACCCTTAGGAGTATTGACAGGCAGAGAGATCTGGGCGTACAGGTCCACAGGTCACTGAAAGTGGCAACGCAGGTGGATAAGGTAGTCAAGAAGGCATACGGCATGCTTGCCTTCATCGGTCGGGACATAGAGTATAAAAATTGGCAAGTCATGTTGCAGCTGTACAGAAACTTAGTTAGGCTACACTTAGAATATTGCGTGCAATTCTGGTCGCCACACTACCAGAAGGACGTGGAGGCTTTGGAGAGGGTCCAGAAGAGGTTTACCAGGATGTTGCCCGGTCTGGAGGGCATTAGCTATGAGGAGAGGTTGCAAAAACTCGGATTGTTTTCACTGGAACGACGGAGGTGGAGGGGCGACATGATAGAGGTTTACAAAGTTATGAGCGGCATGGACAGAGTGGATAGTCAGAAGCTTTTTCCCAGGGTGGAAGAGTCAGTTACTAGGGGACATAGGTTTAAGGTGCGAGGGGCAAAGTTTAGAGGGGATGTGCGAGGCAAGTTTTTTACACAGAGGGTGGTGAGTGCCTGGAACTTGCTGCCGGGGGAGGTGGTGGAAGCAGATACGATAGCGACGTTTAAGAGACATCTTGACAAATACATGAATAGGAAGGGAATAGAGGGATATGGGCCCCGGAAGTGCAGAAGGTTTTAGTTTAGGCAGGCATCAAGATCGGCGCAGGCTTGGAGGGCCGAATGGCCTGTTACTGTGCTGTACTGTTCTTTGTTCTTTGTATGATAGAATTGGAGAGATCTGAGCGTGTGCGAGAGTTGGGGGAACTGATAGTTTGAGATACTTGGGGGAACTGAGAGTGTGAGAGAGTTGGAGGGGGGAACTGAAAGTATGAGAGAGTTGGGAGGAACTGAGACTGTGAGAGATTTGAGGGAACTGAAAGTATGAGAGAATTGGAGAGAACTGAGAGTGTGAGAGAGTTGGAGGGACTGAGAGTGTGAGAGAGTTGTGGGAACTGAGAGTGTGAGAGAGTTGGGGGAACTGAGAGCATGAGATACTTGGGGGAACTGAAAGTGTGAGAGAGTTGGGAGGAACTGAGACTGTGAGAGAGTTGGAGGGGGGAACTGTGAGTGTGAGAGAGTTGGGGGAACTGAGAGTGTGAGAGAGTTGGGGGAACTGAGAGTGTGAGAGAGATGGGGAACTGAGAGTGTGAGGGAGTTGGGGGAACTGAGAGTGTGAGAGAGTTGGGGGAACTGAGAGTGTGAGAGAGTTGGGGAACTGAGAGTGTGAGGGAGTTGGGGGAACTGAGAGTGTGAGAGAGTTGGGGGAACTGAGAGTGTGAGAGTGTTGGGAGGAACTGAGAGTGTGAGAGAGTTGGAGGGGGGAACTGTGAGTGTGAGAGAGTTGGAGGGACTGAGAGTGTGTGTGTTGAGGGGTACTGAGAGTGTGAGAGAGTTGGAGGGGGTGAACTGAGAATGTGAGAGACTTGGGAGGAACTGAGACTGTGAGAGAGTTGAGGGAACTGAGAATATGAGAGAATTGAAGAGAACTGAGAGTGGGAGAGAGTTGGAGGAGGGAACTGAAAGTGTGAGAGAGTTGGGGGAACTGAGAGCATGAGATACTTGGGGGAACTGAAAGTGTGAGAGAGTTGGGAGGAACTGAGACTGTGAGAGAGTTGAGGGAACTGAGAGTGTGAGAGAGATGGGGAACTGAGAGTGTGACAGAGTTGGGAGGAACTGAGACTGTGAGAGAGTTGAGGGAACTAAGAGTATGAGAGATTTGGAGAGAACTGAGAGTGTGAGAGAGTTGGGGAAACTGAGAGTGTGAGAGAGTTGGAGGGGGGAACTGAGAGTGTGAGAGAGTTGGGGGAACTGAGAGTGTGAGAGAGTTGGGGGAACTGAGAGTGTGAGAGAGTTGGGAGGAACTGAGAGTGTGAGAGATTTGGAGAGAACTGAGAGTGTGAGAGAGTTGAGGAAACTGAGAGTGTGAGAGAGTTGGGGAACTGAGAGTGTGAGGGAGTTGGGGAACTGAGAGTGTGAGGGAGTTGGGGGAACTGAGAGTGTGAGGGAGTTGGGGGAACTGAGAGTGTGAGAGAGATGGGGAACTGAGAGTGTGAGGGAGTTGGGGGAACTGAGAGTGTGAGGGCGTTGGGGGAACTGAGAGTGTGAGAGAGATGGGGAACTGAGAGTGTGAGGGAGTTGGGGGAACTGAGAGTGTGAGAGATTTGGAGAGAACTGAGAGTGTGAGAGAGTTGAGGAAACTGAGAGTGTGAGAGAGTTGGGGAACTGAGAGTGTGAGGGAGTTGGGGGAACTGAGAGTGTGAGGGAGTTGGGGGAACTGAGAGTGTGAGAGAGATGGGGAACTGAGAGTGTGAGGGAGTTGGGGGAACTGAGAGTGTGTGTGTTGAGGGGTACTGAGAGTGTGAGAGAGTTGGAGGGGGTGAACTGAGAATGTGAGAGACTTGGGAGGAACTGAGACTGTGAGAGAGTTGAGGAAACTGAGAATATGAGAGAATTGAAGAGAACTGAGAGTGTGAGAGAGTTGGGGAAACTCAGAGTGTGAGAGAGTTGGGGAACTGAGAGTGTGAGGGAGTTGGGGGAACTGAGAATGTGAGAGAGTTGGGGGAACTGAGAGTGTGAGAGAGATGGGGAACTGAGAGTGTGAGGGAGTTGGGGGTACTGAGAGTGTGAGAGAGTCGGAGGGGGTGAACTGAGAATGTGAGAGAGTTGGGAGGAACTGAGACTGTGAGAGAGTTGAGGGAACTAAGAGTATGAGAGATTTGGAGAGAACTGAGAGTGTGAGAGAGTTGGGGAAACTGAGAGTGTGAGAGAGTTGGGGAACTGAGAGTGTGAGGCAGTTGGGGGAACTGAGAGTGTGAGAGAGTTGGGGAACTGAGAGTGTGAGGGAGTTGGGGGAACTGAGAGTGTGAGAGTGTTGGGAGGAACTGAGAGTGTGAGAGAGTTGGAGGGGGGAACTGTGAGTGTGAGAGAGTTGGAGGGACTGAGAGTGTGTGTGTTGAGGGGTACTGAGAGTGTGAGAGAGTTGGAGGGGGTGAACTGAGAATGTGAGAGACTTGGGAGGAACTGAGACTGTGAGAGAGTTGAGGGAACTGAGAATATGAGAGAATTGAAGAGAACTGAGAGTGGGAGAGAGTTGGAGGAGGGAACTGAGAGTGTGAGAGAGTTGGGGGAACTGAGAGCATGAGATACTTGGGGGAACTGAAAGTGTGAGAGAGTTGGGAGGAACTGAGACTGTGAGAGAGTTGGGGGAACTGAGAGTGTGAGAGAGATGGGGAACTGAGAGTGTGAGGGAGTTGGGGGAACTGAGAGTGTGAGAGAGTTGGGGGAACTGAGAGTGTGAGAGAGTTGGGGGAACTGAGAGTGTGAGAGAGTTGGGAGGAACTGAGACTGTGAGAGAGTTGAGGGAACTGAGAGTATGAGAGATTTGGAGAGAACTGAGAGTGTGAGAGAGTTGAGGAAACTGAGAGTGTGAGAGAGTTGGGGGAACTGAGACTGTGAGAGAGTTGGGGGAACTAAGATTATGAGAGATTTGGAGAGAACTGAGAGTGTGAGAGAGTTGGGGAACTGTGAGTGTGAGAGTGTTGGGGGAACTGAGAGTGTGAGAGAGTTGGGGGAACTGAGAGTGTGAGAGAGTTGGGGGAACTGAGAGTGTGAGAGAGATGGGGAACTGAGAGTGTGAGGGAGTTGGGGAACTGTGAGTGTGAGAGTGTTGGGGGAACTGAGAGTGTGAGAGAGTTGGGGGAACTGAGACTGTGAGAGAGTTGGGGGAACTGAGAGTGTGAGAGAGATGGGGAACTGAGAGTGTGAGGGAGTTGGGGGAACTGAGAGTGTGAGAGAGTTGGGAGGAACTGAGACTGTGAGAGAGTTGAGGGAACTAAGAGTATGAGAGATTTGGAGAGAACTGAGAGTGTGAGAGAGTTGGGGAAACTGAGAGTGTGAGAGAGTTGGAGGGGGGAACTGTGAGTGTGAGAGAGTTGGGGGAACTGAGAGTGTGAGAGAGATGGGGAACTGAGAGTGTGAGGGAGTTGGGGGAACTGAGAGTGTGAGAGAGTTGGGAGAACTGAGAGTGTGAGAGAGTTGGGAGGAACTGAGAGTGTGAGAGATTTGGAGAGAACTGAGAGTGTGAGAGAGTTGAGGAAACTGAGAGTGTGAGAGAGTTGGGGAACTGAGAGTGTGAGGGAGTTGGGGAACTGAGAGTGTGAGGGAGTTGGGGGAACTGAGAGTGTGAGGGAGTTGGGGGAACTGAGAGTGTGAGAGAGATGGGGAACTGAGAGTGTGAGGGAGTTGGGGGAACTGAGAGTGTGAGGGAGTTGGGGGAACTGAGAGTGTGAGAGAGATGGGGAACTGAGAGTGTGAGGGAGTTGGGGGAACTGAGAGTGTGAGAGATTTGGAGAGAACTGAGAGTGTGAGAGAGTTGAGGAAACTGAGAGTGTGAGAGAGTTGGGGAACTGAGAGTGTGAGAGAGTTGGGGAACTGAGAGTGTGAGGGAGTTGGGGGAACTGAGAATGTGAGAGAGTTGGGGGAACTGAGAGTGTGAGAGAGATGGGGAACTGAGAGTGTGAGGGAGTTGGGGGTACTGAGAGTGTGAGAGAGTCGGAGGGGGTGAACTGAGAATGTGAGAGAGTTGGGAGGAACTGAGACTGTGAGAGAGTTGAGGGAACTAAGAGTATGAGAGATTTGGAGAGAACTGAGAGTGTGAGAGAGTTGGGGAAACTGAGAGTGTGAGAGAGTTGGGGAACTGAGAGTGTGAGGGAGTTGGGGGAACTGAGAGTGTGAGAGAGTTGGGGAACTGAGAGTGTGAGGGAGTTGGGGGAACTGAGAGTGTGAGAGTGTTGGGAGGAACTGAGAGTGTGAGAGAGTTGGAGGGGGGAACTGTGAGTGTGAGAGAGTTGGAGGGACTGAGAGTGTGTGTGTTGAGGGGTACTGAGAGTGTGAGAGAGTTGGAGGGGGTGAACTGAGAATGTGAGAGACTTGGGAGGAACTGAGACTGTGAGAGAGTTGAGGGAACTGAGAATATGAGAGAATTGAAGAGAACTGAGAGTGGGAGAGAGTTGGAGGAGGGAACTGAGAGTGTGAGAGAGTTGGGGGAACTGAGAGCATGAGATACTTGGGGGAACTGAAAGTGTGAGAGAGTTGGGAGGAACTGAGACTGTGAGAGAGTTGGGGGAACTGAGAGTGTGAGAGAGATGGGGAACTGAGAGTGTGAGGGAGTTGGGGGAACTGAGAGTGTGAGAGAGTTGGGGGAACTGAGAGTGTGAGAGAGTTGGGAGGAACTGAGACTGTGAGAGAGTTGAGGGAACTGAGAGTATGAGAGATTTGGAGAGAACTGAGACTGTGAGAGAGTTGAGGGAACTGAGAGTGTGAGAGAGTTGGGGGAACTGAGACTGTGAGAGAGTTGGGGGAACTAAGAGTATGAGAGATTTGGAGAGAACTGAGAGTGTGAGAGAGTTGGGGAACTGTGAGTGTGAGAGTGTTGGGGGAACTGAGAGTGTGAGAGAGTTGGGGGAACTGAGACTGTGAGAGAGTTGGGGGAACTGAGAGTGTGAGAGAGATGGGGAACTGAGAGTGTGAGGGAGTTGGGGAACTGTGAGTGTGAGAGTGTTGGGGGAACTGAGAGTGTGAGAGAGTTGGGGGAACTGAGACTGTGAGAGAGTTGGGGGAACTGAGAGTGTGAGAGAGATGGGGAACTGAGAGTGTGAGGGAGTTGGGGGAACTGAGAGTGTGAGAGAGTTGGGAGGAACTGAGACTGTGAGAGAGTTGAGGGAACTGAGAGTATGAGAGATTTGGAGAGAACTGAGAGTGTGAGAGAGTTGAGGAAACTGAGAGTGTGAGAGAGTTGGGGAACTGAGAGTGTGAGGGAGTTGGGGGAACTGAGAGTGTGAGGGAGTTGGGGGAACTGAGAGTGTGAGAGAGATGGGGAACTGAGAGTGTGAGGGAGTTGGGGGAACTGAGAGTGTGAGAGAGTTGGGGGAACTGAGAGTGTGAGAGAGTTGGGAGGAACTGAGAGTGTGAGAGAGATGGAGGGGGGAACTGTGAGTGTGAGAGAGTTGGAGGGACTGAGAGTGTGTGTGTTGAGGGGGACTGAGAGTGTGAGAGAGTTGGAGGGGGTGAACTGAGAATGTGAGAGACATGGGAGGAACTGAGACTGTGAGAGAGTTGAGGAAACTGAGAATATGAGAGAATTGAAGAGAACTGAGAGTGGGAGAGAGTTGGAGGAGGGAACTGAGAGCGTGAGAGAGTTGGGGGAACTGAGAGCATGAGATACTTGGGGGAACTGAAAGTGTGAGAGAGTTGGGAGGAACTGAGACTGTGAGAGAGTTGAGGGATCTAAGAGTATGACAGATTTGGAGAGAACTGAGAGTGTGAGAGAGTTTGGGAAACTGAGAGTGTGAGAGAGTTGGGGAACTGAGAGTGTGAGAGATTTGGAGAGAACTGAGAGTGTGAGAGAGTTGGGGAAACTGAGAGTGTGAGAGAGTTGGGGAACTGAGAGTGTGAGGGAGTTGGGGGAACTCAGAGTGTGAGAGAGATGGGGAACTGAGAGTGTGAGGGAGTTGGGGGAACTGAGAGTGTGAGAGAGTTGGAGGGGGGAACTGTGAGTGTGAGAGAGTTGGAGGGACTGAGAGTGTGTGTGTTGAGGGGTACTGAGAGTGTGAGAGAGTCGGAGGGGGTGAACTGAGAATGTGAGAGAGTTGGGAGGAACTGAGACTGTGAGAGAGTTGAGGGAACTGAGAATATGAGAGAATTGAAGAGAACTGAGAGTGGGAGAGAGTTGGAGGAGGGAACTGAGAGTGTGAGAGAGTTGGGGGAACTGAGAGCATGAGATACTTGGGGGAACTGAAAGTGTGAGAGAGTTGGGGGAACTGAGAGTGTGAGAGAGTTGGGGAAACTGAGAGTGTGAGAGAGTTGGGGAAACTGAGAGTGTGAGAGAGTTGGGGGAACTGAGAGTGTGAGAGAGTTGGGGAACTGAGAGTGTGAGAGAGTTGGGGGAACTGAGAGTGTGAGAGAGTTGGGGAACTGAGAGTGTGAGAGAGTTGGGGAACTGAGAGTGTGAGAGAGTTGGGGAAACTGAGAGTGTGAGAGAGTTGGGAGGAACTAAGAGTATGAGAGATTTGGAGAGAACTGAGAGTGTGAGAGAGTTGGGGAAACTGAGAGTGTGAGAGAGTTGGGGGAACTGAGAGTGTGAGAGAGTTGGGGAACTGAGAGTGTGAGAGAGTTGGGGAACTGAGAGTGTGAGAGAGTTGGGGAAACTGAGAGTGTGAGAGAGTTGGGAGGAACTAAGAGTATGAGAGATTTGGAGAGAACTGAGAGTGTGAGAGAGTTGGGGAAACTGAGAGTGTGAGAGAGTTGGAGGGGGGAACTGTGAGTGTGAGACTGTTGGGGAAACTGAGACTGTGAGAGAGTTGAGGGAACTAAGAGTATGAGAGATTTGGAGAGAACTGAGAGTGTGAGAGAGATGGGGAACTGAGAGTGTGAGGGAGTTGGGGGAACTGAGAGTGTGAGAGAGATGGGGGAACTGAGAGTGTGAGAGAGTTGGGGAAACTGAGACTGTGAGAGCGTTGAGGGAACTAAGAGTATGAGAGATTTGGAGAGAACTGAGAGTGTGAGAGAGATGGGGAACTGAGAGTGTGAGGGAGTTGGGGGAACTGAGAGTGTGAGAGAGATGGGGGAACTGAGAGTGTGAGGGAGTTGGGGGAACTGAGAGTGTGAGAGAGTTGGGGAACTGTGAGTGTGAGAGTGTTGGGGGAACTGAGAGTGTGAGAGAGTTGGGGGAACTGAGAGTGTGAGAGAGTTGGGGGAACTGAGAGTGTGAGAGAGATGGGGAAGTGAGAGTGTGAGGGAGTTGGGGGAACTGAGAGTGTGAGAGATTTGGGGGAACTGAGAGTGTGAGAGAGTTGGGAGGAACTGAGACTGTGAGAGAGTTGAGGGAACTGAGAGTATGAGAGATTTGGAGAGAACTGAGAGTGTGAGAGAGTTGAGGAAACTGAGAGTGTGAGAGAGTTGGGGAACTGAGAGTATGAGAGATTTGGAGAGAACTGAGAGTGTGAGAGAGTTGGGGAAACTGAGAGTGTGAGAGAGTTGGGGAACAGAGAGTGTGAGAGATTTGGAGAGAACTGAGACTGTGAGAGAGTTGGGGAACTGAGAGTGTGAGAGATTTGGAGAGAACTGAGAGTGTGAGAGAGTTGGGGAAACTGAGAGTGTGAGAGAGTTGGGGAACTGAAAGTGTGAGAGAGATGGGGGAACTGAGAGTGTGAGAGAGTTGGGGGAACTGAGACTGTGAGAGAGTTGGGGGAACTGAGAGTGTGAGAGAGATGGGGAACTGAGAGTGTGAGGGAGTTGGGGAACTGTGAGTGTGAGAGTGTTGGGGGAACTGAGAGTGTGAGAGAGTTGGGGGAACTGAGACTGTGAGAGAGTTGGGGGAACTGAGAGTGTGAGAGAGATGGGGAACTGAGAGTGTGAGGGAGTTGGGGGAACTGAGAGTGTGAGAGAGTTGGGAGGAACTGAGACTGTGAGAGAGTTGAGGGAACTGAGAGTATGAGAGATTTGGAGAGAACTGAGAGTGTGAGAGAGTTGAGGAAACTGAGAGTGTGAGAGAGTTGGGGAACTGAGAGTGTGAGGGAGTTGGGGGAACTGAGAGTGTGAGGGAGTTGGGGGAACTGAGAGTGTGAGAGAGATGGGGAACTGAGAGTGTGAGGGAGTTGGGGGAACTGAGAGTGTGAGAGAGTTGGGGGAACTGAGAGTGTGGGAGAGTTGGGAGGAACTGAGAGTGTGAGAGAGATGGAGGGGGGAACTGTGAGTGTGAGAGAGTTGGAGGGACTGAGAGTGTGTGTGTTGAGGGGTACTGAGAGTGTGAGAGAGTTGGAGGGGGTGAACTGAGAATGTGAGAGACTTGGGAGGAACTGAGACTGTGAGAGAGTTGAGGAAACTGAGAATATGAGAGAATTGAAGAGAACTGAGAGTGGGAGAGAGTTGGAGGAGGGAACTGAGAGCGTGAGAGAGTTGGGGGAACTGAGAGCATGAGATACTTGGGGGAACTGAAAGTGTGAGAGGGTTGGGAGGAACTGAGACTGTGAGAGAGTTGAGGGATCTAAGAGTATGACAGATTTGGAGAGAACTGAGAGTGTGAGAGAGTTTGGGAAACTGAGAGTGTGAGAGAGTTGGGGAACTGAGAGTGTGAGAGATTTGGAGAGAACTGAGAGTGTGAGAGAGTTGGGGAAACTGAGAGTGTGAGAGAGTTGGGGAACTGAGAGTGTGAGGGAGTTGGGGGAACTCAGAGTGTGAGAGAGATGGGGAACTGAGAGTGTGAGGGAGTTGGGGGAACTGAGAGTGTGAGAGAGTTGGAGGGGGGAACTGTGAGTGTGAGAGAGTTGGAGGGACTGAGAGTGTGTGTGTTGAGGGGTACTGAGAGTGTGAGAGAGTCGGAGGGGGTGAACTGAGAATGTGAGAGAGTTGGGAGGAACTGAGACTGTGAGAGAGTTGAGGGAACTGAGAATATGAGAGAATTGAAGAGAACTGAGAGTGGGAGAGAGTTGGAGGAGGGAACTGAGAGTGTGAGAGAGTTGGGGGAACTGAGAGCATGAGATACTTGGGGGAACTGAAAGTGTGAGAGAGTTGGGGGAACTGAGAGTGTGAGAGAGTTGGGGAACTGAGAGTGTGAGAGAGTTGGGGAAACTAAGAGTGTGAGAGAGTTGGGAGGAACTAAGAGTATGAGAGATTTGGAGAGAACTGAGAGTGTGAGAGAGTTGGGGAAACTGAGAGTGTGAGAGAGTTGGAGGGGGGAACTGTGAGTGTGAGAGTGTTGGGGAAACTGAGACTGTGAGAGAGTTGAGGGAACTAAGAGTATGAGAGATTTGGAGAGAACTGAGAGTGTGAGAGAGATGGGGAACTGAGAGTGTGAGGGAGTTGGGGGAACTGAGAGTGTGAGAGAGATGGGGGAACTGAGAGTGTGAGGGAGTTGGGGGAACTGAGAGTGTGAGAGAGTTGGGGAACTGTGAGTGTGAGAGTGTTGGGGGAACTGAGAGTGTGAGAGAGTTGGGGGAACTGAGAGTGTGAGAGAGTTGGGGGAACTGAGAGTGTGAGAGAGATGGGGAACTGAGAGTGTGAGGGAGTTGGGGGAACTGAGAGTGTGAGAGTTGGGGGAACTGAGAGTGTGAGAGAGTTGGGAGGAACTGAGACTGTGAGAGAGTTGAGGGAACTGAGAGTATGAGAGATTTGGAGAGAACTGAGAGTGTGAGAGAGTTGAGGAAACTGAGAGTGTGAGAGAGTTGGGGAACTGAGAGTGTGAGAGATTTGGAGAGAACTGAGAGTGTGAGAGAGTTGGGGAAACTGAGAGTGTGAGAGAGTTGGGGAACTGAGAGTGTGAGAGATTTGGAGAGAACTGAGACTGTGAGAGAGTTGGGGAACTGAGAGTGTGAGAGATTTGGAGAGAACTGAGAGTGTGAGAGAGTTGGGGAAACTGAGAGTGTGAGAGAGTTGGGGAACTGAGAGTGTGAGGGAGTTGGGGGAACTGAGAGTGTGAGAGAGATGGGGAACTGAGAGTGTGAGGGAGTTGGGGGAACTGAGAGTGTGAGAGAGTTGGAGGGGGGAACTGTGAGTGTGAGAGAGTTGGAGGGACTGAGAGTGTGTGTGTTGAGGGGTACTGAGAGTGTGAGAGAGTCGGAGGGGGTGAACTGAGAATGTGAGAGAGTTGGGAGGAACTGAGACTGTGAGAGAGTTGAGGGAACTGAGAATATGAGAGAATTGAAGAGAACTGAGAGTGGGAGAGAGTTGGAGGAGGGAACTGAGAGTGTGAGAGAGTTGGGGGAACTGAGAGCATGAGATACTTGGGGGAACTGAAAGTGTGAGAGAGTTGGGAGGAACTGAGACTGTGAGAGAGTTGAGGGAACTAAGAGTATGAGAGATTTGGAGAGAACTGAGAGTGTGAGAGAGTTGGGGAACTGAGAGTGTGAGAGAGTTGGGGAACTGAGAGTGTGAGAGAGTTGGGAGGAACTGAGACTGTGAGAGAGTTGAGGGAACTAAGAGTATGAGAGATTTGGAGAGAACTGAGAGTGTGAGAGAGTTGGGGAAACTGAGAGTGTGAGGGAGTTGGGGAACTGAGAGTGTGAGGGAGTTGGGGGAACTGAGAGTGTGAGAGAGTTGGGGGAACTGAGAGTGTGAGAGAGATGGGGACCTGAGAGTGTGAGGGAGTTGGGGGAACTGAGAGTGTGAGAGAGTTGGGGGAACTGAGAGTGTGACAGAGTTGGGAGGAACTGAGACTGTGAGAGAGTTGAGGGAACTAAGAATATGAGAGATTTGCAGAGAACTGAGAGTGTGAGAGAGTTGGGGAAACTGAGAGTGTGAGAGAGTTGGGGGTAACTGAGAGTGTGAGAGAGTTGGGAGGAACTGAGAGTGTGAGAGAGTTGGAGGGGGGAACTGTGAGTGTGAGCGAGTTGGAGGGACTGAGAGTGTGTGTGTTGAGGGGTATTGAGAGTGTGAGAGAGTTGAAGGGGGTGAACTGAGAATGTGAGAGAGTTGGGAGGAACTGAGACTGTGAGAGAGTTGAGGGAACTGAGAATATGAGAGAATTGAAGAGAACTGAGAGTGGGAGAGAGTTGGAGGAGGGAACTGAGAGTGTGCGAGCATTGGGGGAACTGAGAGTGTGAGATACTTGGGGGAACTGAGAGTGTGAGAGAGTTGGGAGGAACTGAGACTGTGCGAGAGTTGAGGGAACTGAGAGTATGAGAGATTTGGAGAGAACTGAGAGCATGAGAGAGTTGGGGGAACTGAGAGCATGAGATACTTGGGGGAACTGAGAGTGAGAGAGAGTTGGAGGGGAGAACTGAGAGTGTGAGAGAGTTTGGAGGAACTGAGACTGTGAGAGAGTTGAAGGAACTGAGAGTGTGAGAGAGTTGGAGGAGGGAACTGAGAGTGTGCGAGCATTGGGGGAACTAAGAGTGTGAGATACTTGGGGGTTCTGAGAATGTGAGAGAGTTGGAAGGGGGAACTGAGAGTGTGAAAGAGTTGGGGGAACTGAGAGTGTGAGATACTTGGGGGAACTGAGAGTATGAGAGAGTTGGGGGAACTGAAAGTGTGAGAGATTTAGGGTGACTGGGAGTGTGAGAGAGTTGGGGGAACTGAAAGTGTGTGAGAGATGGGGAACTGAGAGTGTGAGGGAGTTGGGGGAACAGAGTGTGAGAGAGTTGGAGGGAACTGAGAGTGTGAGAGAGTTGGGGGGAACTGAGAGTGTGAGAGAGTTGGGAGGAACTGAGAGTGTGAGAGAGTTGGAGGGGGAAACTGTGAGTGTGAGAGAGTTGGAGGGACTGAGAGTGTGAGTGTTGAGAGGTACTGAGAGTGTGAGAGAGTTGGAGGGGGTGAACTGAGAGTGTGAGAGAGTTGGGGGAACTCAGAATGTGTGAGAGTTGGGGTGGCTGAGAGTGTGAGAGAGTTGGGGGATCAGCGAGTGTGAGAGAGTTGGGGTGACAGAGTGTGAGAGCGTTGGGGGGATTGAGAGTGTGAGAGAGTTGGGGGGAACTGAGAGTTAGAGAGAGTTGGGGAGGACTGAGAGTGTGTGAGAGTTGGGGGAACAGCGAGTGTGAGAGTGTTGGGAGGAACTGAGAGTATGCTGGATCAGTGCTGGGACCTTTGCTGTTTGTAGTATAAAAAATGATTTGGAGGAAAATGTAGCTGGTCTGATTAGTAAGTTTGCGGACGACACAAAGGTTGGTGGAGTTGCGGATAATGATGAGGATCGTCAGAGAATACAGCAGGATATAGATCGGTTGGAGACTTGAGTGGAGAAATGGCAGAAGGAGTTTAATCCGGACAAATGTGAGGTAATGCATTTTGGAAGGTCTAATGCTGGTGGGAGGTATACAGTAAATGGCAGAACCCTTAGGAGTATTGACAGGCAGAGAGATCTGGGCGTACAGGTCCACAGGTCACTGAAAGTGGCAACGCAGGTGGATAAGGTAGTCAAGAAGGCATACGGCATGCTTGCCTTCATCGGTCGGGACATAGAGTATAAAAATTGGCAAGTCATGTTGCAGCTGTACAGAAACTTAGTTAGGCCACACTTAGAATATTGCGTGCAATTCTGGTCGCCACACTACCAGAAGGACGTGGAGGCTTTGGAGAGGGTCCAGAAGAGGTTTACCAGGATGTTGCCCGGTCTGGAGGGCATTAGCTATGAGGAGAGGTTGCAAAAACTCGGATTGTTTTCACTGGAACGACGGAGGTGGAGGGGCGACATGATAGAGGTTTACAAAGTTATGAGCGGCATGGACAGAGTGGATAGTCAGAAGCTTTTTCCCAGGGTGGAAGAGTCAGTTACTAGGGGACATAGGTTTAAGGTGCGAGGGGCAAAGTTTAGAGGGGATGTGCGAGGCAAGTTTTTTACACAGAGGGCGGTGAGTGCCTGGAACTTGCTGCCGGGGGAGGTGGTGGAAGCAGATACGATAGCGACGTTTAAGAGACATCTTGACAAATACATGAATAGGAAGGGAATAGAGGGATATGGGCCCCGGAAGTGCAGAAGGTTTTAGTTTAGGCAGGCATCAAGATCGGCGCAGGCTTGGAGGGCCGAATGGCCTGTTACTGGGCTGTACTGTTCTTTGTTCTTTGTATGATAGAATTGGAGAGATCTGAGCGTGTGCGAGAGTTGGGGGAACTGATAGTTTGAGATACTTGGGGGAACTGAGAGTATGAGAGAATTGGGGGAACTGAAAGTGTGAGAGATTTAGGGTGACTGGGAGTGTGAGAGAGTTGGGGGAACTGAAAGTGTGAGAGCGTTGGGGGGAACTGAGAGCGTGAGAGAGTTGGGGGGACTGAGAGTTGGAGAGTGTTGGAGGGACTGAGAGTGTGAGTGTTGAGGGGTACTGAGAGTGTGAGAGAGTTGGGGGGACTGAGAGTGTGACAGTGTTGGGGGAACTGAGAGTATGAGAGAGTTGGGAGGAAGTGTGAGTGTGTGAGAGTTGGAGGGACTGAGAGTGTGAGAGCGTTGGGGGGAACTGAGAGCGTGAGAGAGTTGGGGGGACTGAGAGTTGGAGAGTGTTGGAGGGACTGAGAGTGTGAGTGTTGAGGGGTACTGAGAGTGTGAGAGAGTTGGGGGGACTGAGAGTTGGACAGTGTTGGGGGGAACTGAGAGTGTGAGAGAGTTGGAGGGAACTGAGAGTGTGAGAGAGTTGGAGGGAACTGAGAGTGTGAGAGCGTTGGGGGGATATGAGAGCTTGAGAGATTTGGGGGGAACTGAGAGTGTGAGAGAGTTCGTGGGGAACACAGAGTGTGAGAGAGTTGGGGGGACTGAGAGTTGGAGAGTGTTGGAGGGACTGAGAGTGTGAGTGTTGAGGGGTACTGAGAGTGTGAGTGAGTTGGAGGGGGTGAACTGAGAGTGTGAGAGTGTTGGGGGACCAGAGAGTGTGAGAGAATTGGGGGGGACTGAGAGTGTGAGAGAATTGGGGGGGGACTGAGAGTGTGAGAGAATTGGGGGGGACTGAGAGTGTGAGAGAATTGGGGGGGACAGAGAGTGTGAGAGAGATGGGAGGAAGTGTGAGTGTGAGAGAGTTGTGGGAACTGAGAGTGTGACAGTGTTGGGGGAACTGAGAGTATGAGAGAGTTGGGAGGAAGTGTGAGTGTGAGAGAGTTGGAGGGACTGAGAGTGTGAGAGAGTTTGAGGGACTGAGAGTGTTAGAGAGTTGGGGGAACTGAGAGTATGGGAGTTGGGAGGAAGTGTGAGTGTGAGAGAGTTGGGAGGAAGTGTGAGTGTGAGAGAGTTGGAGGGACTGAGAGTGTGACAGTGTTGGGGGAACTGAGAGTATGAGAGAGTTGGGAGGAAGTGTGAGTGTGTGAGAGTTGGAGGGACTGAGAGTGTGAGAGCGTTGGGGGGAACTGAGAGCGTGAGAGAGTTGGGGGGACTGAGAGTTGGAGAGTGTTGGAGGGACTGAGAGTGTGAGTGTTGAGGGGTACTGAGAGTGTGAGAGAGTTGGGGGGACTGAGAGTTGGACAGTGTTGGGGGGAACTGAGAGTGTGAGAGAGTTGGGGGGAACTGAGAGTGTGAGAGAGTTGGGAGGAACTGAGAGTGTGAGAGAGTTGGAGGGGGAAACTGTGAGTGTGAGAGAGTTGGAGGGACTGAGAGTGTGAGTGTTGAGAGGTACTGAGAGTGTGAGAGAGTTGGAGGGGGTGAACTGAGAGTGTGAGAGAGTTGGGGGAACTGAGAATGTGTGAGAGTTGGGGTGGCTGAGAGTGTGAGAGAGTTGGGGGATCAGCGAGTGTGAGAGAGTTGGGGTGACAGAGTGTGAGAGCGTTGGGGGGATTGAGAGTGTGAGAGAGTTGGGGGGAACTGAGAGTTAGAGAGAGTTGGGGAGGACTGAGAGTGTGTGAGAGTTGGGGGAACAGCGAGTGTGAGAGTGTTGGGAGGAACTGAGAGTATGCTGGATCAGTGCTGGGACCTTTGCTGTTTGTAGTATAAAAAATGATTTGGAGGAAAATGTAGCTGGTCTGATTAGTAAGTTTGCGGACGACACAAAGGTTGGTGGAGTTGCGGATAATGATGAGGATCGTCAGAGAATACAGCAGGATATAGATCGGTTGGAGACTTGAGTGGAGAAATGGCAGAAGGAGTTTAATCCGGACAAATGTGAGGTAATGCATTTTGGAAGGTCTAATGCTGGTGGGAGGTATACAGTAAATGGCAGAACCCTTAGGAGTATTGACAGGCAGAGAGATCTGGGCGTACAGGTCCACAGGTCACTGAAAGTGGCAACGCAGGTGGATAAGGTAGTCAAGAAGGCATACGGCATGCTTGCCTTCATCGGTCGGGACATAGAGTATAAAAATTGGCAAGTCATGTTGCAGCTGTACAGAAACTTAGTTAGGCCACACTTAGAATATTGCGTGCAATTCTGGTCGCCACACTACCAGAAGGACGTGGAGGCTTTGGAGAGGGTCCAGAAGAGGTTTACCAGGATGTTGCCCGGTCTGGAGGGCATTAGCTATGAGGAGAGGTTGCAAAAACTCGGATTGTTTTCACTGGAACGACGGAGGTGGAGGGGCGACATGATAGAGGTTTACAAAGTTATGAGCGGCATGGACAGAGTGGATAGTCAGAAGCTTTTTCCCAGGGTGGAAGAGTCAGTTACTAGGGGACATAGGTTTAAGGTGCGAGGGGCAAAGTTTAGAGGGGATGTGCGAGGCAAGTTTTTTACACAGAGGGCGGTGAGTGCCTGGAACTTGCTGCCGGGGGAGGTGGTGGAAGCAGATACGATAGCGACGTTTAAGAGACATCTTGACAAATACATGAATAGGAAGGGAATAGAGGGATATGGGCCCCGGAAGTGCAGAAGGTTTTAGTTTAGGCAGGCATCAAGATCGGCGCAGGCTTGGAGGGCCGAATGGCCTGTTACTGGGCTGTACTGTTCTTTGTTCTTTGTATGATAGAATTGGAGAGATCTGAGCGTGTGCGAGAGTTGGGGGAACTGATAGTTTGAGATACTTGAGGGAACTGAGAGTATGAGAGAATTGGGGGAACTGAAAGTGTGAGAGAATTAGGGTGACTGGGAGTGTGAGAGAGTTGGGGGAACTGAAAGTGTGAGAGCGTTGGGGGGAACTGAGAGCGTGAGAGAGTTGGGGGGACTGAGAGTTGGAGAGTGTTGGAGGGACTGAGAGTGTGAGTGTTGAGGGGTACTGAGAGTGTGAGAGAGTTGGGGGGACTGAGAGTGTGACAGTGTTGGGGGAACTGAGAGTATGAGAGAGTTGGGAGGAAGTGTGAGTGTGTGAGAGTTGGAGGGACTGAGAGTGTGAGAGCGTTGGGGGGAACTGAGAGCGTGAGAGAGTTGGGGGGACTGAGAGTTGGAGAGTGTTGGAGGGACTGAGAGTGTGAGTGTTGAGGGGTACTGAGAGTGTGAGAGAGTTGGGGGGACTGAGAGTTGGACAGTGTTGGGGGGAACTGAGAGTGTGAGAGAGTTGGAGGGAACTGAGAGTGTGAGAGAGTTGGAGGGAACTGAGAGTGTGAGAGAGTTGGGGGGAACTGAGAGTGTGAGAGAGTTGGGAGGAACTGAGAGTGTGAGAGAGTTGGAGGGGGAAATTGTGAGTGTGAGAGAGTTGGAGGGACTGAGAGTGTGAGTGTTGAGAGGTACTGAGAGTGTGAGAGAGTTGGAGGGGGTGAACTGAGAGTGTGAGAGAGTTGGGGGAACTGAGAATGTGTGAGAGTTGGGGTGGCTGAGAGTGTGAGAGAGTTGGGGGATCAGCGAGTGTGAGAGAGTTGGGGTGACAGAGTGTGAGAGCGTTGGGGGGATTGAGAGTGTGAGAGAGTTGGGGGGAACTGAGAGTTAGAGAGAGTTGGGGAGGACTGAGAGTGTGTGAGAGTTGGGGGAACAGCGAGTGTGAGAGTGTTGGGAGGAACTGAGAGTATGCTGGATCAGTGCTGGGACCTTTGCTGTTTGTAGTATAAAAAATGATTTGGAGGAAAATGTAGCTGGTCTGATTAGTAAGTTTGCGGACGACACAAAGGTTGGTGGAGTTGCGGATAATGATGAGGATCGTCAGAGAATACAGCAGGATATAGATCGGTTGGAGACTTGAGTGGAGAAATGGCAGAAGGAGTTTAATCCGGACAAATGTGAGGTAATGCATTTTGGAAGGTCTAATGCTGGTGGGAGGTATACAGTAAATGGCAGAACCCTTAGGAGTATTGACAGGCAGAGAGATCTGGGCGTACAGGTCCACAGGTCACTGAAAGTGGCAACGCAGGTGGATAAGGTAGTCAAGAAGGCATACGGCATGCTTGCCTTCATCGGTCGGGACATAGAGTATAAAAATTGGCAAGTCATGTTGCAGCTGTACAGAAACTTAGTTAGGCTACACTTAGAATATTGCGTGCAATTCTGGTCGCCACACTACCAGAAGGACGTGGAGGCTTTGGAGAGGGTCCAGAAGAGGTTTACCAGGATGTTGCCCGGTCTGGAGGGCATTAGCTATGAGGAGAGGTTGCAAAAACTCGGATTGTTTTCACTGGAACGACGGAGGTGGAGGGGCGACATGATAGAGGTTTACAAAGTTATGAGCGGCATGGACAGAGTGGATAGTCAGAAGCTTTTTCCCAGGGTGGAAGAGTCAGTTACTAGGGGACATAGGTTTAAGGTGCGAGGGGCAAAGTTTAGAGGGGATGTGCGAGGCAAGTTTTTTACACAGAGGGCGGTGAGTGCCTGGAACTTGCTGCCGGGGGAGGTGGTGGAAGCAGATACGATAGCGACGTTTAAGAGACATCTTGACAAATACATGAATAGGAAGGGAATAGAGGGATATGGGCCCCGGAAGTGCAGAAGGTTTTAGTTTAGGCAGGCATCAAGATCGGCGCAGGCTTGGAGGGCCGAATGGCCTGTTACTGGGCTGTACTGTTCTTTGTTCTTTGTATGATAGAATTGGAGAGATCTGAGCGTGTGCGAGAGTTGGGGGAACTGATAGTTTGAGATACTTGGGGGAACTGAGAGTGTGAGAGAGTTGGAGGGGGGAACTGAACGTATGAGAGAGTTGGGAGGAACTGAGACTGTGAGAGATTTGAGGGAACTGAAAGTATGAGAGAATTGGAGAGAACTGAGACTGCTAGAGAGTTGGAGGGACTGAGAGTGTGAGAGAGTTGGAGGGACTGAGAGTGTGAGAGAGATAGGAGGAAGTGTGAGTGTGTGAGAGTTGGAGGGACTGAGAGTGTGAGAGCGTTGGGGGGAACTGAGAGCGTGAGAGAGTTGGGGGGACTGAGAGTTGGAGAGTGTTGGAGGGACTGAGAGTGTGAGTGTTGAGGGGTACTGAGAGTGTGAGAGAGTTGGGGGGACTGAGAGTTGGACAGTGTTGGGGGGAACTGAGAGTGTGAGAGAGTTGGAGGGACTCAGAGTGTGAGAGCGTTGGGGGGTACTGAGAGCGTGAGAGAGTTGGGGGGACTGAGAGTGTGAGAGCGTTGGGGGGATATGAGAGCTTGAGAGATTTGGGGGGAACTGAGAGTGTGAGAGAGTTCGTGGGGAACACAGAGTGTGAGAGAGTTGGGGGGACTGAGAGTTGGAGAGTGTTGGAGGGACTGAGAGTGTGAGTGTTGAGGGGTACTGAGAGTGTGAGTGAGTTGGAGGGGGTGAACTGAGAGTGTGAGAGTGTTGGGGGACCAGAGAGTGTGAGAGAATTGGGGGGGACTGAGAGTGTGAGAGAATTGGGGGGGGACTGAGAGTGTGAGAGAATTGGGGGGGACTGAGAGTGTGAGAGAATTGGGGGGGACAGAGAGTGTGAGAGAGATGGGAGGAAGTGTGAGTGTGAGAGAGTTGTGGGAACTGAGAGTGTGACAGTGTTGGGGGAACTGAGAGTATGAGAGAGTTGGGAGGAAGTGTGAGTGTGAGAGAGTTGGAGGGACTGAGAGTGTGAGAGAGTTTGAGGGACTGAGAGTGTTAGAGAGTTGGGGGAACTGAGAGTATGGGAGTTGGGAGGAAGTGTGAGTGTGACAGAGTTGGGAGGAAGTGTGAGTGTGAGAGAGTTGGAGGGACTGAGAGTGTGAAAGAGTTGGAGGGACTGAGAGTGTGAGAGAGATAGGAGGAAGTGTGAGTGTGTGAGAGTTGGAGGGACTGAGAGTGTGAGAGCGTTGGGGGGAACTGAGAGCGTGAGAGAGTTGGGGGGACTGAGAGTTGGAGAGTGTTGGAGGGACTGAGAGTGTGAGTGTTGAGGGGTACTGAGAGTGTGAGTGAGTTGGAGGGGGTGAACTGAGAGTGTGAGAGTGTTGGGGGACCAGAGAGTGTGAGAGAATTGGGGGGGACTGAGAGTGTGAGAGAATTGGGGGGGACTGAGAGTGTGAGAGAATTGGGGGGGGACTGAGAGTGTGAGGGAATTGGGGGGGACTGAGAGTGTGAGAGAATTGGGGGGGACAGAGAGTGTGAGAGAATTGGGGGGGGGGACTGAGAGTGTGAGAGAGATGTGGGAACTGAGAGTGTGAGAGAGATGTGGGGACTGAGAGTGTGAGTGAGTTCGGGGGACTGAGAGTGTGTGACTGTTGGGGGGACTGAGAGTTGGAGAGTGTTAGGGGGGACTGAGAGTGTGAGAGAGATGGGGGGACTGAGAGTGTGAGAGAGTTGTGGGAACTGAGAGTGTGAGAGAGATGGGGGGACTGAGAGTGTGTGAGAGTTGGGGGGACTGAGAGTTGGAGAGTGTTGGGTGGGACTGAGAGTGTGAGAGAGATGGGGGACTGAGAGTGTGAGAGAATTGGGGGGGACTGAGAGTGTGCGAGAATTGGGGGGGACTGAGAGTGTGCGAGAATTGGGGGGGACTGAGAGTGTGAGAGAATTGGGGGGTACTGAGAGTGTGAGAGAGTTGGAGGGACTGTGAGTGTGAGTGTTGAGGGGTACTGAGAGTGTGAGAGAGTTGGAGGGGGTGAACTGAGAGTGTGAGAGAGTTGAAGGGACTGAGAGTGTGAGAGAGTTGGAGGGGGTGAACTGAGAGTGTGAGAGAGATGGGGGAACTGTGAGTCTGAGTGAGATGGGGTAACTGAGAGTGTGAGAGAGATGGGGGGACTGAGAGTGTGAGTGAGTTGGGGTGAGACTGAGAGTGTGAGAGAGATGGGGGTACTGAGAGTGTGAGTGAGTTGCGGGGGGACTGAGAGTGTGAGAGAGATGGGGGAACTGAGAGTGTGAGAGAGATGTGGGGACTGAGAATGTGAGTGAGTTGGGGGGCACTGAGAGTGTGAGAGAGATGTGGGAACTGAGAGTGTGAGAGAGATGTGGGGACTGAGAGTGTGAGTGAGTTCGGGAGACTGAGAGTGTGTGAGTGTTGGGGGGACTGATAGTTGGAGAGTGTTGGGAGGAACTGAGAGTACGAGAGAATTGGAGAGAACTGAGAGTGTGAGAGAGTTGGGGGGAACTGAGAGTGTGAGAGAGTTGGGAGGAACTGAGAGTATGAGAGAATTGAAGAGAACTGAGAGTGTGAGAGAGTTGGGGGAACTGAGAGTGTGAGAGAGTTAAGGGAACTGAGAGTGTGAGAGATTTGGGAGGAACTGAGACTGTGAGAGAGTTGAGGGAACTGAGAGTACGAGAGAATTGGAGAGAACTGAGACTGTGAGAGAGTTGGGGGGAACTGAAAGTGTGAGAGAGTTGGGAGGAACTGAGAGTATGAGAGAATTGAAGAGAACTGAGAGTGTGAGAGAGTTGGGGGAACTGAGAGTGTGATAGAGTTGGGGGAACTGAGAGTGTGAGAGATTTGGGAGGAACTGGGACTGTGAGAGAGTTGAGGGAACTGAGAGTACTAGAGAATTGGAGAGAACTGAGACTGTGAGAGAGTTGGGGGGAACTGAGAGTGTGAGAGAGTTGGGAGGAACTGAGAGTATGAGAGAATTGAAGAGAACTGAGAGTGTGAGAGAGTTGAGTGGTAGTGAGAGTGTGAGAGAGTTGGGGGAACTGAGAGTGTGAGAGATTTGGGGTGACTGAGAGTATGAGAGAGTTGAGTGGTACTGAGAGTGTGAGAGAGTTGGGTGGTACTGAGAGTGTGAGAGAGTTGGGGTGAACTGAGAGTGAGAGAGAGTTGGGGGGAACTGAGAGTGTGAGAGAGTTGGGGGAACTGAGAGTGTGAGAGAGTTGAGGGAACTGAGAGTACGAGAGAATTGGAGAGAACTGAGAGTGTGAGAGAGTTGGGGTGAACTGAGAGTGAGAGAGAGTTGGGGGGAACTGAGAGTGTGAGAGAGTTGGGGTGAACTGAGAGTGAGAGAGAGTTGGGGGGAACTGAGAGTGTGAGAGAGTTGGGGGAACTGAGAGTTTGAGAGAGTTGGGTGGGACTGAGAGTTTGAGAGAGTTGGGGTGAACTGAGAGTGAGAGAGAGTTGGGGTGAACTGAGAGTGAGAGAGAGTTGGGGGGAACTGAGATTGTGAGAGAGTTGGGGGAACTGAGAGGGTGAGTGAGTTGAGTGGTACTGAGAGTGTGAGAGAGTTGGGAGGAACTGAGAGTATGAGAGAATTGAAGAGAACTGAGAGTGTGAGAGAGTTGAGTGGTACTGAGAGTGTGAGAGAGTTGGGGGAACTGAGAGTGTGAGAGATTTGGGGTGACTGAGAGTATGAGAGAGTTGAGTGGTACTGAGAGTGTGAGAGAGTTGGGTGGTACTGAGAGTGTGAGAGAGTTGGGGTGAACTGAGAGTGAGAGAGAGTTGGGGGGAACTGAGAGTGTGAGAGAGTTGGGGGAACTGAGAGTGTGAGAGAGTTGAGGGAACTGAGAGTACGAGAGAATTGGAGAGAACTGAGAGTACGAGAGAATTGGAGAGAACTGAGAGTGTGAGAGAGTTGGGGTGAACTGAGAGTGAGAGAGAGTTGGGGGGAACTGAGAGTGTGAGAGAGTTGGGGTGAACTGAGAGTGAGAGAGAGTTGGGGGGAACTGAGAGTGTGAGAGAGTTGGGGGAACTGAGAGGGTGAGTGAGTTGAGTGGTACTGAGAGTGTGAGAGAGTTGGGAGGAACTGAGAGCATGAGAGTATTGGAGAGAACTGAGAGTGGGACAGAGTTGGAGGGGGGAACTGAGAGTGTGCGGGAGTTGGGGGAACTGAAAGTGTAAGATACTTGGGGGAACTGAGAGTGTGAGAGAGTTGGGAGGAACTGAGACTGTGAGAGAGTTGGGGGGAACTGAGAGCGTGAGAGAGTTGAGGGAAGTGAGAGTGTGAGAGAGTTGGGAGGAACTGAGAGTATGAGAGAATTGAAGAGAACTGAGAGTGTGAGAGAGTTGGTGGAACTGACAGTGTGAGATACTTGGAGGAACTGAGAGTGTGAGAGACTTGGGGGAACTGAAAGTGTGAGAGAGATGGGGGAACTGAGAGTGTGAGAGAGTTGGGGGAACTGAGAGTGTGAGAGAGTTGGGGGAACTGAGAGTGTGAGAGAGTTGGGAGGAACTGAGAGTATGAGAGAATTGAAGAGAACTGAGAGTGTGAGAGAGTTGGGGGAACTGAGAGTGTGAGAGAGTTAAGGGAACTGAGAGTGTGAGAGATTTGGGAGGAACTGAGACTGTGAGAGAGTTGAGGGAACTGAGAGTACGAGAGAATTGGAGAGAACTGAGACTGTGAGAGAGTTGGGGGGAACTGAGAGTGTGAGAGAGTTGGGAGGAACTGAGAGTATGAGAGAATTGAAGAGAACTGAGAGTGTGAGAGAGTTGGGGGAACTGAGAGTGTGAGAGAGTTGGGGGAACTGAGAGTGTGAGAGATTTGGGAGGAACTGAGACTGTGAGAGAGTTGAGGGAACGGAGAGTACTAGAGAATTGGAGAGAACTGAGACTGTGAGAGAGTTGGGGGGAACTGAGAGTGTGAGAGAGTTGGGAGGAACTGAGAGTATGAGAGAATTGAAGAGAACTGAGAGTGTGAGAGAGTTGAGTGGTACTGAGAGTGTGAGAGAGTTGGGGGAACTGAGAGTGTGAGAGATTTGGGGTGACTGAGAGTATGAGAGAGTTGAGTGGTACTGAGAGTGTGAGAGAGTTGGGTGGTACTGAGAGTGTGAGAGAGTTGGGGTGAACTGAGAGTGAGAGAGAGTTGGGGGGAACTGAGAGTGTGAGAGAGTTGGGGGAACTGAGAGTGTGAGAGAGTTGAGGGAACTGAGAGTACGAGAGAATTGGAGAGAACTGAGAGTGTGAGAGAGTTGGGGTGAACTGAGAGTGAGAGAGAGTTGGGGGGAACTGAGTGTGAGAGAGTTGGGGTGAACTGAGAGTGAGAGAGAGTTGGGGGGAACTGAGAGTGTGAGAGAGTTGGGGGAACTGAGAGTTTGAGAGAGTTGGGTGGGACTGAGAGTTTGAGAGAGTTGGGGTGAACTGAGAGTGAGAGAGAGTTGGGGTGAACTGAGAGTGAGAGAGAGTTGGGGGGAACTGAGATTGTGAGAGAGTTGGGGGAACTGAGAGGGTGAGTGAGTTGAGTGGTACTGAGAGTGTGAGAGAGTTGGGAGGAACTGAGAGCATGAGAGTATTGGAGAGAACTGAGAGTGGGACAGAGTTGGAGGGGGGAACTGAGAGTGTGCGGGAGTTGGGGGAACTGAAAGTGTAAGATACTTGGGGGAACTGAGAGTGTGAGAGAGTTGGGAGGAACTGAGACTGTGAGAGAGTTGGGGGGAACTGAGAGCGTGAGAGAGTTGAGGGAAGTGAGAGTGTGAGAGAGTTGGGAGGAACTGAGAGTATGAGAGAATTGAAGAGAACTGAGAGTGTGAGAGAGTTGGTGGAACTGACAGTGTGAGATACTTGGAGGAACTGAGAGTGTGAGAGACTTGGGGGAACTGAAAGTGTGAGAGAGATGGGGGAACTGAGAGTGTGAGAGAGTTGGGGGAACTGAGAGTGTGAGAGAGTTGGGGGAACTGAGAGTGTGAGAGAGTTGGGGGAACTGAGAGTGTGAGAGAGTTGGGGGAACTGAGAGTGTGAGATACTTGGAGGAACTGAGAGTGTGAGAGACTTGGGGGAACTGAAAGTGTGAGAGAGATGGGGGAACTGAGAGTGTGAGAGAGTTGGGGGAACTGAGAGTGTGAGAGAGTTGGGGGAACTGAGAGTGTGAGAGAGATGGGGGAACTGAGAGTGTGAGAGAGTTGGGGGAACTGAGAGTGTGAGAGAGTTGGGGGAACTGAGAGTGTGAGAGAGATGGGGGAACTGAGAGTGTGAGAGAGTTGGGGGAACTGAGAGTGTGAGAGAGTTGGGAGGAACTGAGACTGTGAGAGAGTTGGGGGGAACTGAGAGCGTGAGAGAGTTGAGGGAAGTGAGAGTGTGAGAGAGTTGGGAGGAACTGAGAGTATGAGAGAATTGAAGAGAACTGAGAGTGTGAGAGAGTTGGTGGAACTGACAGTGTGAGATACTTGGAGGAACTGAGAGTGTGAGAGACTTGGGGGAACTGAAAGTGTGAGAGAGATGGGGGAACTGAGAGTGTGAGAGAGTTGGGGGAACTGAGAGTGTGAGAGAGTTGGGGGAACTGAGAGTGTGAGAGAGTTGGGAGGAACTGAGAGTATGAGAGAATTGAAGAGAACTGAGAGTGTGAGAGAGTTGGGGGAACTGAGAGTGTGAGAGAGTTAAGGGAACTGAGAGTGTGAGAGATTTGGGAGGAACTGAGACTGTGAGAGAGTTGAGGGAACTGAGAGTACGAGAGAATTGGAGAGAACTGAGACTGTGAGAGAGTTGGGGGGAACTGAGAGTGTGAGAGAGTTGGGAGGAACTGAGAGTATGAGAGAATTGAAGAGAACTGAGAGTGTGAGAGAGTTGGGGGAACTGAGAGTGTGAGAGAGTTGGGGGAACTGAGAGTGTGAGAGATTTGGGAGGAACTGAGACTGTGAGAGAGTTGAGGGAACTGAGAGTACTAGAGAATTGGAGAGAACTGAGACTGTGAGAGAGTTGGGGGGAACTGAGAGTGTGAGAGAGTTGGGAGGAACTGAGAGTATGAGAGAATTGAAGAGAACTGAGAGTGTGAGAGAGTTGAGTGGTACTGAGAGTGTGAGAGAGTTGGGGGAACTGAGAGTGTGAGAGATTTGGGGTGACTGAGAGTATGAGAGAGTTGAGTGGTACTGAGAGTGTGAGAGAGTTGGGTGGTACTGAGAGTGTGAGAGAGTTGGGGTGAACTGAGAGTGAGAGAGAGTTGGGGGGAACTGAGAGTGTGAGAGAGTTGGGGGAACTGAGAGTGTGAGAGAGTTGAGGGAACTGAGAGTACGAGAGAATTGGAGAGAACTGAGAGTGTGAGAGAGTTGGGGTGAACTGAGAGTGAGAGAGAGTTGGGGGGAACTGAGAGTGTGAGAGAGTTGGGGTGAACTGAGAGTGAGAGAGAGTTGGGGGGAACTGAGAGTGTGAGAGAGTTGGGGGAACTGAGAGTTTGAGAGAGTTGGGTGGGACTGAGAGTTTGAGAGAGTTGGGGTGAACTGAGAGTGAGAGAGAGTTGGGGTGAACTGAGAGTGAGAGAGAGTTGGGGGGAACTGAGATTGTGAGAGAGTTGGGGGAACTGAGAGGGTGAGTGAGTTGAGTGGTACTGAGAGTGTGAGAGAGTTGGGAGGAACTGAGAGCATGAGAGTATTGGAGAGAACTGAGAGTGGGACAGAGTTGGAGGGGGGAACTGAGAGTGTGCGGGAGTTGGGGGAACTGAAAGTGTAAGATACTTGGGGGAACTGAGAGTGTGAGAGAGTTGGGAGGAACTGAGACTGTGAGAGAGTTGGGGGGAACTGAGAGCGTGAGAGAGTTGAGGGAAGTGAGAGTGTGAGAGAGTTGGGAGGAACTGAGAGTATGAGAGAATTGAAGAGAACTGAGAGTGTGAGAGAGTTGGTGGAACTGACAGTGTGAGATACTTGGAGGAACTGAGAGTGTGAGAGACTTGGGGGAACTGAAAGTGTGAGAGAGATGGGGGAACTGAGAGTGTGAGAGAGTTGGGGGAACTGAGAGTGTGAGAGAGTTGGGGGAACTGAGAGTGTGAGAGAGTTGGGGGAACTGAGAGTGTGAGAGAGTTGGGGGAACTGACAGTGTGAGATACTTGGATGAACTGAGAGTGTGAGAGACTTGGGGGAACTGAAAGTGTGAGAGAGATGGGGGAACTGAGAGTGTGAGAGAGTTGGGGGAACTGAGAGTGTGAGATACTTGGAGGAACTGAGAGTGTGAGAGACTTGGGGGAACTGAAAGTGTGAGAGAGATGGGGGAACTGAGAGTGTGAGAGAGTTGGGGGAACTGAGAGTGTGAGAGAGTTGGGGGAACTGAGAGTGTGAGAGAGATGGGGGAACTGAGAGTGTGAGAGAGTTGGGGGAACTGAGAGTGTGAGAGAGTTGGGGGAACTGAGAGTGTGAGAGAGATGGGGGAACTGAGAGTGTGAGAGAGTTGGGGGAACTGAGAGTGTGAGAGAGTTGGGAGGAAGTGTGAGTGTGAGAGAGTTGGAGGGACTGTGTGAGTGTGAGAGAGTTGGGAGGAAGTGTGAGTGTGAGAGAGTTGGAGGGACTGTGTGAGTGTGAGAGAGTTGGAGGGACTGAGAGTGTGAGAGAGTTGGGGGAACTGAGAGTATGAGAGAGTTGGGAGGAAGTGTGAGTGTGAGAGAGTTGGAGGGACTGTGTGAGTGTGAGAGAGTTGGGAGGAAGTGTGAGTGTGAGAGAGTTGGAGGGACTGAGTGTGAGAGAGTTGGGAGGAAGTGTGAGTGTGAGAGAGTTGGAGGGACTGAGAGTGTGAGAGAGTTGGGGGGACTGAGAGTGTGTGAGAGTTGGGAGGAAGTGTAAGTGTGAGAGAGTTGGAGGGACTGAGAGTGTGAGAGAGTTGGAGGGACTGAGAGTGTGAGAGAGATGGGAGGAAGTGTGAGTGTGAGAGAGTTGTGGGAACTGAGAGTGTGACAGTGTTGGGGGAAGTGTGAGTATGAGAGAGTTGGGAGGAAGTGTGAGTGTGAGAGAGTTGGAGGGACTGAGAGTGTGAGAGAGTTTGAGGGACTGAGAGTGTGAGAGAGTTGGGGGAACTGAGAGTATGAGAGAGTTGGGAGGAAGTGTGAGTGTGAGAGTGTTGGGAGGAAGTGTGAGTGTGAGAGAGATAGGAGGAAGTGTGAGTGTGTGAGAGTTGGAGGGACTGAGAGTGTGAGAGCGTTGGGGGGAACGGAGAGCGTGAGAGAGTTGGGGGGACTGAGAGTTGGAGAGTGTTGGAGAGACTGAGAGTGTGAGTGTTGAGGGGTACTGAGAGTGTGAGAGAGTTGGGGGGACTGAGAGTTGGACAGTGTTGGGGGGAACTGAGAGTGTGAGAGAGTTGGAGGGAACTGAGAGTGTGAGAGAGTTGGGGGGAACTGAGAGTGTGAGAGAGTTGGGAGGAACTGAGAGTGTGAGAGAGTTAGAGGGGGAAACTGTGAGTGTGAGAGAGTTGGAGGGACTGAGAGTGTGAGTGTTGAGAGGTACTGAGTGTGTGAGAGAGTTGGAGGGGGTGAACTGAGAGTGTGAGAGAGTTGGGAGGGACTGAGAGTGTGAGAGAGTTGGAGGGGGGAACTGAAAGTATGAGAGAGTTGGGAGGGACTGAGAGTGTGAGAGAGTTGTGGGAACTGAGAGTGTGAGAGAGTTGGGGTAACTGAGAGTATGAGAGAGTTGGGAGGAAGTGTGAGTGTGAGAGAGTTGGAGGGACTGTGTGAGTGTGAGAGAGTTGGGAGGAAGTGTGAGTGTGAGAGAGTTGGAGGGACTGAGAGTGTGAGAGAGTTGGGAGGAAGTGTGAGTGTGAGAGAGTTGGAGGGACTGAGAGTGTGAGAGAGTTGGGGGGACTGAGAGTGTGAGAGATTTGGGAGGAAGTGTAAGTGTGAGAGAGTTGGAGGGACTGAGAGTGTGAGAGAGTTGGAGGGACTGAGAGTGTGAGAGAGATGGGAGGAAGTGTGAGTGTGAGAGAGTTGTGGGAACTGAGAGTGTGACAGTGTTGGGGGAACTGAGAGTATGAGAGAGTTGGGAGGAAGTGTGAGTGTGAGAGAGTTGGAGGGACTGAGAGTGTGAGAGAGTTTGAGGGACTGAGAGTGTTAGAGAGTTGGGGGAACTGAGAGTATGAGAGTTGGGAGGAAGTGTGAGTGTGAGAGAGTTGGGAGGAAGTGTGAGTGTGAGAGAGTTGGAGGGACTGAGAGTGTGAAAGAGTTGGAGGGACTGAGAGTGTGAGAGAGATAGGAGGAAGTGTGAGTGTGTGAGAGTTGGAGGGACTGAGAGTGTGAGAGCGTTGGGGGGAACTGAGAGCGTGAGAGAGTTGGGGGGACTGAGAGTTGGAGAGTGTTGGAGGGACTGAGAGTGTGAGTGTTGAGGGGTACTGAGAGTGTGAGAGAGTTGGGGGGACTGAGAGTTGGACAGTGTTGGGGGGAACTGAGAGTGTGAAAGAGTTGGAGGGACTGAGAGTGTGAGAGCGTTGGGGGGATATGAGAGCGTGAGAGAGTTGGGGGGACTGAGAGTGTGAGAGCGTTTGGGGGAACTGAGAATGTGAGAGCGTTCGTGGGGAACACAGAGTGTGAGAGAGTTGGGGGGACTGAGAGTGTGAGAGAATTGAGGGGGGACTGAGAGTGTGAGAGAGATGTGGGAACTGAGAGTGTGAGAGAGATGTGGGGACTGAGAGTGTGAGTGAGTTCGGGGGACTGAGAGTGTGTGAGTGTTCGGGGGACTGAGAGTTGGAGAGTGTTGGGGGGGACTGAGAGTGTGAGAGAGATGGGGGGACTGAGAGTGTGAGAGAGTTGTGGGAACTGAGAGTGTGAGAGAGATGGGGGGACTGAGAGTGTGTGAGAGTTGGGAAGACTGAGAGTTGGAGAGTGTTGGGTGGGACTGAGAGTGTGAGAGAGATGGGGGACTGAGAGTGTGAGAGAATTGGCGGGGACTGAGAGTGTGCGAGAATTGGGGGGGACTGAGAGTGTGCGAGAATTGGGGGGGACTGAGAGTGTGAGAGAATTGGGGGGGACTGAGAGTGTGAGAGAATTGGGGGGGACTGGGAGTGTGAGAGAGTTGTAGGGACTGAGAGTGTGAGAGAGTTGGAGGGACTGTGAGTGAGTGTTGAGGGGTACTGAGAGTGTGAGAGAGTTGGAGGGGGTGAACTGAGAGTGTGAGAGAGTTGAAGGGACTGAGAGTGTGAGAGAGTTGGAGGGGGTGAACTGAGAGTGTGAGAGAGATGGGGGAACTGTGAGTCTGAGTGAGATGGGGTAACTGAGAGTGTGAGAGAGATGGGGGGACTGAGAGTGTGAGTGAGTTGGGGTGAGACTGAGAGTGTGAGAGAGATGGGGGTACTGAGAGTGTGAGTGAGTTGCGGGGGGACTGAGAGTGTGAGAGAGATGGGGGAACTGAGAGTGTGAGAGAGATGTGGGGACTGAGAATGTGAGTGAGTTGGGGGGGCACTGAGAGTGTGAGAGAGATGTGGGAACTGAGAGTGTGAGAGAGATGTGGGGACTGAGAGTGTGAGTGAGTTCGGGAGACTGAGAGTGTGTGAGTGTTGGGGGGACTGATAGTTGGAGAGTGTTGGGAGGAACTGAGAGTACGAGAGAATTGGAGAGAACTGAGAGTGTGAGAGAGTTGGGGGGAACTGAAAGTGTGTGAGAGTTGGGAGGAACTGAGAGTATGAGAGAATTGAAGAGAACTGAGAGTGTGAGAGAGTTGGGGGAACTGAGAGTGTGAGAGAGTTAAGGGAACTGAGAGTGTGAGAGATTTGGGAGGAACTGAGACTGTGAGAGAGTTGAGGGAACTGAGAGTACGAGAGAATTGGAGAGAACTGAGACTGTGAGAGAGTTGGGGGGAACTGAGAGTGTGAGAGAGTTGGGAGGAACTGAGAGTATGAGAGAATTGAAGAGAACTGAGAGTGTGAGAGAGTTGGGGGAACTGAGAGTGTGAGAGAGTTGGGGGAACTGAGAGTGTGAGAGATTTGGGAGGAACTGAGACTGTGAGAGAGTTGAGGGAACTGAGAGTACTAGAGAATTGGAGAGAACTGAGACTGTGAGAGAGTTGGGGGGAACTGAGAGTGTGAGAGAGTTGGGAGGAACTGAGAGTATGAGAGAATTGAAGAGAACTGAGAGTGTGAGAGAGTTGAGTGGTACTGAGAGTGTGAGAGAGTTGGGGGAACTTAGAGTGTGAGAGATTTGGGGTGACTGAGAGTATGAGAGAGTTGAGTGGTACTGAGAGTGTGAGAGAGTTGGGTGGTACTGAGAGTGTGAGAGAGTTGGGGTGAACTGAGAGTGAGAGAGAGTTGAGGGGAACTGAGAGTGTGAGAGAGTTGGGGGAACTGAGAGTGTGAGAGAGTTGAGGGAACTGAGAGTACGAGAGAATTGGAGAGAACTGAGAGTGTGAGAGAGTTGGGGTGAACTGAGAGTGAGAGAGAGTTGGGGGGAACTGAGAGTGTGAGAGAGTTGGGGTGAACTGAGAGTGAGAGAGAGTTGGGGGGAACTGAGCGTGTGAGAGAGTTGGGGGAACTGAGAGTTTGAGAGAGTTGGGTGGGACTGAGAGTTTGAGAGAGTTGGGGTGAACTGAGAGTGAGAGAGAGTTGGGGTGAACTGAGAGTGAGAGAGAGTTGGGGGGAACTGAGAGTGTGAGAGAGTTGGGGGAACTGAGAGGGTGAGTGAATGAGTGGTACTGAGAGTGTGAGAGAGTTGGGAGGAACTGAGAGCATGAGAGTATTGGAGAGAACTGAGAGTGGGACAGAGTTGGAGGGGGGAACTGAGAGTGTGCGGGAGTTGGGGGAACTGAAAGTGTAAGATACTTGGGGGAACTGAGAGTGTGAGAGAGTTGGGAGGAACTGAGACTGTGAGAGAGTTGGGGGGAACTGAGAGCGTGAGAGAGTTGAGGGAAGTGAGAGTGTGAGAGAGTTGGGAGGAACTGAGAGTATGAGAGAATTGAAGAGAACTGAGAGTGTGAGAGAGTTGGTGGAACTGACAGTGTGAGATACTTGGAGGAACTGAGAGTGTGAGAGACTTGGGGGAACTGAAAGTGTGAGAGAGATGGGGGAACTGAGAGTGTGAGAGAGTTGGGGGAACTGAGAGTGTGAGAGAGTTGGGAGGAACTGAGACTGTGAGAGAGTTGGGGGGAACTGAGAGCGTGAGAGAGTTGAGGGAAGTGAGAGTGTGAGAGAGTTGGGAGGAACTGAGAGTATGAGAGAATTGAAGAGAACTGAGAGTGTGAGAGAGTGGGTGGAACTGACAGTGTGAGATACTTGGAGGAACTGAGAGTGTGAGAGACTTGGGGGAACTGAAAGTGTGAGAGAGATGGGGGAACTGAGAGTGTGAGAGAGTTGGGGGAACTGAGAGTGTGAGAGAGTTGGGGGAACTGAGAGTGTGAGAGAGTTGGGGGAACTGAGAGTGTGAGAGAGTTGGGGGAACTGACAGTGTGAGATACTTGGAGGAACTGAGAGTGTGAGAGACTTGGGGGAACTGAAAGTGTGAGAGAGATGGGGGAACTGAGAGTGTGAGAGAGTTGGGTGAACTGAGAGTGTGAGAGAGTTGGGGGAACTGAGAGTGTGAGAGAGATGGGGGAACTGAGAGTGTGAGAGAGTTGGGGGAACTGAGAGTGTGAGAGAGTTGGGGGGAACTGAAAGTGTGTGAGAGTTGGGAGGAACTGAGAGTATGAGAGAATTGAAGAGAACTGAGAGTGTGAGAGAGTTGGGGGAACTGAGAGTGTGAGAGAGTTAAGGGAACTGAGAGTGTGAGAGATTTGGGAGGAACTGAGACTGTGAGAGAGTTGAGGGAACTGAGAGTACGAGGGAATTGGAGAGAACTGAGACTGTGAGAGAGTTGGGGGGAACTGAGAGTGTGAGAGAGTTGGGAGGAACTGAGAGTATGAGAGAATTGAAGAGAACTGAGAGTGTGAGAGAGTTGGGGGAACTGAGAGTGTGAGAGAGTTGGGGGAACTGAGAGTGTGAGAGATTTGGGAGGAACTGAGACTGTGAGAGAGTTGAGGGAACTGAGAGTACTAGAGAATTGGAGAGAACTGAGACTGTGAGAGAGTTGGGGGGAACTGAGAGTGTGAGAGAGTTGGGAGGAACTGAGAGTATGAGAGAATTGAAGAGAACTGAGAGTGTGAGAGAGTTGAGTGGTACTGAGAGTGTGAGAGAGTTGGGGGAACTTAGAGTGTGAGAGATTTGGGGTGACTGAGAGTATGAGAGAGTTGAGTGGTACTGAGAGTGTGAGAGAGTTGGGTGGTACTGAGAGTGTGAGAGAGTTGGGGTGAACTGAGAGTGAGAGAGAGTTGAGGGGAACTGAGAGTGTGAGAGAGTTGGGGGAACTGAGAGTGTGAGAGAGTTGAGGGAACTGAGAGTACGAGAGAATTGGAGAGAACTGAGAGTGTGAGAGAGTTGGGGTGAACTGAGAGTGAGAGAGAGTTGGGGGGAACTGAGAGTGTGAGAGAGTTGGGGTGAACTGAGAGTGAGAGAGAGTTGGGGGGAACTGAGAGTGTGAGAGAGTTGGGGGAACTGAGAGTTTGAGAGAGTTGGGTGGGACTGAGAGTTTGAGAGAGTTGGGGTGAACTGAGAGTGAGAGAGAGTTGGGGTGAACTGAGAGTGAGAGAGAGTTGGGGGGAACTGAGAGTGTGAGAGAGTTGGGGGAACTGAGAGGGTGAGTGAATGAGTGGTACTGAGAGTGTGAGAGAGTTGGGAGGAACTGAGAGCATGAGAGTATTGGAGAGAACTGAGAGTGGGACAGAGTTGGAGGGGGGAACTGAGAGTGTGCGGGAGTTGGGGGAACTGAAAGTGTAAGATACTTGGGGGAACTGAGAGTGTGAGAGAGTTGGGAGGAACTGAGACTGTGAGAGAGTTGGGGGGAACTGAGAGCGTGAGAGAGTTGAGGGAAGTGAGAGTGTGAGAGAGTTGGGAGGAACTGAGAGTATGAGAGAATTGAAGAGAACTGAGAGTGTGAGAGAGTTGGTGGAACTGACAGTGTGAGATACTTGGAGGAACTGAGAGTGTGAGAGACTTGGGGGAACTGAAAGTGTGAGAGAGATGGGGGAACTGAGAGTGTGAGAGAGTTGGGGGAACTGAGAGTGTGAGAGAGTTGGGAGGAACTGAGACTGTGAGAGAGTTGGGGGGAACTGAGAGCGTGAGAGAGTTGAGGGAAGTGAGAGTGTGAGAGAGTTGGGAGGAACTGAGAGTATGAGAGAATTGAAGAGAACTGAGAGTGTGAGAGAGTGGGTGGAACTGACAGTGTGAGATACTTGGAGGAACTGAGAGTGTGAGAGACTTGGGGGAACTGAAAGTGTGAGAGAGATGGGGGAACTGAGAGTGTGAGAGAGTTGGAGGAACTGAGAGTGTGAGAGAGTTGGGGGAACTGAGAGTGTGAGAGAGTTGGGGGAACTGAGAGTGTGAGAGAGTTGGGGGAACTGACAGTGTGAGATACTTGGAGGAACTGAGAGTGTGAGAGACTTGGGGGAACTGAAAGTGTGAGAGAGATGGGGGAACTGAGAGTGTGAGAGAGTTGGGTGAACTGAGAGTGTGAGAGAGTTGGGGGAACTGAGAGTGTGAGAGAGATGGGGGAACTGAGAGTGTGAGAGAGTTGGGGGAACTGAGAGTGTGAGAGAGTTGGGGGAACTGGGAGTGTGAGAGAGATGGGGGAACTGAGAGTGTGAGAGAGTTGGGGGAACTGAGAGTGTGAGAGAGTTGGGAGGAAGTGTGAGTGTGAGAGAGTTGGAGGGACTGTGTGAGTGTGAGAGAGTTGGGAGGAAGTGTGAGTGTGAGAGAGTTGGAGGGACTGTGTGAGTGTGAGAGAGTTGGAGGGACTGAGAGTGTGAGAGAGTTGGGGGAACTGAGAGTATGAGAGAGTTGGGAGGAAGTGTGAGTGTGAGAGAGTTGGAGGGACTGTGTGAGTGTGAGAGAGTTGGGAGGAAGTGTGAGTGTGAGAGAGTTGGAGGGACTGAGTGTGAGAGAGTTGGGAGGAAGTGTGAGTGTGAGAGAGTTGGAGGGACTGAGAGTGTGAGAGAGTTGGGGGGACTGAGAGTGTGAGAGAGTTGGGAGGAAGTGTAAGTGTGAAAGAGTTGGAGGGACTGAGAGTGTGAGAGAGTTGGAGGGACTGAGAGTATGAGAGAGTTGGGAGGAAGTGTGAGTGTGAGAGAGTTGGAGGGACTGTGTGAGTGTGAGAGAGTTGGGAGGAAGTGTGAGTGTGAGAGAGTTGGAGGGACTGAGTGTGAGAGAGTTGGGAGGAAGTGTGAGTGTGAGAGAGTTGGAGGGACTGAGAGTGTGAGAGAGTTGGGGGGACTGAGTGTGTGAGAGAGTTGGGAGGAAGTGTAAGTGTGAAAGAGTTGGAGGGACTGAGAGTGTGAGAGAGTTGGAGGGACTGAGAGTGTGAGAGAGATGGGAGGAAGTGTGAGTGTGAGAGAGTTGTGGGAACTGAGAGTGTGACAGTGTTGGGGGAACTGAGAGTATGAGAGAGTTGGGAGGAAGTGTGAGTGTGAGAGAGTTGGAGGGACTGAGAGTGTGAGAGAGTTTGAGGGACTGAGAGTGTGAGAGAGTTGGGGGAACTGAGAGTATGAGAGAGTTGGGAGGAAGTGTGAGTGTGAGAGAGTTGGGAGGAAGTGTGAGTGTGAGAGAGATAGGAGGAAGTGTGAGTGTGTGAGAGTTGGAGGGACTGAGAGTGTGAGAGCGTTGGGGGAACTGAGAGCGTGAGAGAGTTGGGGGGACTGAGAGTTGCAGAGTGTTGGAGGGACTGAGAGTGTGAGTGTTGAGGGGTACTGAGAGTGTGAGAGAGTTGGGGGGAGTGAGAGTTGGACAGTGTTGGGGGGAACTGAGAGTGTGAGAGAGTTGGAGGGAACTGAGAGTGTGAGAGAGTTGGGGGGAACTGAGAGTGTGAGAGAGTTGGGAGGAACTGAGAGTGTGAGAGAGTTGGAGGGGGAAACTGTGAGTGTGAGAGAGTTGGAGGGACTGAGAGTGTGAGTGTTGAGAGGTACTGAGAGTGTGAGAGAGTTGGAGGGGGTGAACTGAGAGTGTGAGAGAGTTGGGAGGGACTGAGAGTGTGAGAGAGTTGGAGGGGGGAACTGAAAGTATGAGAGAGTTGGGAGGGACTGAGAGTGTGAGAGAGTTGTGGGAACTGAGAGTGTGAGAGAGTTGGGGGAACTGAGAGTATGAGAGAGTTGGGAGGAAGTGTGAGTGTGAGAGAGTTGGAGGGACTGTGTGAGTGTGAGAGTTGGGAGGAAGTGTGAGTGTGAGAGAGTTGGAGGGACTGAGAGTGTGAGAGAGTTGGGAGGAAGTGTGAGTGTGAGAGAGTTGGAGGGACTGAGAGTGTGAGAGAGTTGGGGGGACTGAGAGTGTGAGAGATTTGGGAGGAAGTGTAAGTGTGAGAGAGTTGGAGGGACTGAGAGTGTGAGAGAGTTGGAGGGACTGAGAGTGTGAGAGAGATGGGAGGAAGTGTGAGTGTGAGAGAGTTGTGGGAACTGAGAGTGTGACAGTGTTGGGGGAACTGAGAGTATGAGAGAGTTGGGAGGAAGTGTGAGTGTGAGAGAGTTGGAGGGACTGAGAGTGTGAGAGAGTTTGAGGGACTGAGAGTGTGAGAGAGTTGGGGGAACTGAGAGTATGAGAGAGTTGGGAGGAAGTGTGAGTGTGAGAGAGTTGGGAGGAAGTGTGAGTGTGAGAGAGTTGGCGGACTGAGAGTGTGAAAGAGTTGGAGGGACTGTGAGTGAGTGTTGAGGGGTACTGAGAGTGTGAGAGAGTTGGAGGGGGTGAACTGAGAGTGTGAGAGAGTTGAAGGGACTGAGAGTGTGAGAGAGTTGGAGGGGGTGAACTGAGAGTGTGAGAGAGATGGGGGAACTGTGAGTCTGAGTGAGATGGGGTAACTGAGAGTGTGAGAGAGATGGGGGGACTGAGAGTGTGAGTGAGTTGGGGTGAGACTGAGAGTGTGAGAGAGATGGGGGTACTGAGAGTGTGAGTGAGTTGCGGGGGGACTGAGAGTGTGAGAG
This sequence comes from Heterodontus francisci, assembly GCF_036365525.1. NCBI lineage: Eukaryota > Metazoa > Chordata > Chondrichthyes > Heterodontiformes > Heterodontidae > Heterodontus > Heterodontus francisci. The sequence continues at coordinate 7,316,590 of NC_090375.1, read as the reverse complement.
AGATGGGGGAACTGAGAGTGTGAGAGAGATGTGGGGACTGAGAATGTGAGTGAGTTGGGGGGGCACTGAGAGTGTGAGAGAGATGTGGGAACTGAGAGTGTGAGAGAGATGTGGGGACTGAGAGTGTGAGTGAGTTCGGGAGACTGAGAGTGTGTGAGTGTTGGGGGGACTGATAGTTGGAGAGTGTTGGGAGGAACTGAGAGTACGAGAGAATTGGAGAGAACTGAGAGTGTGAGAGAGTTGGGGGGAACTGAAAGTGTGTGAGAGTTGGGAGGAACTGAGAGTATGAGAGAATTGAAGAGAACTGAGAGTGTGAGAGAGTTGGGGGAACTGAGAGTGTGAGAGAGTTAAGGGAACTGAGAGTGTGAGAGATTTGGGAGGAACTGAGACTGTGAGAGAGTTGAGGGAACTGAGAGTACGAGAGAATTGGAGAGAACTGAGACTGTGAGAGAGTTGGGGGGAACTGAGAGTGTGAGAGAGTTGGGAGGAACTGAGAGTATGAGAGAATTGAAGAGAACTGAGAGTGTGAGAGAGTTGGGGGAACTGAGAGTGTGAGAGAGTTGGGGGAACTGAGAGTGTGAGAGATTTGGGAGGAACTGAGACTGTGAGAGAGTTGAGGGAACTGAGAGTACTAGAGAATTGGAGAGAACTGAGACTGTGAGAGAGTTGGGGGGAACTGAGAGTGTGAGAGAGTTGGGAGGAACTGAGAGTATGAGAGAATTGAAGAGAACTGAGAGTGTGAGAGAGTTGAGTGGTACTGAGAGTGTGAGAGAGTTGGGGGAACTTAGAGTGTGAGAGATTTGGGGTGACTGAGAGTATGAGAGAGTTGAGTGGTACTGAGAGTGTGAGAGAGTTGGGTGGTACTGAGAGTGTGAGAGAGTTGGGGTGAACTGAGAGTGAGAGAGAGTTGAGGGGAACTGAGAGTGTGAGAGAGTTGGGGGAACTGAGAGTGTGAGAGAGTTGAGGGAACTGAGAGTACAAGAGAATTGGAGAGAACTGAGAGTGTGAGAGAGTTGGGGTGAACTGAGAGTGAGAGAGAGTTGGGGGGAACTGAGAGTGTGAGAGAGTTGGGGTGAACTGAGAGTGAGAGAGAGTTGGGGGGAACTGAGAGTGTGAGAGAGTTGGGGGAACTGAGAGTTTGAGAGAGTTGGGTGGGACTGAGAGTTTGAGAGAGTTGGGGTGAACTGAGAGTGAGAGAGAGTTGGGGTGAACTGAGAGTGAGAGAGAGTTGGGGGGAACTGAGAGTGTGAGAGAGTTGGGGGAACTGAGAGGGTGAGTGAATGAGTGGTACTGAGAGTGTGAGAGAGTTGGGAGGAACTGAGAGCATGAGAGTATTGGAGAGAACTGAGAGTGGGACAGAGTTGGAGGGGGGAACTGAGAGTGTGCGGGAGTTGGGGGAACTGAAAGTGTAAGATACTTGGGGGAACTGAGAGTGTGAGAGAGTTGGGAGGAACTGAGACTGTGAGAGAGTTGGGGGGAACTGAGAGCGTGAGAGAGTTGAGGGAAGTGAGAGTGTGAGAGAGTTGGGAGGAACTGAGAGTATGAGAGAATTGAAGAGAACTGAGAGTGTGAGAGAGTTGGTGGAACTGACAGTGTGAGATACTTGGAGGAACTGAGAGTGTGAGAGACTTGGGGGAACTGAAAGTGTGAGAGAGATGGGGGAACTGAGAGTGTGAGGGAGTTGGGGGAACTGAGAGTGTGAGAGAGTTGGGAGGAACTGAGACTGTGAGAGAGTTGGGGGGAACTGAGAGCGTGAGAGAGTTGAGGGAAGTGAGAGTGTGAGAGAGTTGGGAGGAACTGAGAGTATGAGAGAATTGAAGAGAACTGAGAGTGTGAGAGAGTGGGTGGAACTGACAGTGTGAGATACTTGGAGGAACTGAGAGTGTGAGAGACTTGGGGGAACTGAAAGTGTGAGAGAGATGGGGGAACTGAGAGTGTGAGAGAGTTGGGGGAACTGAGAGTGTGAGAGAGTTGGGGGAACTGAGAGTGTGAGAGAGTTGGGGGAACTGAGAGTGTGAGAGAGTTGGGGGAACTGACAGTGTGAGATACTTGGAGGAACTGAGAGTGTGAGAGACTTGGGGGAACTGAAAGTGTGAGAGAGATGGGGGAACTGAGAGTGTGAGAGAGTTGGGTGAACTGAGAGTGTGAGAGAGTTGGGGGAACTGAGAGTGTGAGAGAGATGGGGGAACTGAGAGTGTGAGAGAGTTGGGGGAACTGAGAGTGTGAGAGAGTTGGGGGAACTGAGAGTGTGAGAGAGATGGGGGAACTGAGAGTGTGAGAGAGTTGGGGGAACTGAGAGTGTGAGAGAGTTGGGAGGAAGTGTGAGTGTGAGAGAGTTGGAGGGACTGTGTGAGTGTGAGAGAGTTGGGAGGAAGTGTGAGTGTGAGAGAGTTGGAGGGACTGTGTGAGTGTGAGAGAGTTGGAGGGACTGAGAGTGTGAGAGAGTTGGGGGAACTGAGAGTATGAGAGAGTTGGGAGGAAGTGTGAGTGTGAGAGAGTTGGAGGGACTGTGTGAGTGTGAGAGAGTTGGGAGGAAGTGTGAGTGTGAGAGAGTTGGAGGGACTGAGTGTGAGAGAGTTGGGAGGAAGTGTGAGTGTGAGAGAGTTGGAGGGACTGAGAGTGTGAGAGAGTTGGGGGGACTGAGAGTGTGAGAGAGTTGGGAGGAAGTGTAAGTGTGAAAGAGTTGGAGGGACTGAGAGTGTGAGAGAGTTGGAGGGACTGAGAGTATGAGAGAGTTGGGAGGAAGTGTGAGTGTGAGAGAGTTGGAGGGACTGTGTGAGTGTGAGAGAGTTGGGAGGAAGTGTGAGTGTGAGAGAGTTGGAGGGACTGAGTGTGAGAGAGTTGGGAGGAAGTGTGAGTGTGAGAGAGTTGGAGGGACTGAGAGTGTGAGAGAGTTGGGGGGACTGAGTGTGTGAGAGAGTTGGGAGGAAGTGTAAGTGTGAAAGAGTTGGAGGGACTGAGAGTGTGAGAGAGTTGGAGGGACTGAGAGTGTGAGAGAGATGGGAGGAAGTGTGAGTGTGAGAGAGTTGTGGGAACTGAGAGTGTGACAGTGTTGGGGGAACTGAGAGTATGAGAGAGTTGGGAGGAAGTGTGAGTGTGAGAGAGTTGGAGGGACTGAGAGTGTGAGAGAGTTTGAGGGACTGAGAGTGTGAGAGAGTTGGGGGAACTGAGAGTATGAGAGAGTTGGGAGGAAGTGTGAGTGTGAGAGAGTTGGGAGGAAGTGTGAGTGTGAGAGAGATAGGAGGAAGTGTGAGTGTGTGAGAGTTGGAGGGACTGAGAGTGTGAGAGCGTTGGGGGAACTGAGAGCGTGAGAGAGTTGGGGGGACTGAGAGTTGGAGAGTGTTGGAGGGACTGAGAGTGTGAGTGTTGAGGGGTACTGAGAGTGTGAGAGAGTTGGGGGGAGTGAGAGTTGGACAGTGTTGGGGGGAACTGAGAGTGTGAGAGAGTTGGAGGGAACTGAGAGTGTGAGAGAGTTGGGGGGAACTGAGAGTGTGAGAGAGTTGGGAGGAACTGAGAGTGTGAGAGAGTTGGAGGGGGAAACTGTGAGTGTGAGAGAGTTGGAGGGACTGAGAGTGTGAGTGTTGAGAGGTACTGAGAGTGTGAGAGAGTTGGAGGGGGTGAACTGAGAGTGTGAGAGAGTTGGGAGGGACTGAGAGTGTGAGAGAGTTGGAGGGGGGAACTGAAAGTATGAGAGAGTTGGGAGGGACTGAGAGTGTGAGAGAGTTGTGGGAACTGAGAGTGTGAGAGAGTTGGGGGAACTGAGAGTATGAGAGAGTTGGGAGGAAGTGTGAGTGTGAGAGAGTTGGAGGGACTGTGTGAGTGTGAGAGTTGGGAGGAAGTGTGAGTGTGAGAGAGTTGGAGGGACTGAGAGTGTGAGAGAGTTGGGAGGAAGTGTGAGTGTGAGAGAGTTGGAGGGACTGAGAGTGTGAGAGAGTTGTGGGACTGAGAGTGTGAGAGATTTGGGAGGAAGTGTAAGTGTGAGAGAGTTGGAGGGACTAAGAGTGTGAGAGAGTTGGAGGGACTGAGAGTGTGAGAGAGATGGGAGGAAGTGTGAGTGTGAGAGAGTTGTGGGAACTGAGAGTGTGACAGTGTTGGGGGAACTGAGAGTTTGAGAGAGTTGGGAGGAAGTGTGAGTGTGAGAGAGTTGGAGGGACTGAGAGTGTGAGAGAGTTTGAGGGACTGAGAGTGTGAGAGAGTTGGGGGAACTGAGAGTATGAGAGAGTTGGGAGGAAGTGTGAGTGTGAGAGAGTTGGGAGGAAGTGTGAGTGTGAGAGAGTTGGCGGACTGAGAGTGTGAAAGAGTTGGAGGGACTGAGAGTGTGAGAGAGATAGGAGGAAGTGTGAGTGTGTGAGAGTTGGAGGGACTGAGAGTGTGAGAGCGTTGGGGGGAACTGAGAGCGTGAGAGAGTTGGGGGGACTGAGAGTGTGAGTGTTGAGGGGTACTGAGAGTGTGAGAGAGTTTGGGGGACTGAGAGTTGGACAGTGTTGGGGGGAACTGAGAGTGTGAGAGAGTTGGAGGGACTGAGAGTGTGAGAGCGTTGGGGGGATATGAGAGCGTGAGAGAGTTGGGGGGACTGAGAGTGTGAGAGCGTTTGGGGGAACTGAGAATGTGAGAGCGTTCGTGGGGAACACAGAGTGTGAGAGAGTTGGGGGGACTGAGAGTTGGAGAGTGTTGGAGGGACTGAGAGTGTGAGTGTTGAGGGGTACTGAGAGTGTGAGTGAGTTGGAGGGGTGAACTGAGAGTGTGAGAGTGTTGGGGGACCTGAGAGTGTGTGAGAGTTGGGGGGACTGAGAGTTGGAGAGTGTTGGGGAGACTGAGAGTGTGAGAGAATTGGGGGGGGACTGAGAGTGTGAGAGAATTGGGGGGGGACTGAGAGTGTGAGAGAATTGGGGGGGACAGAGAGTGTGAGAGAATTGGGGGGGGGACTGAGAGTGTGAGAGAGATGTGGGGACTGAGAGTGTGAGAGAGATGTGGGGACTGAGAGTGTGAGTGAGTTCGGGGGATTGAGAGTGTGTGAGTGTTGGGGGGACTGAGAGTTGGAGAGTGTTGTGGGGGACTGAGAGTGTGAGAGAGATGGGGGGACTGAGAGTGTGAGAGAGTTGTGGGAACTGAGAGTGTGAGAGAGATGGGGGGACTGAGAGTGTGTGAGCGTTGGGGGGACTGAGAGTGTGAGAGAGATGGGGGGACTGAGAGTGTGAGAGAGATGGGGGACTGAGAGTGTGAGAGAATTGGGGGGGACTGAGAGTGTGCGAGAATTGGGGGGGACTGAGAGTGTGCGAGAATTGGGGGGGACTGAGAGTGAGAGAGAATTGGGGGGGACTGAGAGTGTGCGAGAATTGGGGGGTACTGAGAGTGTGAGAGAATTGGGGGGGACTGAGAGTGTGAGAGAGTTGTAGGGACTGAGAGTGTGAGAGAGATGGGGGGACTGAGAGTGTGAGAGAGTTGGAGGGACTGTGAGTGTGAGTGTTGAGGGCTACTGAGAGTGTGAGAGAGTTGGAGGGGGTGAACTGAGAGTGTGAGAGAGTTGAAGGGACTGAGAGTGTGAGAGAGTTGGAGGGGGTGAACTGAGAGTGTGAGAGAGATGGGGGAACTGTGAGTCTGAGTGAGATGAGGTCACTGAGAGTGTGAGAGAGATGGGGGGACTGAGAGTGTGAGTGAGTTGGGGTGGGACTGAGAGTGTGAGAGAATTGGGGGGGACAGAGAGTGTGAGAGAATTGGGGGGGGACTGAGAGTGTGAGAGAGATGTGGGGACTGAGAGTGTGAGAGAGATGTGGGGACTGAGAGTGTGAGTGAGTTCGGGGGACTGAGAGTGTGTGAGTGTTGGGGGGACTGAGAGTTGGAGAGTGTTGTGGGGGACTGAGAGTGTGAGAGAGATGGGGGGACTGAGAGTGTGAGAGAGTTGTGGGAACTGAGAGTGTGAGAGAGATGGGGGGACTGAGAGTGTGTGAGAGTTGGGGGGACTGAGAGTGTGAGAGAGATGGGGGGACTGAGAGTGTGAGAGAGATGGGGGACTGAGAGTGTGAGAGAATTGGGGGGGACTGAGAGTGTGCGAGAATTGGGGGGGACTGAGAGTGTGCGAGAATTGGGGGGGACTGAGAGTGAGCGAGAATTGGGGGGTACTGAGAGTGTGAGAGAATTGGGGGGGACTGAGAGTGTGAGAGAGTTGTAGGGACTGAGAGTGTGAGAGAGATGGGGGGACTGAGAGTGTGAGAGAGTTGGAGGGACTGTGAGTGTGAGTGTTGAGGGGTACTGAGAGTGTGAGAGAGTTGGAGGGGGTGAACTGAGAGTGTGAGAGAGTTGAAGGGACTGAGAGTGTGAGAGAGTTGGAGGGGGTGAACTGAGAGTGTGAGAGAGATGGGGGAACTGTGAGTCTGAGTGAGATGAGGTCACTGAGAGTGTGAGAGAGATGGGGGGACTGAGAGTGTGAGTGAGTTGGGGTGGGACTGAGAGAGTGAGAGAGATGGGGGTACTGAGAGTGTGAGTGAGTTGCGGGGGGACTGAGAGTGTGAGAGAGATGGGGGAACTGAGAGTGTGAGAGAGATGTGGGGACTGAGAATGTGAGTGAGTTGGGGGGGGGCACTGAGAGTGTGAGAGAGATGGGGGAACTGAGAGTGTGAGAGAGATGTGGGGACTGAGAGTGTGAGAGAGATGTGGGGACTGAGAGTGTGAGTGAGTTGCGGGGGGACTGAGAGTGTGAGAGATATGTGGGAACTGAGAGTGTGAGAGAGATGTGGGGACTGAGAGTGTGAGTGAGTTCGGGAGACTGAGAGTGTGTGAGTGTTGGGGGGACTGAGAGTTGGAGAGTGTTGGGGGGGAGTGAGAGTGTGAGAGAGTTGTGGGAACTGAGAGTGTGAGAGAGATGGGGGGACTGAGAGTTGGAGAGTGTTGGGTGGGACTGAGAGTGTGAGAGAGATAGGGGGACTGAGAGTGTGAGAGAGATGGGGGAACTGAGAGTGTGAGAGAGATGGGGGGTACTGAGAGTGTGAGAGAGATGGGGGGGGGTACTGAGAGTGTGAGTGAGTTGGGGGAAACTGAGAGTGTGAGAGAGTAGGGGGGTAATGAGAGTGTGAGAGAGTTGTGGGAACTGAGAGTGTGACTGAGTTCGGGGGGACTGAGAGTTGGAGAGTGTTGGGGGGAACTGAGAGTGAGAGAGTGTTGGGGGGTAATGAGAGTGTGAGAGAGTTGGAGGGGGGGATCTGAGAGTGTGAGATAGTTGGAGGGGGGGAACTGTGTGTGTGAGAGAGTTGGAGGGACTGAGAGTGTGAGAGAGTTAGAGGGGGTGAACTGAGAGTGTGAGAGAGATGGGGGAACTGTGAGTCTGTGTGAGATGGGGTAACTGAGAGTGTGAGAGAGATGGGGGGACTGAGAGTGTGAGTGAGTTGGGGTGGGACTGAGAGTGTGAGAGAGATGGGGGTACTGAGAGTGTGAGTGAGTTGCGGGGGGACTGAGAGTGTGAGAGAGATGGGGGAACTGAGAGTGTGAGAGAGATGTGGGGACTGAGAATGTGAGTGAGTTGGGGGGGCACTGAGAGTGTGAGAGAGATGGGGGGAACTGAGAGTGTGAGAGAGATTTGGGAACTGAGAGTGTGAGAGAGATGTGGGGACTGAGAGTGTGAGTGAGTTCGGGAGACTGAGAGTGTGTGAGTGTTGGGGGGACTGAGAGTTGGAGAGTGTTGGGGGGGACTGAGAGTGTGAGAGAGATGGGGGGACTGAGAGTGTGAGAGAGTTGTGGGAACTGAGAGTGTGAGAGAGATGGGGGGACTGAGAGTTGGAGAGTGTTGGGTGGGACTGAGAGTGTGAGAGAGATGGGGGGACTGAGAGTGTGAGAGAGATGGGGGACTGAGAATGTGAGAGAGATGGGGGAACTGAGAGTGTGAGAGAGATGGGGGGGACTGAAAGTGTGAGAGAGATGGGGGGGGGTACTGAGAGTGTGAGTGAGTTGGGGGAAACTGAGAGTGTGAGAGAGTAGGGGGGTAATGAGCGTGTGAGAGAGTTGTGGGAACTGAGAGTGTGACTGAGTTCGGGGGGACTGAGAGTTGGAGAGTGTTGGGGGGAACTGAGAGTGAGAGAGTGTTGGGGGGTAATGAGAGTGTGAGAGAGTTGGAGGGGGGGATCTGAGAGTGTGAGATAGTTGGAGGGGGGGAACTGTGTGTGTGAGAGAGTTGGAGGGACTGAGAGTGTGAGAGAGTTGAGGGGTAGTGAGAGTGTGATGGAGTTGGGGGGACTGAGAGTGTGAGAGAGTTGGGGGAACTGAGAGGGTGAGAGACTTGTTGAGAACTGAGAGTATGAGAGAATTGGTGGGGGACTGAGAGTGTGAGAGTTACAATCATAGAGTCATAGAATGTTGAAGGCACAGAAAGAGGCCACTTGGCCAATCGTGTCTGTGCCGGCCGGAAAATGATCCACCTATTCCAATCCCACCTTCCAGCATTTGTTCCATAGCCCTACAGGGTACGGCACTTGAGGTGCATATCCAGACTTCTTTTGAATAATTTGAGGATTTCTGCCTCAACTACCCTTTCAGGCAGTGAGTTCCAGACCATCACCACCCTCTGGGTGAATAAGTTTTTCCTTAAATCCCCTCTAATTTTTTGATAAATCACTTTAAATCTATGCTCCCTCGTCACTGACCCCTCTGCCAAGGAGAATAGACCCGAGGAATTAAGAGGGCTAAAAGGGGTCATGAAATATCTTTAGGAAACAGGGTTAAGGAAAATCCCAAAGCCTTTTATTCATATATAAGGAGCAAGAGGGTAACTAGAGAAAGGATTGGCCCACTCAAGGACAATGGAGGAAAGTTATGCGTGGAGTCAGAGAAAATGGGTGAGATTCTAAACGAGTACTTTGCATCGGTATTCACCGAGGAGAGGGACATGACGGATGTTGAGGTTAGGGACAGGTGTTTGATTACTCTCGGTCAAGCCAGCATAAGGAGGGAGGAAGTGTTGGGTATTCTAAAAGGCATTAAGGTGGACAAGTCCCCAGGTCCGGATGGGATCTATCCCAGGTTTCTGAGGGAAGCGAGAGAGGAAATAGCTGGGGCCTTAACAGATATCTTTGCAACATCCTTAAACACGGGTGAGGTCCCGGAGGACTGGAGAATTGCTAATGTTGTCCCCTTGTTTAAGAAGGGTAGCAGGGATAATCCAGGTAATTATAGACCGGTGAGCCTGACGTCAGTGGTAGGGAAGCTGCTGGAGAAGATACTGAGGGATAGGATCTATTCCCATTTGGAAGAAAATGGGCTTATCAGTGATAGGCAACATGGTTTTGTGCAGGGAAGGTCATGTCTTACCAACTTAATAGAATTCTTTGAGGAAGTGACAAAGTTGATTGATGAGGGAAGGGCTGTAGATGTCGTATACTTGGACTTCAGTAAGGCGTTTGATCAGGTTCCCCATTGTAGGCTGATGGAGAAAGTGAAGGCGCATGGGGTCCAAGGTGTACTAGCTAGATGGATAAAGAACTGGCTGGGCAACAGGAGACAGAGAGTAGCAGTGGAAGGGAGTTTCTCAAAATGGAGACGTGTGACCAGTGGTGTTCCACAGGGATCCGTGCTGGGACCACTGTTGTTTGTGATATACATAAATGATTTGGAGGAAAGTATAGGTGGTCTGATTAGCAAGTTTGCAGACGACACTAAGATTGGTGGAGTAGCAGATAGTGAAGGGGACTGTCAGAGAATACAGCAGAATATAGATAGACTGGAGAGTTGGGCAGAGAAATGGCAGATGGAGTTCAATCAGGGCAAATGCGAGGTGATGCATTTTGGAAGATCCAATTCAAGAGTGAACTATACAGTAAATGGAAAAGTCCTGGGGAAAATTGATGTACAGAGAGATTTGGGTGTTCAGGTCCATTGTTCCCTGAAGGTGGCAACGCAGGTCAATAGAGTGGTCAAGAAGGCATACGGCATGCTTTCCTTCATCGGACGGGGTATTGAGTACAAGAGTTGGCAGGTCATGTAACAGTTGTATAGGACTTTGGTTCGGCCACATTTGGAATACTGCGTGCAGTTCTGGTCGCCACATTACCAAAAGGATGTGGATGCTTTGGAGAGGGTGCAAAGGAGGTTCACCAGGATGTTGCCTGGTATGGAGGGCGCTAGCTATGAAGAGAGGTTGAGTAGATTAGGATTATTTTCATTAGAAAGACAGAGGTTGAGGGGGGACCTGATTGAGGTGTACAAAATCATGAGAGGTATAGACAGGGTGGATAGCAAGAAGCTTTTTCCCAGAGTGGGGGATTTAATTACAAGGGGACACGAGTTCAAAGTGAAAGGGGAAAAGTTTAGGGGGAATATGCGTGGAAAGTTCTTTACGCAGAGGGTGGTGGGTGCCTGGAACGCATTGCCAGCGGAGGTGGTAGACGCGGGCACGATAGCGTCTTTTAAGATGTATCTAGACAGATACATGAATGGGCAGGAAGAAAAGAGATACAGACCCTTAGAAAATAGGCGACAGGTTTAGACAGAGGATTTGGATCGGCGTAGGCTTGGAGGGCCGAAGGGCCTGTTCCTGTGCTGTAATTTTCTTTGTTCTTTGTTCTTTGTTCACCTCTACTCTATCCAGGCTCCTCAAAACTTAGTATATTTAATCAGATCTCCCCTCAGCCTTCTCTGTTCTAGGGAGAACATACCCAGCCTGTCCAATCTTTCCTCATAGCTGCATTTTTCCAGTCCTGGCAACATTCTCAGAACTCTCTTCTGTACCCTTTCTAGTGCAATTACATCCTTTCTGACCACCATCACTGACCACTTCCAGGCGCTTACCCATTGTCTCTCGAGACAAGGAGGCCAAAGAAGAAGAAGAACATCCTTTCTGTAATGAGGTGACCAGAACTGCACACATTACTCAAGTTGTGGCCTAACCAATGAGTTATACAATTCCAGCATAATCCCCTCGTCTTATATTCTATACCTCGACTAATAAAGGAAAGGATTCATTATGCCTTCTTAACCACCTTATCCATCTGTCCTGCTACTTTCAGGGTCTGTGGACATTCACTCCAAGGTTCCTCACTTCCTCTACACTTCTCAGTATTTTCCCATTAATCACGTATTCCTTTGTCTTGTTTGACCTCCCCAAACGCATCACCTCTCACTTCTCCAGGTTGAATTCCATTTGCCACTTTTCTGCCCATCTGACCAGACCATCAATATCTTCCTGCAGTCTACAGCTATCCTCCTCGCTATCTACCACACGGCCAGTCTTTGCGTCGTCTGCAAACAGCTTGATCATGCCCCCTACAGAGTTATCGGAGAACTGAGAGTGCTGTAGAATGCGTAGGCCCTGGAACATGGTCGTATCAGTAAGATTGAGAGTAACAGAGGGTTGTTTTGAGTGCCAAGAAAGGATTATGAGAAGTGAAGGTAACTCAGGCGATCGTGATTAGATGCCGTTGAGCTTCAGATTTTAAAACCTGAAGATTGTCAGAGGAAGAGGATAATGTGGGTGTTGACGAGTTCTGCAGTTTTGAAGTCTTGGGAAGAAATTACCAAAAGAGATGCTGAGTCTCGATTTCGGCCGAGTGTTAATTTTTTTTATCATTTGCTCCCAGTTATGAGCAATGCTGGCAAGGCTATATTTATTACCCATCCCCACTTACCCTACAAAGGTCCTTGAACTTATGATGCCCTTATAATGATGATGCTCCCATAATGTAGAAATTCCCTAAGTTTGCCATTAATTAGCAGCCTCAGGATAGTTGGTGTAGGAAAGGGAAATATCTGAGCATTTTAAAAGGCTATAGTGAGAGGCCAAGGGCCCCAAGGCACAGGATAACACCAAAGTTGAAAAGAGTCAGAAAAAGGATAAGGTAAATCAGGAGGCAACACTGAAGATACACAAATTTGTGTTTAAAGGCCTGATGATGGTCAGAGGAAGGAACGACAAAGAGAAAGTTTATCAGACTGTGCTTACTTCGATGTCCTGTAATGTTAGAGGAATCTGGCCCATGTCCTTCTTGATTCTGTCATGAACCTTCTTTAGCTCCTTCACTTTCTTCATAATCTGAAGCTGAAATGAACAATAAGCAAAATGTTCCAGATCAGAAATGAAAACAGTCTTAGGCAGGGATTAACAGGCTGTACTGCAGAGTAGCTGATTAGTTAAGTAGCTGACCAATCCAATCTGGTTGTTGTAGTTTCAGCTTCAAAAAGTATAAATACAGAGGTCTGGGTGCAGCCTGCAAACGGCGTGCAGATTGCAATCAGAGCGTGGAGATACGAGTTTAGTGAATGGGGAGTTCGGTGAAGGAGGGAGGAACTCCTTTTTTCGTCCTCCAGTATTTGGCAGTACCCAGAATTGAACCCGGGTCCCTGAAATTGTGAAGCTGCGGTGCTAACCGCTGCGCCACTGTGCCGCCCACTGTCTTTACCAAGGATGAAGATGCAACCCAGGCAATGTTGACACTAGAGGGGTTTAAAATTGATAAAGGGGAAGTATTAGATAGGCTGTCTGTTCTTAAAGCACCAGGACCGGACGAGATGCATCCAAGGATGCTGAGGGAAGTGAGGATGGAAATCGCGGAGGCACTGACCATAATTTTTCAGTCTTCCTTAGACTCGGGGGGTGGTGCCAGAGGACTGTAGAATTGCAAATGTTGCGCCCTTGTTCAAAAAAGGGTGTAAAGATAAGCCCAGCAACTACAGGTGAGTCACTTTAACTTCAGTGGTGGGAAAACTGCTCGAAAAAATAATTCTGAACAAAATCAAGAGTCACATGATCAAATGCGAGTTAATTCAGGAAAGCCAACACTATCTGAAGTGAAGTCACTGTATATTGTTACAATCACCTGGTTCATGGTTTGTATTAATTTTCGCGAGGTAACTTTTAATTTGGAAATTGAATTTTTTTTAATGCAATACAAACGAAAGCACCTGGTTTGAGAAGCTGACAAACAAACCTAGGGTGGTTATAAATCAAAGGTTGTCCCATGTTTATTTAGTAGGGTCATAATGTGAAGTGTGAAGACCCTAAACAATGGAAACCTCTCTGAACTTCACGATGGAGATGGGATGTCTGCAGCTGGTTCCATCCGGTGTTTAAATTATTCATATGATTCCCAGAACAAAGAGAAGATTTGGAGTTGGAAATAATTGGTTTAACTTGCTATCTGTACCACATTGCTATAGCGATAGATGATGTAGGGGTGTCTGTTGGTGTTTTGATCTGTGTGCTTGCTGACAGACAAACAGTGGCTTCTGGAAAAAGCAGTTGACTTCAGACAGGCTGTTGGTTGCAGAGAAGGCTGGTGGCTTTGAAAGCAGCTGAACTCAGGAACAAAGAAGCCATCAGGAACCAGGGATGTTTCTGTTTTTGTTTCTGTTTCTGAAGGCCAGTGCTCAAACTGAGAAGTCCAGATCCAGGAGATCTGATTGCTCAGAATATAGCTGAGAAATTGAGGAAATTGAAGTGAATTCCTAAGAGCTGTGGTACACTTTGGATTAGTCCCAGGAGAAGTGAACAAACTGCCAAGATCCTGTAATGTATAAGGGAACTCTTGGGATGAAAGTAACAGTAAAACAGGAGTGTCTGTTGAGATTTAGAGTCTGAAGTGTACAATTTTATGCTCTAAGATTTTAAGTTTAAAGTATAAGCATTTCCAAATTGTACTGTTACATTAGATGGAGTATACTGTGAAATAAGTGTGAACTTGTCCACTTTGGCTGGAAAAATAGAAAAACGACATATTATTTAAATGGAGAGAGATTGCAGAACTCTGAAACGCAGAGGGATCTGGGTGTCATAGTAGACAAAACGCAAAACGATAGTATGCAGGCACAGCAAGTGATTCAGAAAGCAAATGCAATGTTGTTGTTTATTGCAAGGGGAATGCAGTATAAAAGTAGAGATGTTTTGCTACAGTTGTACAGGGCATTGGTGAGACCACGACAGAATTTTACACCACCCCAGCTAGCCAGATAGTGGCGGGAGAGGTGGCGTAAAATTGAGCGGGAGGCTCCGGGAGGCCTTCCTGGCCCCGGTCCCGCCTCTGCCCCTCTTTATGTGGGCCGTGGGTGCGGTGGGGGGGGGGTGCGGGCGGGGAGGGGTGCACTGACAATTGGGCACAGGGGCCCTGATTGAGGGCCGCCCCTGCTTCCCCAACCACCCCCAGGACTCGTGACATCCCCCTTCTCCCCAAGCGACCACCCTTGCCTCACTGGGTCACGACCAAATTCCCACGGTGAGGCCAACCCCAACTTACCTTCAGTCCCACTCCATGTCCTCGGCTGGGCTGCAGTACCAGCAGTGGCCACCAATCCCAATGATTGGCCGGCAGCTCAATGAGGCGGGACGTCCTCCCTCAAGCGGGTGGAGGTCCCACCTCAGAACAATTAAAGCCTGGGGACCCGTAAAATGCAGGACGATCGCCGGGACGGGCGGAAGTGGGTTCGCCACTGATTTTTATGTCGGTGGCCAACTCCTGTCTGCCCGGCCTAAAATCCAGCCCACATCTAGAGTATTGTGTACAGTCTTGCTCTCCTTACTTAAAGGATATAATTGCATTTCAAGCAGTTCAGAGAAGGTTCACTCGACTGATTCCTGGGATGAAGGGGTTATCTTATGAGGAAAGGTTGGGCAGGTTTGGTCTGTATTCATTGGAGTTTAGAAGGATGAGAGATGATCTTATTGAAATGTAGAACTTAGAAATAAGAAAGGGATGATCACTTTGATGGGATGATACTATAGGCCCCCCAATAGTCAGAGGGAAGTGGAGGAGCATATATGTAGGGAAAGCACAGATAGGTGTAGGAATTATAGGGTTTTAATAGGAGGTGATTTTAACTTCCCTAATATTGACTGGGACTGCCTTAGTGCTAAGGGATCAGATGGGGAAGAATTTGTTAAGTGTGTCCAGGATAGTTTTCTGAAGCAGTATGTGGATGGCCCTACTAGAGAAGGGGCTACACTCGACCTCCTCTTCGGAAATGAGGCTGGGCAGGTGGTTGATGTGTCAGTGGGGGAGCACTTTGGGACCAGTGACCATAACTCTATTAGCTTCAAGATAGTTATGGAAAAGGATAGGACTGGTCCTCAGGTTGAAGTCCTAAATTGAGGGAAGGCTAATTTCGATGGCATCAGACAGGAACTCTCAAAAGTTGAATGGGAGAGGCTGTTTACAGGTAAAGGGATGTTTGGCAAGTGGGAGGCTTTTAAAAGTGAGATAGGAAGAGTTCAAGGCCGGCATGTTCCTGTTAGATGGAAGGGCAAGGCTGGCAAGCTGAGGGAACCTTGGTTGACGAGGGATATTGAGGGTCAGGTCAGGACAAAGAAGGAGGCATATGTCAGGTATAGGCAGCTGGGATCGAGCGAGTCCCTCGAGGAGTATAGGGGATGTAGGAGTACACTTAAGAAGGAAATTAGGAGGGCGAAAAGGGGCTATGAGATAAGATAAAGGAGAATCCTAAAAGATTCTATAAGTATATTAAGAGTAAAAGGGTAGCTAGGGAGAGAGTAGGTTCCCTTAAGAATCAGTGTGGCAATCTATGTGTGGAGCCATGGGAAATGGGTCATGGAAGCTAGTGAGTTCAAGGGAGGGAACACCAACATCCTGGAGCATATCAACATTACAAAGGAGGAGGTGTTGGAGGTTTTGAAGCACATTAAGGTGGATAAATCCCCAGGGCCTGACCAGGTGTATCCTAGGATGCTCTGGGAAGGAAGGGAGGAAATTGCTGGGACCCTGGCAGAGATTTTTGTATCATCGTTAGCCATGGGTGAGGTACCAGAAGACTGGAGGATAGCTAATGTTGTGCCTTTATTTAAGAAGGGCAGCAGGGATAAGCCAGGGAACTACAGGCCAGTGAGCCTTACATCAGTGGTGGGAAAGTTATTGGAAGGGATTCTGAGAGACAGGATTTATATGCATTTGGAAAGGCATGGTCTGATTAGGGATAGTCAGTATGGCTTTGTGCGTGGGAAATCATGTCTCACGAATTTGATTGAGTTTTTCGAGGAGGTGACCAAGAAGATTGATGAGGACAGGGCGATGGACGTTGTCTACGTGGACTTTAGCAAGGCCTTTGACAAGGTCCCGTATGGTAGGCTGGTCCAGAATGTTTGAACACATGGGATCCAGGGTGAGCGAGCAAATTGGATACAAAATTGGCTTGGTGATAGGAGGCAGAGGGTGGTAGTGGAGGGTTGTTTTTCAGATTGGAACCCTGTTACAGTAAGACAGGTGAAGGCTGAGAGGGACCCCTAGACTGCTTTCTCACCTGGTCGTAACAGAAATTTGGGTTCTAGTGTCCGGAATTGACCCACAGACAAATGACAAATTGGAAGTGGGAAGCCAAATTGTTCCCAATCAAAAAAGAGCAAGATTTCAATACAGGTTTTCTTGTGGTTATGTGTGCTTGAATACTAACAAGTCTGAAACTGAAGCTAGTAGCTTCCCAAGCCAGGGTGAAGTAACTTGGGATAAGTTAAAAACACTGTCTATGGAGGAGTTGAGGAAAATGGCTGAGCAGTGTGGGATCACTGTACATGGCAAGGCTAGGAAGTCTGAACTCCTAAGGCTAGTGGCCACCCATTTTTCCCTTGAATCTGAAGAAGAAACAGGGTTAGAAGCAGACCCAGAGAGGGTGCAGCTGGTAAAAATACAATTGGAACAAAGGAAACTTGAATTAGAAGACAGGGAAAGAGAAACAGAAAGAGAGAGATAGGAGAGCTAGAAAGAAAGAGCCTTCCAGAAGGAACGTGAAGAAAATGAAAGGCAGGGGAGAGAGTGAGAAAAAATATTCCAGAAAGAATGCAAGAAAGAGAGTTGAAGCAACTTGAGTTAACTAGGGGGCAACAGTGAAAGCCTGGCCAATATGGAGGAGCATAGTTCACGGCTGGGTAAAAAATTGTTAAAACTAGCTCAACTAATTCCAAAATTCAATGAGGAGGACGTAGAAAAGTATTTTTGTGTCCTTTAGGAAACTGGCAAGGCAGCTAAAATGGCCAGCTGAGACCTGGCCTCTTTTACTGCAAAGCAAGCTAATTGGAAAAGTCCATGAGGTTTATTCCTTTTTGCCAGATGGGAGTTCATCAAATTATGAACTGACTAAAAGTGCTATCTTTGGGGCAAAGGAATTAGTACCAGAAGCCTATCGCCTAAAGTTTAGAATCCTCAAGAAGCAAGCTAATCAAACTTATCTGGAGTTTGAAAGAAGTAAGCAGCTGGTTTTTGACCAGTGGCTGAGGGCTCTTAAAGTACAGTTCAGCTATGAGAATCTCAGAGAAGTAATTCTGTTAGAGGAATTTAAACACACTCTCCCATCCTCCATAAAGACCCATGTTGAGGAGCCATTCTGGCTGATGAATTTGCTTTAATTTATAAGTCAGTTTCCCGGCTTTCCTAGTCACCCCCACAAATCCGAAAGGACAAAGGGTGGAAAGGTGATAGGAGCTTAAGCAGTCCTGGGAGAGAAAGGAAAGCAGGGGACACAGGGGGCCCTCCTCTAGCCAAAAAGGAAGGTGCTGTGAGCAAGAGTGAGACCTGGAGACCTGTGTGCTTCCATTGTATTAAAGCAGGGCATTTAAAAGCTGACTGCTGGAAACTAAAGGGAAAACCGGTAGTGTTTATCAGGGCACACCTGCTCAGTGAAGATGGGACCCTGATGGAAAGCACAGCAGAACAAGCTGTGGCTTTAACTGCAGTAAGAGTGAGACCCAGGAAGCTTACAGCTGTAAGTGCAGGTAAATTTAATAGGATTCCTGAAGGCTATCAGGGTTTTGTGTCTGAAGGGAAAGTAACCCCCATGCCCCTGGAGTGGGGCAAGCACGCCCATAGTGATTTTCAGGGACACAGGGGCCACTAGATCCCTTTTACTGGGAAAAGGCCTGACCTTTCCCCCAGAAAGTGCAGTGAACACCAAAATGGTGATGAATGGTATTGGGGGGCAATGTATGTCTGTACCTGTACACCGGGTGCACCTGGAGTGTGACCTAGTTTTGGGACCGGTGACCGTAGGGATTATCCCTAGTTTGCCTGTGGACGGGGTTGACCTGCTCCTAGGTAATGATCTGGTGGGGGTGAAGGTGTTACCCCACCCCCAGTAATGAAAGAAAGACTGCAGGAGGTCAGAGAGACAGGGCAGTGGCGGGAGACGGACCCATGCAGTTTCCCTGAATGTGTAGTAGATCAGGCCATGATCAAACCAGCTCCCCCAGAGGAGACTGCATTGGCACTGCAGGCAGATGACCATGGGGTCTGCCTGTTCAAGCCTTTCTTTGGAAAGTTAGGAGACCCAGGGAATGAATTAAATGGATTTTGCCTAGCTCAGGCGCAGCAAGCTGACCCAGTGTTGCGAGAGTTAGCACAGGCTGCCCAACCTGAAAGTGAAGCAGAGGGAGTCCCTGATTGCTACTATTTGAAGAATGAGGTACTGATGAGGAAGTGGAGTTCTCCTTACAGACCTGAGACCAAGGAGTGGACAGTAGTTCACCAGTTAGTGCTGCCACAGTGGTACCGGAGAGAAATATTAAGAAGGGCCCATGAAACTACAGTGGCTGTACATGCCGGTATACGAAAGACCAAAGCCAACATAAGACAGCAGTTTGACTCGCCTAAACTCCACAAAGATGTCTTGGAGTACTGCAGGAGTTGCCACAGGTGCCAGGTTGAGGGGAAACCCCAACATACAGTGAAACCTGCACCCCTAAGTCCTGTACCGATGTTAGGAGGACCCTCCAGCAGGGGGCTGGCGAACTGTAAGGGAGCCCCGACAAGAACAAAAAGGGGACAGGCAGGCACAAGTGCAGAGTTAAAATATACAGTGCAGGATCAGGGTTACTCACTCTGTAACTGTGCAGTTACTGTCTATTCAGCAGGGTAAGGGTTTTCACTCTGTAACTCTGCAGAGTTACTGTCCATTCAGCAGGGTAAGGGTTTTCACTCTGTAGCTGTGCAGAGTTACTGTCTATTCAGCAGGGTAAGGGTTTTCACTCTGTAACTGTGCAGAGTTACTGTCTATTCAGCAGGGTAAGGGTTTTCACTCTGTAACTGTGCAGAGTTACTGTCTATTCAGCAGGGTAAGGGTTTTCACTCTGTAACTGTGCAGAGTTACTGTCTATTCAGCAGGGTAAGGGTTTTCACTCTGTAACTGTGCAGAGTTACTGTCTATTCAGCAGGGTAAGAGTTACTCATGCTATGGGTTGAATTTTATGTTGCGCGGCAGCCATAAAAAATGGCGCCCCGGATGCGCCTGTTTTACTCCGCAGAGCCGCCGCAATATTGAACGCAGCGACTCATTTATATGGCCGCTGCGGACCAACCCCCCCACCCGCCCAATGACTCAGAGTGGTGGGCGTTCCATCCCTGGCAATGGCATCTGGTGCCAGTGCGCAGGTGCCCCTGCTATTTTTAAAGGGCTTCCAGTCCTCCAATAAAACTTACATTTTTAAAGAGAAAAGGCTTTGAAAAATCAAAAAAAGTTGTCCTGACCCTCTCTCACCTGTGCCCCCTCCAATGACCATCAGATTCATTACTTGCCCTCTCCCCCCGAACAAACTTAACTTGTGCCCCTGACCTTCCCCCCCCCCCAGTTCAAAAACTTTAACCTTTACCCCTTCCCTCCACCCCCTAGAGCAATCAGATACCTTTGACCCCACTCCCCCACACTGCAATAGATACCTGCTCCCACCTCCCCACCAGTGGCCCTCAACAGATCTCCCGAAGGAGTTCCGAAGACACAGGAGTGCTGGCCACCAGCACGAATATCGCACGGAGACCGACAGCGGGAGTGGGTAAGTAATTACTTCACTACTTTTAATACATTAACATATTTATTTTTGACCCTGCCGCAGAGCAGCGGGGACCGCCACGAGGCCTCATCGCCACCCGCAATATGGGGCCAGGCCTTCCCGGCATGGAGGCCCATGGTGGGCCTCTCCTGGAGGCATTTTCCGGCCTCCCTCCCACCACCAACCCCGATGTCGGGAGTCTGTAAAGTTTACCCCTATAACTACATAGATTTATCGTATTTTCAGCAATGTAAGGGTAATTTTTAGACCGTCCCTCAGGATCGAGGATGACTTGCTTCCACCCTGGTTAGATGGATTCTGAGATGGCTGATCAGTCCAATGCGTGATCTGCAGACTCTGCCACATGAGGGGCAGGTAGTGCTTGAAGGGTCAGGCAGATGAGTAGCTTCGAGGTTTGTGCACTCTCTCCGACACCTTGACTTCGCCTTCGCGTGTTCCTAATGAAGTCCCTCATTTTGCTCAAGCTAATCCCTCATTATGCAACATAAAACAATATACTTGCTGGAATTTTCTGAGCAATTATTAAAGGCGTGGATGAAATGCAAAGTAGTTTTCTTGATCCCCATGAAAGAAAGCAGCCCATGGCATTGGTTCAAGGTTTAAATTTACTTGGAACTGATTAGCAGTCATTCATACCTAAAGAAACTGACAGGGCTAGATGAAATTAATGCATTGATGTGCCAGCTTGGTTTACTTTTGGGGTTGCATCGTGCCCCATAGGAGCCATCGGGGTAATTGTATGCCATGCAATTCGGGCAGGAGCCTTGCTCCTGGGAGGCATGGGTTAGAGAATCAGGGTTAGGTGCATGGTAACACATTGTCCACTACACGTAAAGCATGGAATTGCAGAATTACTCCTTGTGCCTGCATTGGGAAGACATGCACCCCAAATTTCTGCAGACCTTTTTAAGGAGTTGTAAGCACAGCACAAAAGAGTGGGACTTCCACTTACTGCCCCAAATCTCAGGATTACAATCACCTATGTACTCAACAGTGGCTCCCCTGTGCCTTGTGAAGATACAACCAACGTATCCATCCCAATGAGGTGGTAAAAGGCAGTCTGTCCAAGGCCCAGGAGGAGTCCAAAGAAAATGGCAGACATGTTTCTAGGAATTTTTCCCAGGGAACAATGGGGCATGTTTGGGACTGATTACCTTTCTTTCTAGCATTCTTGGGGCCTTCTCACCAATCATAAGTCCCTCTGGGTCTATTGGGTGGAAAACTGGCTGGAATCGCTAAGGTAGCTGCCAAAGCCCTGTCAGGAGACTTAAGAAATTCCCACTCATCCTGGACTTGTGCAGTTTGTCACAGTTCTAACAGGCTGAGGAATCCCTGCAGCTCTGGGTTCCACCCCAAATTGTGGACCCGACCCACTGCTAGAATTTTAGGGGCCATGATTTTGAATTTGGAACTGCTCCAAGTTTACCATTAAGTGGAAGCCTCAGAATAGCTAGTATAGGATAGGAAATATCTGAGCTTCTGCATTTGAGCTGGAGGCAAGTTCACAGAGCACCATAGATGCAGATTTCTTCTTCTTTGGCCTCCTTGTCTCGAGAGACAATGGGTAAGCGCCTGGAGGTGGGCAGTGGTTTGTGAAGCAGCGTCTGGAGTGGTATAAAGGCCAATTCTAGAGTGACAGACTCTTTCACAGGTGCTGCAGATAAAATTGGTTGTCGGGGCTGTTACACAGTTGGCTCTCCCCTTGCGCTTCTGTCTTTTATCCTGCCAACTGCGAAGTCTCTTCGACTCGCCACATTTTAGCCCCGCCTTTATGGCTGTCCGCCAGCTCTGGCGATCACTGGCAACTGACTCCCACGACTTGTGATCAATGTCACAGGACTTCGTGTCACGTTTGCAGACGTCTTTAAAGCGGACACATGGACGGCCGGTGGGTCTGATACCAGTGACGAGCTCGCTGTACAATATGTCCTTGGGGATCCTGCCATCTTCCATGCGGCTCACATGGCCAAGCCATCTCAAGCACCGCTGGCTCAGTAGGGTGTATATGCTGGGGATGTTGACCGCCTCGAGGACTTCTGCATTGGAGATACGGTCCTGTCATCTGATGCCAAGGATTCTCCAGAGGCAACGAAGACGGAATGAATTGAGACGTCGCTCTTGGCTGACGTACGTTGTCCAGGCCTCGCTGCCGTAGAGCAAGGTACTGAGGACACAGGCTTGATACACTCGGACTTTTGTGTTCCGTGTCAGTGCGCCATTTTCCCACACTCTCTTGGCCAGTCTGGACATAGCAGCAGATGCCTTTCCCATGCGCTTGTTGATTTCTGCATCGAGAGACAGGTTACTGGTGATAGTTGAGCCTAGTTAGGTGAACTCTTGAACCACATCCAGAGCGTGGTCGCCGATATTGATGGATGGAGCATTTCTGACGTCCTATCCAATGATGTTCGTTTTCTTAAGGCTGATGGTTAGGCCAAATTCGTTGCAGGCAACCACAATCCTGTCGATGAGACTCTGCAGACACTCTTCAGTGTGGAATGTTAATGCAGCATCGTCAGCAAAGAGGAGTTCCCTGATACTTTCTGTACTTTGGTTTCGCACTTAGACAGGCAAGGTTGAACAACCTGCCATCTGATCTTGTGTGGAGGAAAATTCCTTCTTCTGAAGACTTGAACGCATGTGAGAGCAGCAGGGAGAAGAAGATCCCAAACAGTGTAGGTGTGAGAATACACCCCTGTTTCACGCTACTCAGGATAGGAAATGGGTCTGATGAGGTGCCGCTATGCTGAATTGTGCCTTTCATATTGTCATGGAATGAGGTGATGATACTTAGTAGCTTTGGTGGACATCCGATCTTTGCTAGTCATCTGAAGAGACCACGTCTGCTGACGAGGTCAAAGGCTTTGGTGAGATCTATGAAAGCAATGTCGAGGGGCATCTGTTGTTCACAGCATTTCTCCTGTAGCTGGCGAAGGGAGAACAGCATGTCAATGGTGGATCTCTCTGCTCGAAAGCCACAATATGCCTTCGGGTAGACGCGCTCAGCCAGCTTCTGGGCCCTGTTTAAAATGACTGGAGCGAAGACTTTGCCCACTCTGCTGAGCAGGGAGATTCTACGGTAGTTGTTGCAGTCACCACGGTCACCCTTGTTCTTATAGAGGGTGATGATATTGGCATCGCGCATGTCCTGTGGTACTGCTCCCTCATCCCAGCACAAACAAAGCTGTTCATGGAGTGCTGAGAGTAAAGCAGGCTTGGCACTCTTGATTATTTCAGGCGTAAATATCTGAGCTTCTGCATTTGAGCTGGAGGCAGGTTCATAGAGCACCATAGATGCAGATTAACATGGCCTTAAAGCATGCTATTCCTGGTATTTGAATGCACTTCTACAGCCCATCTAGAAGTGGCACTGGCAATGGAACGACTACCAGGAGCAGCAGCATACCTGGATGGGCACATGCGGAAAAAATGCACATTTAGCGCATTAATATTGTAATGTAGGGGTTCTCAACCAGGGGTCTTTGGCCCCTAGAGGTCGGTGAGAAGGGTTTAAGTGGTCTGCTAGAAATAACCAGAGAATGTTTAGAATGTGAACCTTCCACACTCTGCCTACACCTCCCTCTTTGATGAATTTTTAAACCCACACTTGCGTTTCTACCTTTCTATTTGATTCAGCCAACAGCTGGTGACTTAGCTTTGCTGCTCACACAGGCGCAAGAAGACTCACAGTTGCAACATATTTTTGATGAAGTTACAGAGAAGGTCGATGAAAGGAATGCAGTGGATGTTGTCTGTATGGATTGTAAGAAAGCATTTACTACATAAAAGGATGGTTAAAAAAATTGAGGCTTATGGAATAGGAGGGTCAGTAGCCAATTGCATAAAAAAATTGGCTTAAGGACAAAAAACAGTGAGTCGTGGGAAATGGTTGTTTTTTCAGACTGGAGAATGGTAGATAGTGGTGACAAGGGTCAGTGCTAGGACCACTGCTTTTTTGCTATATATAAATGGCTTGGATCTTGGAATAAAGAGTAGAATTTCAGAATTTGCCGATGATACCTAACTTGGATGTATGACAAACAGTGAGGATGATATGAACCGGCCGCAACAGGACATGGATAGGCTAGCAGAATGGGCAGACAAGTGGCAGATGGAATTTAATACAGACGAGTATGAGGTGATGCATTTTAGCAGAAGGGATAGGGTTAGGCAATATAGACTTAATGGCACAGTTATAGAGAATGTACAGGGATAGAGGGACCTGGGATGCATGTGCATCGATCTTTGAAGGTGACAGGACATATTGAGAGAGTGGTTAGCAAAGCATATGGGATCTTGGGCTTCATAAATAGAGGTATTGCGTACAAAAGCAGGAATATTATGCTGAACCTTTATAAAGCTCTGGTTAGACCACAACTAGAGTATTGTGTCCAGTTCTTTAGGAAAAATGTGAGGGTCCTTGAGAAGGTGCAGAGGAGATTTGCCAGAATGGTTCCAGGGATGGAAAAGATGGGGCTGTTCTCCCTGGAGCAAAGGAGATTGAGGGGAGTTTTGATAGAGATGTACAAGATTATGACAGGCTTAGATAAGTTAGACAAGGTAAAACTGTTCCCATTAACTGATGGTACATGGATTAGGGCACACAGATTGAAGACAAGTGGTAATAACCTGGAACTCGCTGCCCATGAAGGTGGTGGAAGCAGAGACAAATTAATGATTTCAAAAAGAAATTGGATGGGCACTTGATGGAAATAAACTTGCAGGGCTCCAGGAATCGAGTGGGGAAATGGGACTGACTGGAATGCTCCACGGAGAGCTGGCATGGACTCAATGGGCTGAATGGCCTCCTTCTATGCCGTAAAGGAATCTATGACTCTATGACCCCTCAACCAAGGCTCGAACTGGTGCCCATTCCCCTCACCTGAGCCTTCATCGAGTTGAGTGCCAGCAACAAGTTTCACATTAAGTTAGTAAAACAAAAATAATAACAACTCTATAGATTTATATGATTTTTATGCAGAAAAAGTACTTGTGTTATGGGGGTCCATTAAATTTTTATTACATGGAAGGGGGTCCTTTGAAACAAAAATGTTGAGAACCCTTGCATAACCAATCCTCGTAGTTCCTCAGGTGATGAATTACCAATATTTGGTAATTGGGGGAGGAAATACAGAGAAAAATGCTCAGGATATATTTCCAGAAAGCTGCAGAGCTGACTCAAGCCCCTGTTGAATCACAAGCAAACCCAAACAAGGTGGTTCAAGGGTTTGAGGAACAGCAGTCTAATGGAGATTGCAGAAAATCATTAACAACAGGGAAGGAACTAAATTGTTGAAAGAGTAGCTTTTACACATGAACATAAAAACATACGAATTAGGAGCAGGAGTAGGCCACTCAGACCCTCCAGCCTGCTCCGCCATTCAATACGATCGTGGCTGATCTGATTGTAACCTCAACTCCACATTTCCACCTACCCCCGATAACTTTTCACTCCTTGATTATCAAGAATCTATCTACCTGTGCCTTAAAAATATTCAAAGACTCCACTGCCTTTTGAGGAAGAGAATTCCAAAGACTTACGACCCTCTGAAAGAAAAAATTTCTCCTCATCTCTGTCTTAAATGGGTGATCCCTTACTTTTAAATAGTGACCCTAGTTCTACATTCTCCCACAAGAGGAAACATCCTTTTCACATCTACCCTGTCAAAGCCCCTCAGAATCTGAGATGTTTCAATCAATTCGCCTCTTACTCTTTTAAATTCCAGCGGATACAAGCCGAGCCTGTCCAACCCTTCATCATAAGACAACCTACCCATTCCAGGTATCAGTCTAGTAAACCTTCTCTGAACTGCTTCCAACACATTTACATCCTTCCTTAAATAAGGAGACTAATACTGTACACAGTACTCCAGATGGGGTCTTACCAATGCCTTGTATAACTGAAGCATAACTTCCCTACTTTTAGTTTAGTTTAGTTTACAGATACAGCACTGAAACAGGCCCTTCGGCCCACTGAGTCTGTGCCGAACATCAACCACCCACTTATACTAATCCTACACTAATTCCATATTCCTACCACATCCCCACCTGTCCCTATATTTCTCTACCACGTACCTATACTAGGGGCAATTGCTAATGGCCAACTTACCTATCAAGCTGCAAGTCTTTTGTATTCAATTCCCCTTGCAATAAACGATAACATTCTATTAGCTTTCCTAATTACGTGCTGTACCTGCATACTAACCTTTTGTGATTCATGCACTCGGACACCCAGATCCCTCTGCCTCTCAGAGCTCTGCAATCTCTCACCATTTAGATAATATGCTTTTTTATTCTTCCTGCCAAAGTGGTCAATTTCACATTTCCCCACATTATACTCCTATTGATTAGAAAGCTACTCCATTACTAACTAAGTGTTGAAGTTGGAAGGGAATATATTAGAAATTGGCCCTCCTTGCCTCGCCCTGGATGTAACTACAGTTCCAGAAATATTTGTTATTTCGATTTTGCACTCCCATTTCATCTCTTCTACTTGAAACTTAAATCTCAGTTTACATGCTGCGTTTTGCCAACTAACCCATCAATACAGCTTGTCTAATTGACTACGATCTAGTTCTAGGGATCTGCATTTCCCCTCTTGTTGATGCTTTAATTGTATTGGCGCTCCATATGAAAAGTTGGGCTGGCCAAGAAATCAGGAAACAGCTACCGCTGATTTTTGCTTACTTTTAAATTAATGCAAGAGAAACCTGATGATATGGGTTTGTAAATAACTTGTAAATAATATTGGCGACCACGCTCTGGAAGTGGTTCAAGAGTTCACCTACCTAGGCTCAACTATCACCAGTAACCTGTCTCTAGATGCAGAAATCAACAAGCGCATGGGTAAGGCTTCCACTGCTATGTCCAGACTGGCCAAGAGAGTGTGGGAAAATGGCGCACTGACACGGAACACAAAAGTCCGAGTGTATCAGGCCTGTGTCCTCAGTACCTTGCTCTACGGCAGCGAGGCCTGGACAACGTATGCCAGCCAAGAGCGACGTCTCAATTCATTCCATCTTCGCTGCCTTCGGAGAATACTTGGCATCAGGTGGCAGGACTATATCTCCAACACAGAAGTCCTTGAAGCGGCCAACATCCCCAGCTTATACACACTACTGAGTCAGCGGCGCTTGAGATGACTTGGCCATGTGAGCCGCATGGAAGATGGCAGGATCCCCAAAGACACATTGTACAGCAAGCTCGCCACTGGTATCAGACCCACCGGCCGTCCATGTCTCCGTTATAAAGACGTCTGCAAACGCGACATGAAATCGTGTGACATTGATCACAAGTCGTGGGAGTCAGTTGCCAGCATTCGCCAGAGCTGGCGGGCAGCCATAAAGACAGGGCTAAATTGTGGCGAGTCGAAGAGACTTAGTAGTTGGCAGGAAAAAAGACAGAGGCGCAAGGGGAGAGCCAA
The DNA here is from genome assembly GCF_036365525.1 of Heterodontus francisci. Lineage (NCBI taxonomy): Eukaryota > Metazoa > Chordata > Chondrichthyes > Heterodontiformes > Heterodontidae > Heterodontus > Heterodontus francisci. The sequence goes on along the minus strand of NC_090375.1, from coordinate 7,289,414 downwards.
CTGTGCAACAGCCCCAACAAACAAATTTCTCTGCAGCACCTGTGGAAGAGCCTGTCACTCCAGAATTGGCCTTTATAGCCACTCCAGGCGCTGCTTCACAAACCACTGACCACCTCCAGGCGCGTATCCATTGTCTCTCGAGATAAGGAGACCCAAAAGAAATAACTGAATTGAGAGTGTGAGATGGTCACTGTGTCACACTGGTTGGTTCTTGTCAATGACCCTGTTTATACAAGAAGAATTTGAGTACAAGAACATTTAGCAAAAGGCTCTTCCGTGTAAAGACCACAATTTTTGCAGTCTTTGCACACTACCATTCAATCCCTTCTCTCTGCATCCAGCCTGTCCCTTGAACTGAGCTCTTGTAAATCCGTCACCACGGTGAAAAATGTGAAAAATCTCAGGTACTTACTTTTTGTTCCTTGCAGGCCTCCTGAAAGGGTGAGAAAGTGTGCATCTTGTGCTTGCTCCCCACCAAACATCGAGGGCATACACACTCCACGCATTCATTGCAGTAAAGGATCAGGTGTTCATTGTGCATTACACATTGCACACCCAAACTGCTTCCACTGTTGCTGCTAGCAATACTACCATAATTATTTTGGAGAGTCATGTCAAACTGTTGAGAATTTTTTAAAATCCTTCAGAATTCCAGGTACAAATGCACAAGAGAATTTTATAGGAAGGGGAGGTATAGGTTAGAAAAAGGGTGTTAACTAGCAGAATTGGGAAGCAAGGAGATTATTATATAGCAATTGCCAAAGGGAAGGGCCATGTAATTTGATATCAGGTATTGCCTAAGGATCTAAATACCAATGACAACTTTTTATTCAGAATTTTTTCCGGAAGATTTCTTCATTTTGAGGTTTCTGGTGAAACCATAAATGTGTGCCTACCCTATTTGCCCAATTACTTTTCTAAACCTTTCCTCAAAATCTTTAAACCCTCAATTTGTTTGTCTCAATGAGCTCCCTTCTTCAAAGAAAACACAGTTTACTTATTTTAACCTCATACCTTGCATTTCTGACACTTAAAAGCTTCTTTTGAAATCAGTTGAATTGACGAGAACTTCCACTTTTATGCTGTTAGTCTCACTGTAAAGACTCGAAAAAATTACACCTTGCTGAATCATGGGATTTGGGCATCGCTGGCTAGCCCAGCATTTGTTGCTAATCCCTGATTGCCCTTGGCAACTGAGTGGCTTTCTAGGCCATTTCAGAGGGCAGTTAAGAGTCAGCCACATTGCTGTGGGTCTGGAGTCACATGTTGGCCAGACCAGGTAAGGACAGCAGATTTCCTTCCCTAAAGGACATTAGTGAACCAGGTGGTGTACTAACTTCCTAATTACTCTAAACACCCTGAAAATGTCAAATTCCTCCACAATGATTAAAAAATTCTACATAATTTGGGATTTTTATTTATTTATTTAGAGATACAGCACTGAAACAGGCCCTTCGGCCCACCGAGTCTGTGCCGACCAACAACCACCCATTTATACTAATCCGACATTAACCCCGTATTCCCTACCACATCCACACCTTTCTCCTACCACCTACCTACACTGGGTCAATTTACAATTTCCAATTTACCTATCAACCTGCAAGTCTTCGGCTGTGGGAGGAAACTGGAGCACCCGGAGAAAACCCACGCGGTCACAGGGAGAACTTACAAACTCCGCACAGGCAGTACCCAGAACTGAACCCAGGTCAGTGGAATTGTGAGGCTGCGGTGCTAGCCACTGTGCTGCCCTTTTCTTTTTTATAAGCTTGGTTATCTTTAATCTAGTTTAATCTATCCTTAATTCAATCATAATCATTTATTTCTCGACCTGAAAATTGAAATTAAAAGTGAAAGATATTAACTGCTTTTAATGTCCGGGTTTGCTGTGTGTGAATACTTCAATGTGATTGGCTGCCTACCTGCTTGCTAACACCATTGCTGCTGTATGCCTGGAGATCCCTTTGACTTGGGGCAAGATTTAAACTGATATCTGGACTGGGGAAAAACACAACAGCTTTCTTCAACCTCAGTGGTGCGCACACTTGCTTTGCTGCTGACTGCAAACCTGGGCCAATAAGTTCAACTGTAATATTTTGTACATTGTGCAAACTCATGTTGCACTAATGCCAACAACTAAAATAAAAAGAGAAGTCAACATTTCAGGTGGAGACCTTTGCTAGAACTGGTACACTGAAGAGGAGAAGCCACTTTATTAGCAGTGATCACAACAAGGAGGAGAGGTGAGAGGAGATAAAGGCTGAGGGTGAAAGAGCAAATTACTGTTATAAGGAGACTGCATTTTGCTTAACAAACAATGAACAGATCTTAAAATGCTGTAAAAGGGTGTGAAGTATTGGATATTGTACCCTTGTGTACAGACTGGAAAAATGCATTGGAAAGACAAAGGTGAGTGAAACAGCTTCAAAATGGAAGTCAAATAATGAAGTAGAAAATTGAAGCCACTAATAATTGTTGGTGCCCTTTAAAGAAAGGGCATTATGCAACATGGTCAAAATACGTTTCTCTGAAAAATCAAGTAGTTAATTGTTAGGTATTACACCAGAGTGAAAGACTGTGCAATGCTACTATGACTCACAGCAGCTTTAGGCTTTTATGGTAAATCCAATATATCTGTGTTAAGTATCAGTTTGAATCATGGGGAAATTGACTTTACAGAGCAATTCCCAGCTTCCCAACTAATTAATGCCCAAATAAAAATAACGAAGAGAGGAATGTCACCAGGCTGGATGTTCCGCTGTTAGAGCCTTGAGATGTTTACACCACAGAAGGAGGCCATTAGGCCCATCATGCCTGTGCCAGCTCTTTGAAAAACATAGAACTGGAGGACACCATTTACTCCCTCAAGCCTGTTGCACCGTTCAGTGAGATCATGGCTGAACTGCGATCTAACTCCATATACCCACCTTTGCCCCAGATCTCTTAATATCTTTGGTTAACAGAAATCTGTCAGTCTCAGATTTAAATTTAACAATTGACCCAGCATCAACAACCTCTTTCAGAAGAGAGTTCCAAACTTCTACCATCCTTTGTGTGTAGAAGTGTTTCCTAACTTCATTCTTAAAAGGCCTGATTCTAACCTTTAGACTATGCCCCCTAGTCCAAGACTCCCCAACCATTGGAAATAGTTTCTCCCTTATCAACCCCATCATTTCCTCTTGAAAACGTCAATCAAATCATCCCTTCACCTTCTAAATTCTAGGAAATACAGCCCTAGTTTGTGTAATCTCTTCTCATAATTTAACCTGTGGAGTCCAGGTATTATTCAGTTAAATTTATGCTGCGCTCCCTCCAAGGCCAATATATAGTTCCTAAGGTATGGAGTCCAGAACTGATCGCAGCAACTCCAGATGTGGTCTACCCAGAGCTTTGTACAGCTGAAGCATGACTTCTACCCGCTTGTATTCTAGTCCTCCGGATATAAAGGCCAGCATTCCATTTTCCGTTTTGATTATTTTCTGTACCTGTTCATGATATTTTAATAGTACCTGGACTCCCAAATCTATTTAGACCCCCACTGTTTCTAGGTTTTCACCATAGAGAAAATATTCTGATCTATCCTTTTTAGGTCCAAAGCAGATGACCTCACACTTGCCTATATTAAAATCCATTTGCCAGTTTTACGCATTCTCTTAATCAATGCCACCTATCGTCGTGTCATCGGCAAACTTGGATAGGTGACTCTTTATCCCATCAACTGAGTTGTTCATAAATATGGTGAATAATTGAGACCCAATAGAGATCCTTGTGGGATGCCACTAGTCACATCCTGCCAATTAAAGTAGCTGCCCAATATCCCTACTCTCTGATCGCTACTTACTGTCTATTGCCTGCTGCTCAGCAAATCTCCTATTTCTTCCAAAATAAAAACAGAAAGTGCTGGAAATACTCAGCAGGTCTGGCAACATCGGTGGAGGGAGAAACAGAGTTAACATTTCAGGACTGTGGCTTTTCATCAGATCTGGCAAAGGTTAGAAATGTAACAGGCTTTGAGAAAAAGGCACCCTTTGTCATTTATTCCATGAAATCTTTGTCATTTAATCTCTCCTGCCTACCGCCCAAGCACAGACCTTCCCTTTGTTCTTCTTCCCCGCCCCCCTCCCCCCTTTCACTTGCTCAAAGTTTCTGACCTTTGCTAGTTCTGATGAAAAGTCACAGACCTGAAACATTAACTCTGTTCCTTCCCCACAGATGTTGCCTGACCTGCTGTGTATTTCCAGCACTTTCTGTTTTTATTTCAGATTTCCAACACTTTGTTTTTATTTCCGCTTTACAGCATCTGCAGGTTTTTGCTTTTATCCTGTTTCTTTCACTTTCACGTCTCACCTGAACCCAACCTTCCCATTGCTGGGTGTTAAACTTCCCTTCATTGAGTACAAAAGCAAAGAGTTATGCCATTACTTTATAGATCACGAGTTACAGGTCAGCTGATTATTGTGGCCAATTCTGGGCACCATACTTTGGGAAGGATGTCAAGGTCTTGGAGAGGTGTAGAGGGGATTTACTAGAATGGCACCAGGGATGAGGGACCTCAGTTACATGGAGAGACTAGAGAAGCTATCATTGTTCTCCTTAGAGCAGAAAAAGTTAAAGGGAGATTTAATAGAGGTGTTCAAAGCTGTGAGGAGTTTTGATAGGGTAAATGGGGAGAAACTATTTCCATTGGCAGGAGGGTTATTAACCAGAGGACACAGATTTAAGGTAACTGGCAAAAGAACCAGAAGGGAGATGAGTAGAATTTATTTTACACAGCGAGCTGCTGTGATCTGGAACGCATTGCCTGAAAGGGCAGTGGAGGAAGATTCAATAGTAACTTTCAAAAGGGAATTGGATAAAACATACGAATTAGGAGCAGGAGTAGTCCACTTGGCCCCTTGAGCCTGCTCTGCCATTCAATAAGATCATGGCTGATCTGATTGTAACCTCAACTCCACATTCTCACCTAGCCCCAATAACCTTTCACCCCCTTGCTTGTCAAGAATCTATCTACCTCTGCCTTAATAATATTCAAAGACTCTGCTTTCACCGCATTTTGAGGAAGAGAATTCCAAAGACTCACAACCCTCAGAGAGAAAATATTTCTCCTCATCTCTGTCTTAAATGGACAGCCCCTTATTTTTAAACCGTGACCCCTAGTTCTATATTGTCCCACAAAGGAAAACATCCTTTCCACATCCACCCTGTCAAGACCCCTCAGGATCTTATATTTTTTTTATTCATTCACGGGATATGGGCATCGCTAGCTAGGCCAGCATTTAATGCCCATCCCTATTTGTTCTTGAGAAACTGAGTGGCTTGCTAGGCTGTTTCAGAGGGCATTTAGAGTCAACCACATTACTGTGGGTCTGGGAGTCACATGTAAACCAGACCTGGTAATGACAGCAGAGTTCCTTCCCTAAAGGACATTAGCAGTATTTGCGACTCCTCAGATACTGAAGCAGTCCGTGTAGAAATGCAGCATGACCTGGACAATATCCAGGCTTGGGCGGATAAGTGGAAAGTTACATTTGTGCCACACAAGTGCCAGGCAATGACTATCTCCAACAAGAAAGAATCTAACCATCTCCCCTTCACATTCAATGGCATTACGATTGCTGAATCCCCCACTATCAACATCCTGTGGGTTACCATTGATCAGAAACTGAACTGGAGTAGCCATATAAATACCATGGCTACAAGAGGAGGTCACAGGCTAGGAATCCTATGGGGAGTAACTCAGCTTCTGATTCACCAAAGCCTGTCCACCATCTACAAGGCACAAGTCAGGAATGTGATGGAATACTCTCCACTTGCCTGGATGGGTGCAGCTCCAACAACACTCAAGAAGCTCGACACCATCCAGGACAAAGCAGCCCGCTTGATTGGCACCCCATCCACAAACATTCACTCTCTCCATCACCGACTCATAGTGGCAGCAGTGTGTACCATCTACAAGATGCACTGCAGCAATGCACCAAGGCTGCTTAGACAGCACCTTCCAAACCCGCGACCTTTACCACCTAGAAGGACAAGGGCAGCAGATGCATGGGAACACCAGCACCTGCAAGTTCCCCTCCAAGTCACACACTATCCTGACTTGGAACTATATCGCCGTTCCTTCACTGTCGCTTGGTCTAAATCCTGGAACTCCCTTCCTAACAGCACTGTGGGTGTACCTACCCCAAATGGACTGCAGTGGTTCAAGAAGGCAGCTCACCATCACCTTCTCAAGGGCAATTAGGGATGGGCAATAAATGCTGGCCTGGCCAGTGACGCCCACATCCCATGAATTAATAAAAAAAAATAGTGAACCAGATGAGTTTTTATAACAATCAATGGTCACCATTAGACAAGTTATTTAATTTCAGATTTTTTTTTAATTAATTGAATTTAAATTTTACTATCTGCCATAATGGAATTCAAACCCATATCCTCAGAGCATTTAGCCTAGGCTTAGTCTAGTGACGTTGGCACTGCATCACCACCTTCCCAGGGTGTTTTAAGCAAGCTGCCTCTTACGTTTCTAACCTCCAGTGGATACAAGCATAGCCTGTCCAACTGTAAGACAACCCACCCATTCCAGGTAAACCTTCTCAAAACTGAACTAAAATATTTGAAGGGAAAAATGTACAGGGCAATGGGAAAAGAGCAGGGATGTGGCATTAATTGGATAGCAGCTTCAAAGAACAGCAAGTATTCTAAGTTTTGAAGATTGGAGCATCAACAAAGAATGCTTGAGATTTTAACCAGCTCTTGTGAATGAATTGCAGAATCATCATTGAACTATTAACCGGTTGGGTGTATGTACTCAGTTGCAGGTTTTTCTGGGAGTTACCTCGGCTTTACGTGGAATTGCTTTATTTCCTTGTATAAAGATTTAAATTTCTTAATGTTATTTTGGGCTAAGAGGTGATGAGTGAGATTGGGTTGGGTTATAACATATTGGCATGTATCTGATAACAGACCCCTCCTGAGAGCAGCTGATTTAATGAAGTGGCCTCCTGGCAAGGCTGCACCAGCAGACAGCGCACCTTAAGATAGTGCAGCCTCACGTCACCCACCGATGTCAGATATGTTGGGAATGAGCACACTGAGACTAGGAGTTCCCCATTCCACACTGGGAGAACCATTCCACATAGGAGCCCCAGTCCACACTGGGAGAACTGTTCCACATTAGGAGCCCCGGTCCACACTGGGAGAACCATTCCATACTGGGAGAACCATTCCACATAGGAGCCCCAGTCCACACTGGGAGAACTGTTCCACATTAGGAGCCCCGGTCCACACTGGGAGAACCATTCCATACTGGGAGAACCATTCCACATAGGAGCCCCAGTCCACACTGGGAGAACTGTTCCACATTAGGAGCCCCGGTCCACACTGGGAGAACCATTCCATACTGGGAGATCCATTCCACACTGGGACAACCATTCCACATAGGAGCCCCAGTCCACACTGGGAGAACTGTTCCACATTAGGAGCCCCGGTCCACACTGGAAGAACCATTCCACACTGGGAGATCCATTCCATACTAGGAGCCCCATTTCATTCTGGGAGAACTATTGGGAATGCGCACTCTGAGACTAGGAGTTCCCCGCTCCACACTGGGAGAACCATTCCATACTAGGAGCCCCATTTCATTCTGGGAGAACTATTGGGAATGCGCACTCTGAGACTAGGAGTTCCCCGCTCCACACTGGGAGAACCATTCCATACTGGGAGATCCATTCCACACTGGGAGAACCATTCCACAGTTAGAGAATGGTTCCGCACTGGGACAACCATTCCACATAGGAGCCCCATTCCACACTGGGAGGTCTGTTCCACATTAGAAGCCCTGGTCCACACTGGAAGAACCATTCCACACTGGGAGAACCATTCCACACTGAGAGAACGGTTCCACACTGAGAGAACGGTTCCACACTGAGAGAACGGTTCCACACTGGGACAACCATTCCACATAGGAGCTCCATTCCACACTGGGACAACCATTCCACATAGGAGCCCCATTTCACACTGGGAGAACTGTTCCACATTAGGAGCCCCGGTCCACACTGGGAGAACCATTCCATACTGGGAGATCCATTCCACACTGGGAGAACCATTCCACAGTTAGAGAATGGTTCCGCACTGGGACAACCATTCCACATAGGAGCCCCATTCCACACTGGGAGGTCTGTTCCACATTAGAAGCCCTGGTCCACACTGGAAGAACCATTCCACACTGGGAGGACTGTTCCACATTAGGAGCCCCAGTCCACACTGGAAGAACCATTCCACACTGGGAGATCCATTCCATACTAGGAGCCCCATTTCATTCTGGGAGAACTGTTCCGCACTAAGAGAACCTTTCCACACTGAGAGAACCGTTGCGCACTGGAAGAACCATTCCACACTAGGAGCCCCATTCCACACTGGGAGCCCCATTCCACACTGGGAGCCCCATTCCACACTGAGAGAACTTTTCCACACTAGGAGTCCCATTCCACACTAGCAGCCCCATTCCACACTGGGAGCCCCATTCCACACTGAGAGAACTTTTCCACACTAGGAGCCCCATTCCACACTAGGAGCCCCATTCCACACTGGGAGCCCCGTTCCACACTGAGAGAACTTTTCAACACTAGGAGCCCCATTCCACACTGGGAGCCCCGTTCCACACTGAGAGAACATTTCCACACTGGGAGCCCCATTCCACACTGGGAGCCCCATTCCACACTGGGAGAACTATTCCACACTAGGAGCCCCGTTCCACACTGGGAGAACCATTCCACACTAGGAGCCCCATTCCACACTGGGAGCCCCGTTCCACACTGGGAGCCCCATTCCACACTGGGAGCCCCGTTCTACAATGGGAGCTCCATTCCACACTGGGAGAACCATTCCACGCTGGGAGAACAATTCCACACTGGGAGAACCATTCCACACTGGGTGACCCATTCCACACTGGGAGAACCATTCCACACTGGGAGAACCATTCCACACTGGGAGCCCCATTCCACACTAGGGGCCCCATTCCACACTGGGAGAACCATTCCACACTGGGAGAACCGTTCCACACCAGGAGCCCCGTTCCACACTGGGAGAACCATTCCACACTGGGAGAACCATTCCACACTAGGAGCCCCGTTCCACACTGGGAGAACCATTCCACACTGGGAGAACCGTTCCACACTAGGAGCCCCATTCCACACTGGGAGAACCATTCCACACTAGGGGCCCCATTCCACACTGGGAGAACTATTCCACACTGGGAGAACCGTTCCACACTAGGAGCCCCGTTCCACACTGGGAGAACCATTCCACACTGGGAGAACCGTTCCACACTAGGAGCCCCATTCCACACTGGGAGAACCATTCCACACTGGGAGGACCATTCCACACTGGGAGAACCGTTCCACACTAGAAGCCCCATTCCACACTGGGAGAACCGTTCTACAGTGAGAGAACCGTTCCACACTAGGAGAACCGTTCCACACTGGGAGAACCGTTCCACACTGAGAGAACCGTTCTACACTGAGAGAACCGTTCCACACTAGGAGCCCCGTTCCACACTGGGAGAACTGTTCTACACTAGAAGCCCCATTCCACACTGGGAGAACCGTTCTACACTGAGAGAACCGTTCCACACTGGAAGAACCGTTCCACACTAGAAGCCCTATTCCACACTGGGAGAACCATTCCACACTGGGAGCCCCATTCCACAGTGGGAGAACCGTTCCACACTAGAAGCCCCATTCCACACTGGGAGAACCATTCCACACGGGGAGCCCCATTCCACACTGGGAGAACCATTCCACACGGGGAGCCCCATTCCACACTGGGAGAACCATTCCACACTGGGAGAACCATTCCACACTGGGAGCCCCATTCCACACTAGGGGCCCCATTCCACACTGGGAGAACCGTTCCACACTAGGAGCCCCATTCCACACTGGGAGAACCATTCCACACTGGGAGCCCCATTCCATAGTGGGAGAACCATTCCACACTAGAAGCCCCATTCCACACTGGGAGAACCATTCCACACGGGGAGCCCCATTCCACACTGGGAGAACCATTCCACACTGGGAGAACCATTCCACACTGGGAGCCCCATTCCACACTAGGGGCCCCATTCCACACTGGGAGAACCATTCCACACTGGGAGAACCGTTTCACACTGGGAGAACCGTTCCACACTAGGAGCCCCATTCCACACTGGGAGAACCGTTCCACACTGGGAGAACCGTTTCACACTAGAAGCCCCATTCCACACTGGGAGAACCGTTCTACAGTGAGAGAACCGTTCCACACTGGGAGCCCCGTTCCACAATGGGAGCCCCATTCCACAATGGGAGCCCCATTCCACGCTGGGAGAACCATTCCACGCTGGGAGAACCATTCCACACTGGGAGAACCATTCCACACTGGGTGCCCCATTCCACACTGGGAGAACCATTCCACACTGGGAGAACCATTCCACACTGGGAGCCCCATTCCACACTAGGGGCCCCATTCCACACTGGGAGATCCATTCCATACTAGGAGCCCCATTTCATTCTGGGAGAACTGTTCCGCACTAAGAGAACCTTTCCACACTGAGAGAACCGTTGCGCACTGGGAGAACCATTCCACACTAGGAGCCCCATTCCACACTGGGAGCCCCATTCCACACTGGGAGCCCCATTCCACACTGAGAGAACTTTTCCACACTAGGAGTCCCATTCCACACTAGCAGCCCCATTCCACACTGGGAGCCCCATTCCACACTGAGAGAACTTTTCCACACTAGGAGCCCCATTCCACACTAGGAGCCCCATTCCACACTGGGAGCCCCGTTCCACACTGAGAGAACTTTTCCACACTAGGAGCCCCATTCCACACTGGGAGCCCCGTTCCACACTGAGAGAACATTTCCACACTGGGAGCCCCATTCCACACTGGGAGCCCCATTCCACACTGGGAGAACTATTCCACACTAGGAGCCCCGTTCCACACTGGGAGAACCATTCCACACTAGGAGCCCCATTCCACACTGGGAGCCCCGTTCCACACTGGGAGCCCCATTCCACACTGGGAGCCCCGTTCCACAATGGGAGCCCCATTCCACACTGGAAGAACCATTCCACGCTGGGAGAACCATTCCACACTGGGAGAACCATTCCACACTGGGTGCCCCATTCCACACTGGGAGAACCATTCCACACTGGGAGAACCATTCCACACTGGGAGCCCCATTCCACACTAGGGGCCCCATTCCACACTGGGAGAACCATTCCACACTGGGAGAACCGTTCCACACCAGGAGCCCCGTTCCACACTGGGAGAACCATTCCACACTGGGAGAACCGTTCCACACTAGGAGCCCCGTTCCACACTGGGAGAACCATTCCACACTGGGAGAACCGTTCCACACTAGGAGCCCCATTCCACACTGGGAGAACCATTCCACACTGGGAGCCCCATTCCACACTGGGAGAACCATTCCACACTGGGAGAACCATTCCACACTAGGGGCCCCATTCCACACTGGGAGAACCATTCCACACTGGGAGAACCGTTCCACACTAGGAGCCCCGTTCCACACTGGGAGAACCATTCCACACTGGGAGAACCGTTCCACACTAGGAGCCCCATTCCACACTGGGAGAACCATTCCACACTGGGAGAACCGTTCCACACTAGGAGCCCCGTTCCACACTGGGAGAACTGTTCTACACTAGAAGCCCCATTCCACACTGGGAGAACCGTTCTACACTGAGAGAACCGTTCCACACTGGAAGAACCGTTCCACACTAGAAGCCCCATTCCACACTGGGAGAACCGTTCTACAGTGAGAGAACCGTTCCACACTGGGAGCCCCGTTCCACAATGGGAGCCCCATTCCACAATGGGAGCCCCATTCCACGCTGGCAGAACCATTCCACGCTGGGAGAACCATTCCACACTGGGAGAACCATTCCACACTGGGTGCCCCATTCCACACTGGGAGAACCATTCCACACTGGGAGAACCATTCCACACTGGGAGCCCCATTCCACACTAGGGGCCCCATTCCACACTGGGAGATCCATTCCATACTAGGAGCCCCATTTCATTCTGGGAGAACTGTTCCGCACTAAGAGAACCTTTCCACACTGAGAGAACCGTTGCTCACTGGGAGAACCATTCCACACTAGGAGCCCCATTCCACACTGGGAGCCCCATTCCACACTGGGAGCCCCATTCCACACTGAGAGAACTTTTCCACACTAGGAGTCCCATTCCACACTAGCAGCCCCATTCCACACTGGGAGCCCCATTCCACACTGAGAGAACTTTTCCACACTAGGAGCCCCATTCCACACTAGGAGCCCCATTCCACACTGGGAGCCCCGTTCCACACTGAGAGAACTTTTCCACACTAGGAGCCCCATTCCACACTGGGAGCCCCGTTCCACACTGAGAGAACATTTCCACACTGGGAGCCCCATTCCACACTGGGAGCCCCATTCCACACTGGGAGAACTATTCCACACTAGGAGCCCCGTTCCACACTGGGAGAACCATTCCACACTAGGAGCCCCATTCCACACTGGGAGCCCCGTTCCACACTGGGAGCCCCATTCCACACTGGGAGCCCCGTTCCACAATGGGAGCCCCATTCCACACTGGGAGAACCATTCCACGCTGGGAGAACCATTCCACACTGGGAGAACCATTCCACACTGGGTGCCCCATTCCACACTGGGAGAACCATTCCACACTGGGAGAACCATTCCACACTGGGAGCCCCATTCCACACTAGGGGCCCCATTCCACACTGGGAGAACCATTCCACACTGGGAGAACCGTTCCACACCAGGAGCCCCGTTCCACACTGGGAGAACCATTCCACACTGGGAGAACCGTTCCACACTAGGAGCCCCATTCCACACTGGGAGAACCATTCCACACTGGGAGAACCGTTCCACACTAGGAGCCCCATTCCACACTGGGAGAACCATTCCACACTGGGAGCCCCATTCCACACTGGGAGAACCATTCCACACTGGGAGAACCATTCCACACTAGGGGCCCCATTCCACACTGGGAGAACCATTCCACACTGGGAGAACCGTTCCACACTAGGAGCCCCGTTCCACACTGGGAGAACCATTCCACACTGGGAGAACCGTTCCACACTAGGAGCCCCATTCCACACTGGGAGAACCATTCCACACTGGGAGAACCGTTCCACACTAGGAGCCCCGTTCCACACTGGGAGGACCATTCCACACTGGGAGAACCGTTCCACACTAGAAGCCCCATTCCACACTGGGAGAACCGTTCTACAGTGAGAGAACCGTTCCACACTGGGAGAACCGTTCCACACTGGGAGAACCGTTCCACACTGAGAGAACCGTTCTACACTGAGAGAACCGTTCCACACTAGGAGCCCCGTTCCACACTGGGAGAACTGTTCTACACTAGAAGCCCCATTCCACACTGGGAGAACCGTTCTACACTGAGAGAACCGTTCCACACTGGAAGAACCGTTCCACACTAGAAGCCCTATTCCACACTGGGAGAACCATTCCACACTGGGAGCCCCATTCCACAGTGGGAGAACCGTTCCACACTAGAAGCCCCATTCCACACTGGGAGAACCATTCCACACGGGGAGCCCCATTCCACACTGGGAGAACCATTCCACACGGGGAGCCCCATTCCACACTGGGAGAACCATTCCACACTGGGAGAACCATTCCACACTGGGAGCCCCATTCCACACTCGGGGCCCCATTCCACACTGGGAGAACCGTTCCACACTAGGAGCCCCATTCCACACTGGGAGAACCATTCCACACTGGCAGCCCCATTCCACAGTGGGAGAACCATTCCACACTAGAAGCCCCATTCCACACTGGGAGAACCATTCCACACGGGGAGCCCCATTCCACACTGGGAGAACCATTCCACACTGGGAGAACCATTCCACACTGGGAGCCCCATTCCACACTAGGGGCCCCATTCCACACTGGGAGAACCATTCCACACTGGGAGAACCGTTTCACACTGGGAGAACCGTTCCACACTAGGAGCCCCATTCCACACTGGGAGAACCGTTCCACACTGGGAGAACCGTTCCACACTAGGAGCCCCGTTCCACACTGGGAGGACCATTCCACACTGGGAGAACCGTTTCACACTAGAAGCCCCATTCCACACTGGGAGAACCGTTCTACAGTGAGAGAACCGTTCCACACTGGGAGAACCGTTCCACACTGGGAGAACCGTTCCACACTGAGAGAACCGTTCTACACTGAGAGAACCGTTCCACACTAGGAGCCCCGTTCCACACTGGGAGAACTGTTCTACACTAGAAGCCCCATTCCACACTGGGAGAACCGTTCTACACTGAGAGAACCGTTCCACACTGGAAGAACCGTTCCACACTAGAAGCCCCATTCCACACTGGGAGAACCATTCCACACTGGGAGCCCCATTCCACAGTGGGAGAACCGTTCCACACTAGAAGCCCCATTCCACACTGGGAGAACCATTCCACACCAGGAGTCCCATTCCACACCAGGAGCCCCATTCCACACTGGGAGCCCCATTCCACGCTGGGAGAACCGTTCCACACCAGAAGCCCCATTCCACATTGTGAGAACCATTCCACACCAGGAGCCCCATTCCACACTGGGAGAACCATTCCACACTAGGAGCCCCATTCCACACTGGGAGCCCCATTCCACAGTGGGAGAACCGTTCCACACTGAGTGAACCATTCCACACTGGGAGAACCGTTCCACACTGAGTGAACCATTCCACACCAGGAGCCCCATTCCACACTAGAAGCCCCATTCCACACTAGAAGCCCCATTCCACATTGCGAGAACCATTCCACACTAGGAGCCCCATTCCACACTGGGAGCCCCATTCCACAGTGGGAGAACCATTCCACACTGAGTGAACCATTCCATACTGAGAGAACCGTTTCACACTCGGAGCCCTGTTCCTCACTGGAAGTGTGAGTTCACACTGGGAGCATAGCTCTACTGTGGAAGGACTGTGTATTCCTACTGGGAGAACCTTTCCACATTGGAATTGTAGGACAAACCCAACTTCTCCAATCTATCCATGTAACTGAAGTTTCTCAGCCCTGGAAACATTCTCATAAAACTTTTCAGCACCCTCACTAAAGCCTTCACATTCACTATACTCCAGTTGAGACTGTTTCATAAAGGTTCATCATAACTTCCTTGCTTTTGTTTTAAATTTTTCAATTTTTAAAGCCAAGGATCCCATATGCCTTTGAAATTACTTTCTCAATCTACCCTGCTATCTTCAACAATTTGTGTGCATATACCCGCTGTTCCTGCACCCCTTTTTAGAACTGTACCCTTTAGGTTACATTGCCAGTCCTACCAAAATGCATTACTTTGCACTTCTCTGCGTTAAATTTCATCTGCCACATATTTATTCATTCCACTAGCCTGTCTGTGTCCTTTTGAAGTCTGTCACTAACCTCCTCACAGTTCACAATACTTGCAAATTTTGTGTCAACTGCAAATTGTGAAATTTTGCCCTGTACACCCAAGTCTAATTCATTAATATATCAAAAAAAGCAGGGGTCCTAGCACTGGCCTCTGGGGAACCCTCCAGTCTGAAAAACAACCAGTCACCACTACTCCTGTCACTCAGTCAACTTTGTACCCATGCTGCCACTGTCTCTTTTATACCATGGGCTTCAACTTTGCTGACAACCTATTACGTGGAACTTTATCAAACGCCTTTTGGAAGTGCATATTGACCACATCAACCACATTACCCTTATCAACCCTCTCTATTACCTCATCTAAAAATTCTGTTACTGCCATTTGGTGAGGGGTGTGGATGGTCCCCACCGTTCAACTCCCACCTGACCACAGCAAGTGTTTTTGCTATTAGGGTTTTATTTGTCAAATAAACAGAGAGCCAGGTTTTCTTGTCGGTTTAAAACGGAAGATTTATTGAGCAATATGCCTTATCCTGAAATTGTCACAACCACACCCACTCACGGTAGGGTTTTGGGGTTCATGGTAAACCTGTTGAATCTTCTTGCTCTTTAGTTGCAGGCCTGGGGTGTTTGTAGATTTCTCTGTTGGTTGAAGTTTCAGTTTGAAGACAGAGGGTCACTTCCAGTTCTCTGCTGCACAAATTGAAATATAGAATTCACAGCAGGACACCCTCCTTTTGGCTTGCTGGATTATCTCCCAGCTCTCAGCTGGACAGGCTTTAGTGATGCTTTATCCTGGGTCTCTCTCTCTCTCTCTCTTCAGAGCGCTACCTTTTCAGCTAAAAGTTTCTCACATCTATTGAGAGACACAGATCTTCCTCCCTGTGGTGACCGACGATGGCCCAGAATGTAGCGACTTCACAACTTCTTTGTTTCAGAAAAACCTATTCAATTCAAAAATGTCTCTTGATGGGTTCAGGATGGGTGTAATTTGATACCTCTTTGCTTTGGAATGTATTCTTTTGTTCGTACCAGATAGTAAGACAGTTTGAATATACAAGGCCAGGTCTTTTGACCTTCAGCGCCATTTTGAAGCACATTATCCACATTTTAAAAAGAGAAGTCCATTTTAATGACTCGTCAGGTTGATTTCTTGTATTTTCAATTGCTGCACTTGACGTAAGCGTAACAGCGCAATCAAGTTAGTTAAACACAATTTGTCTTTACACACCCATGATAGTTTTCCTTAATTAGTCCACATTTGTCCAAGTGGCTATTAATTTTGTCTCCAATTATTGTCTCTAAAAGCTTTCCCACCGCTACAGTTAAACTGACTGGCCTGAAGTTGCTGGCTTTATCCTTACATCCTTTTTTGAACTGCAATTCTCCAATGTTCTAGCACCACGCCTGTACCTGAGGAGGATCAAAAAATTATGGCTGGTACCTCCACAATTTCCTCCCTTACTTCTCTCAGCATCCTCTCTGCATCCATCCAGTCCTGATGATTTATCAACTTTCAGTACAGCCAACCTTTCTAGTACATCCTCTGTATCAATTTTTAGCCCATCCAGTATCTCAACTACCTCCTCTTTCACTATGACTTTGAGAGCAAATTCTTCCTCAGTAAAAATAGATGCAAAGTACTCATTTAGTACCTAAGCTATGCCCTTGGCCTCTTTGCATAGATCTCTTTTTTGGTCCCTAATTGGCCCCGCCCTTCCTCCTACAAACCTTTTTGCTACTTGTGTACCAAGTCATTTTTAGTGATAATTAAATCTCATGGGATCCAGGGAAATGCAGCAAAGTGGATACAAAATTGGCTCAGTGGCAGGAAACAAAGGGTAATTGGTGACGGTGTTTTAGCGACTGGAGGGCTGTTTCCAGTGGCGTTCCGCAGGGCTCAGTACTGGGTCCCCTGCTTTGGTACACATTAACAATTTGGACGTAAATGTAGGGGGCATGATCAAGAAGTTTGTAGACGACACAAAGATTGGCCGTGTGGTAGATAACAAGGAGGATAGCTGTAGGCTGCAGGAAGATATTGATGGGCTGGTCACATGGTCAGAAATGTGGCAAATGGAATTCAACCCAGAGAAGTGTGAGGTGATGCATTTGGGGAGGTCAAACAAGGCAAAGGAATACACAATTAATGGGAAAATACTCAGAAGTGTAGAGGAAGTGAGGGACCTTGGAGTGAATGTCCACAGATCCCTGAAGGTAGCAGGACAGGTCGATAAGGTGGTTAAGAAGGCATATGGAATCCTTTTCTTTATTAGCCGAGGTATAGAATACAAGAGCAGGGAGGTTATACTGGAACTGTATAACTCATTGGTTAGGCCACAACTTGAGTACTGTGTGCAGTTCTAGTCACCTCATTACAGAAAGGATGTAATTGCACTAGAGAGGATACGGAGGAGATTTACGAGAATGTTGCCAGGACTGGAAAAATGCAGCTATGAGGAAAGATTGGATAGGCTGGGGTTGTTCTCCTTGGAACAGAGAAGGCTGAGTGGAGATCTGATTGAAATGTACAAAGTTTTGAGGGGCCTGGATAGAGTGGATGTGAAAGGTCTATTCACCTTAGCAGAGAGGTCAGTGAGTGATGAGGAGGCATAGATTTAAAGTGATTGGCAGAAAAATTAGAGGGGAGATGAGGAAAAACCTTTTCACCCAGAGGGTGGTGATGGTCTGGAACTCACTGCCTGAACGGGTATTTGAGGCAGAAACCCTCAACTCATTCAAAAGGAGTCTGGATATGCACCTCAAGTGCCGTAATCTGCAGGACTAAGGACCAAATGCTGGAAGGTGGGATTAGAATGGGTGGATCGTTTTTCAGCCGACAGACAGGATGGGCCAAATGGCCTCTTTCTGTGCCTTAAACTTTCTGTGACTCTATGATTCTATGAAGGGAAACAGATTTAAAGAAATTGGTAAAAGAAGCAAAACTGACATGAGGAAAACCTTTTTCACGCAGAGAGTGGTTAAGGTCTGGAATGTGCTGCCTGAGAATGTGTTGGAGGCAGGTTCAATTGAAGCATTCAAAAGGGAATTAGACTGTTATATGAAAAGGAAGAATGTGCAGGGCTACAGGGAGAAGGTGGGAGAATGGCACTGGGCGAAATGCTCATTAGGAGAGCTGGTGCAGACATGATGGACTGAACGGCCTCCTTTTACACTGTAACAATTCTGTGGTTATGTGATCAGCTGAGAGAGGGTGATAGGTGGTAATCAGCAGGAGGTTTCCTTGCATGTGTTTGACCTGAAGCTGCGAGACTTCATGGGGCCTAGAGTCAATGTTGAGGATTCCCAGGGTCAGTCTCACCCGACTCTATACCACTGTGCTGCAACCTCTGGTCTGTGCTGTCAGTGAGACAGGACAGGACATACTGAGCAATGGTAATGGAGATATCTAGGGCATTAAGGTCCATTCTAATCCTAATGTTTAAAATAGTAAAGGAACTGGTGCTAAGTGTAATAAAATATATTTTAAAAAAGGAAAATAAAATAAATAATTGAATAAAATAATGAAGTAGTTAATTAAAACACATTAAGGATGGCAGACCTGGTGTTGTGTCACAGCTGCGGCATGTGGGAACTCCTGGATGCCAGTGTGATCCAGGGCAAACAAGTCTGCAGTAAGTGTTTGCGGCTCGAAGAGCTTCGGCTCAGAGTCACTGAACTGGAGTCCGAGCTGCAGACACTGCGACAAATCAGGGAGGGGGAAAGTTACCTGGACATTTTGTGCCAGGTGCGGTCACACCTCTTAGAATAGGGTCTTCTGATTTGGTCAGTGGTCAGGGACAGGAGAGTGTGGCTGCAGTTGAGGCAGGAAAGGGGACCCAGAAGGCAGGAGTGCAGGAGCCTCAGCCTTTGCGATTGTCCAACAGGTTTGAGGTCCTTTCAGCTTGTTTGGATGGGAGTGGGGCTGCAGGGTGGATGAGCAACCTGACCATGGTACACAAAGCCAATCAAATGGAGGGAGAATAAAGGAATGTAGTGGTAGTCGGGGACAGTATAGTTAGGGGGAATTGACACTGTTCTCTGCTGCAAAGAGCGAGAGTCCAGACGCCTGTGTTGCTGCCCGGTGCCAGGGTTCGGGACATCTGCTCAAGGCTGGAGAGGAACTTACAGTGGGAGGGGGAAGATCCAGTCGTCGTGGTCCATGTAGGTACCAACGACATAGGCAGGACAAGGAAAGAGGTTCTGCATAGTCAGTATGAGGAACTATGCGCCAAATGAAGAAGCAGAACCTCAAAGGTAATAATCTCTGTGTTATTACCTGAGCCACGTGCAAATTGGCATAGGGCAAATAAGAGTAGAGAAATCAATGCGTGGCTCAAAGACTGGTGTGGTAGAAGTAATAAAAGGACACAACTAAAGGTGCTGTATCTGAATGTACATAGCATTCAAAACAAAACAGATGAATTGAGAGCGCAAATAGAAATAAATAAGTACGATCTGATAGCCATTACAGAGACATGGCTGCAGGACAACATAGATCGTAATCAACCAGAGAGCACGCTATACTATCACAGAATCACAGAATAATACAGTGCAGAAGAGGCCCTTTGGCCCATCGAGTCTGCACCGATGCATTAAAGACACCTGACCTGTCTACCTAATCCCATTTGCCAGCACTTGGCCTATAGCCTTGAATGTTATGACGTGCCAAGTGCTCATCCAGCTACTTTTTAAAGAATGTGAGGCAACACGCTTCTACCAGCCTCCCAGGCAGGGCATTCCAGACTGTCACCACCCTCTGGGTAAAAAAGTTCTTCCTCAAATCCCCCCTAAACCTCCTGCCCCTCACCTTAAACTTGTGTCTCCTTCTAACTGACCCTTCAACTAAGGGGAACAGCTGCTCTCTATCCACCCTGTCCATGCCCCTCATAATCTTGTACACCTCGATCAGGTCACCCCTCAGTCTTCTCTGCTCCAGAGAAAACAACCCAAGCCTATCCAACCTCTCTTCATAGCTTAAATGTTCCATCCCAGGCAACATCCTGGTGAGTCGCCTCTGCACCCCCTCCAGTGCAATCACATCCTTCCTATATTGTGGTGACCAGAATTGCACACAGTACTCCAGCTGTGGCCTTACCAAAGTTCTGTACAACTCCAACATGACCTCCCTGCTTTTGTAATCTATGCCTCGATTGATAAAGGCAAGTGTCCCATATGCCTTTTTCACCATCCTATTAACCTGCCCTTCTGCCTTCAGAGATCTATGGACAAACACGCCAAGGTCCCTTTGTTCCTCAGAACTTCCCAGTGTCAGGCCATTCATTGAATACTTCCGTGTCACATTAATCCTTCCAAAGTGTATCACCTCACACTTTTCAGCGTTAAATTCCATCTGCCACTTTTCTGCCCATTTGACCATCCCGTCCATATCTTCCTGTAACCCAAGACACTCAACCTCACTGTTAACCACTCGGCCAATCTTTGTGTCATCTGTGAACTTACTGATCCTACTCCCCACATAGTCATCTATGTCGTTTATATAAATGACAAACAATAGGGGACCCAGCACAGATCCCTGTGGTACGCCACTGGACACTGACTTCCAGTCACTAAAACAGCCGTCTGTCATCACTCTCTGTCTCCTACAGCTAAGCCAATTTTGAATCCACCTTATCAGGTTACCCTGTATCCCATATGCATTTGCTTTCTTGATAAGTCTCCAATGTGGGACCTTGCCAAAGGCTTTGCTGAAATCCATGTAAACTACATCAACTGCACTACCCTCATCTACACACCTGGTCACATGCTCAAAAAATTCAATCAAATTTGTTAGGCATGACCTCCCTCTGACAAAGCCTTGCTGACTATTCCTAATCAAATTTTGCCTCTCTAAGTGGAGATAGATTCTCTCCTTCAGAATTTTCTCCAATAGTTTCCCTACCACTGACGTGAGGCTCACTGGTCTGTAGTTCCCTGGCTTATCTCTACAACCTTTCTTAAATAGTGGGACCACATTAGCTGTTCTCCAGTCCTCTGGCACCTCCCCCGTGGCCAGAGAGGAATTAAAAATTTGGGTCAGAGCCCCTGCAATCTCCACCCTCGCCTCCCACAGCATCCTGGGACACAAATCTTCCGGACCTGGAGATCTGTCCACTTTTAAGCCTTCCAAAACCTCCAATACCTTGTCACTCCCTATGACAATTTGCTCGAGATCCTCACAGTCTCGCTCTCTGAGTTCCATATCTACATCCTCATTCTCTTGGGTGAAGACAGATGTGAAGTATTCGTTCAACACCCTACCAATGTCCTCTGGCTCCACCCACAGATTTCCCCCTTGGTCCCTAATGGGTCCTATTGTTTCCCTGGTTATCCTCTTGCCATTGATATACTTATAGAATATCTTGGGATTTTCCCTACTTTTACCAGCCAGAGCTTTCTCATATCCCCTCTTTGCTCTCCTAATTGCTTGCTTAAGCTCCATCCTACACTTTCTGTACTCCACTAATGCTTCCGTTGATTTGCTCTTCTTGTAGACCTGGTATTGTGCAACGAAATAGGAATAATGAATGACCTCATAGTTAAGGCGCCCCTAGGTAGCAGCGATCATAATATGATTGAATTTTACATTCAGTTTGAGGGAGAGAAGAGTGGGTCCAAGACTAGAATTTTAAACTCAAATAAGGGCAATTATGAGGGCATGAAAGCAGAGCTAGCTAAAGTGAACTGGCAAATCAGGTTAAGGGATAGGTCAATAGAGATGCAGTGACAGACATTTAAGGGGATATTTCAGAATACACAGAATAGGTCCATTTCAACGAGAAAGAAAAATTCCAAGGGTGGGACCCACCATCCGTGGTAAACTAAAACAGTTATCGATAGTATCAAACTTAAAGAAAAGGCCTTTAATTGCAGATAGATGGGAGGCAGGTCAGAAGACTGGACAGAATATAAAAACAGCAAAGAATGACTAAAAGATTGATAAGGAAGGTAAAATTAGAGTACAAGAGAAAGCTAGCTAGAAATATAAAGACAGATAGTAAGAGCTTCTATAGATGTTTCAAAAAGAAAAGAGTTAACAAAGTGAGCATTGGTCCTATAAAAGGTGAGTCTGGGGAATTAATGATGGATAATAAGGAGATGGCAGATGAATTGAACAGATATTTTACATCAGTCTTCACTATTGAGGATACAAGTAACATCCCAGTATTAGCTGTAAGTCAGGAAATGGAAGGGAAGGAGGAACTCAAGAAAATTACAATCACAATTTACAATTACCAGAGAAGTGGTACTGAACAAATTGTTGGAGCTGCGGGCTGACAAGTCCCCGGGTCCTGATGGACTTCATCCCAGTGTGTTAAAAGAAGGGGCTAGTGAGATAGTTGATGCGTTGGTTTTAATTTTCCAAAATTCCCTAGATTCAGAGAAGGTTCCTGTAGATGGGAAAATAGCGAATGTAACTCCCTTATTCAAAAAGGGAGGGAGACAGAAAGCAGGAAACTACAAGCCAGTTAGCTTAGCATCTGTCTTAGGGAAAATGTTAGACATTATTATTAAAGATGTTATTCGCAGGGCATTTAGAAGAATTCAAGGCAATCAGGCAGAGTCAACATGGTTTTGTGAAAGGGAAATCATGTTTCACCAATTTATTGGAGTTCTTTGAGGGAGTTACATGTGCTGTGGATAAAGAGGAACCGGTGGATGTATTGTACTTAGATTTCCAGAAGGCATTTGATAAGGTCCCACATCAAAAGTTATTGCAGAAAATAAAAGCTCACGGTGTAGGGGGTAACATATTGGCATGGATAGAAGGTTGGTTAGCCAACAGGAAACAGAAAGTAGGCATAAATGGGTCATTTTCTGGTTGGCAAGATGTAACAAGTGGTGTGCCACAGGGATCTGTGCCTGGGGCCTCAACTTTTTACAATTTATATAAATTACTTGGATGAAGGGACCGAAGGTATTGTTGCTAAATTTACTGATGATACAAAGATAAGTAGAAAAGTAACTTGTGAAGAGGACATAGGGAGGCTACAAAGCGATATAGATAGGTTAAGTGAGTGGACAAAAATCTGGCAAATGGAGTATAATGTGGAAAGCTTGAAATTGTCCACTTTGGCAGGAAGAATAAAAAAGAAGCATATTATCTAAATGGTGAGAGATTGCAGAGCTCTGAGATGCAGAGGGATCTGGGTGTCCTCGTGCATGAATTGCAAAAGGTTAGTATGCAGGTACAGCAAGTAATTAGGAAAGTGAATAGAATGTTACCATTTATCGCGAGGGGAATTGAATACAAAAGTAGGGAGGTTATGCTTCAGCTATACAGGGCATTGGGGAGATCACATCTGGAGTACTGTGTACAGTATTGGTCTCCTTATTTAAGGAAGGATGTAAATGCATTGGAAACAATGCAGAGAAGGTTTACTAGAGTAATACCTGGAATGGGCGGGCTGTCTTATGATGAAAGATTGAACAGGCTAAGCTTGTATCCGCTGGAATTTAGAAGAGTAAGAGGTGACTTGATTGAAACATATAAGGTCCTGAGAGGTCTTGACAGGGTGGATGTGGAAAGGATGTTTCCCCTTGTGGGAGAATCTCAAACTAGGGGTCACTGTTTAAAAATAAGGGGTCGCCCATTTAAGACAGAGATGAGGAGAATTTTTTTCTCTCAGAGGGTCGTGAGTCTTTGGAATTCTCTTCCTCAAAAGGCGGTGGAAACAGAGTCTTGGAATATTTTTAAGGCAGAGGTAGATAGATTCTTGATAAGCAAGGGGGTGGAAGGATATCGGGGTAGGCAGAAATGTGGAGTAATCAGTTCAGCCATGAACTTATTAAATGGCAGAGCAGGCTCGAGGGGTCAAGTGGCCTACTCCTGCTCCTAATTCGTATGTTAGTATGTAAATATAATTCTGTGAGTTTGACTCTGTCAGGCTGTTGCTTGATTAGTCTATGGGACAGCTCTCCAATTTTGGCACATGTCCCCAGATGTTAATGAGGAGGACTTTGTAGGTCGACTGGGCTGGGTTTGTCAGACAGACAGACACACACACACACACATGAATAAAGGGTACAATTCTAAAGGGGGTACAGGAGCAGAGGGACTTGGGCGTATATGTGCATAAGTCATTGAAGGTGGCAGGACAGGTTGAGAGAGCGGTTAATAAAGCATACAGTATCCTGGGCTTTATTAATAGGAGCATAGAGTACAAGAGGAAGGAAGTTATGTTGAACTTGTATAAGACACTAGTTCGGCCTCAGCGGGAGCATTGCGTCCAATTCTGGGCGCCGCACTTTAGGAAAGACGTGAGGGCGTTGGAGAGAGTGCAGAAAAGATTCATGAGAATGGTTCCAGGGATGAGGAATTTCAGTTATGAAGATAGATTTGAGAAGTTAGGACTGTTTTCCTTGGAGAGAAGACTGAGAGGTGATTTGATAGAGGTATTCAAAATCATGGGGGTCTGGACAGAGTAGATAGAGAGAAACTGTTCCCACTCGTGAAAGGATCGAGAATGAGAGGGCACAGAATTAAAGTATTTGGTAAGAGAAGCAAAAGTGACATGAGGAAAATCTTTTTCACGCAGCGAGTGGTTAAGGTCTGAAATGCGCTGCCTGAGAACGCGGTGGAGACAATTGAAGCATTCAAAAGGCAATTAGACCATTATATGAAAAGGAAGAATGTGCAGCATTACGGGGTGAAGACGGAGGAATGGTCTGAGGGAATTGCTCTTTCCGAAAGTCAGTGTGGACATGATGGGCCGAATGGCCTCCTTCTGCACTGTAACGATTCTGTGATTCTGCCGTTGTCATTTCAACTGCATGAGTCAATGCCAGATGTTCCTTCCGTATTCTTTCATTATTCATACTTGGTTGTGAGTGTCGCTGGCAAGGCCAGCATTTATTGCCCATTCCTAATTGTAATTCTACTCTGTATTTCAAGATCCAAGTCATATATAGCAAAAAAAGCAGCGATCCTAGCACTGACTCTGGGGAACACCACTGTCTACCATCCTGCAGTCTGAAAAACAACCATTTACCACAACTCGCTGTTTTCTGTCCTTAAGTCAGGGAGAGGAGCGGACCTGCGGGAAGAACATGGAGTGAGGAGTGGATAAATGGAGCCCGAGGATCATGGCCTAGAACACTTACCTCTCGGGAGAGCAGCGGACCTGCGGGAAGAACACAGAGCAAGGAGCAGAGAAATAGAGCCAAAGGATCGTGGCCTACAGCACTTACCTTCCAGGAGAGCAGTGGAGAGGAGTCCAGGCGCGCCGGAGTTTGAAAATAAAGTGAGCACTGACATTACAGGAAAGCTGCAAGGTGATTGGTTGGTGAGTAACTGCTGTTAGGGAGTAACTCTAAATAGCTGAGTTAGTACACCAGTGTTAGGGTGCGTATGTAAATAGCTTAATAATAAGGAACAAGTGAGTAGCTTTTTTTGAGTAAGCTTTATTTTAACTAGTGAACTGTATTGATTTTTAGTATTATTTATCATTAGCTTCAAAAGTAAAAGTGAGGACTTTAGATTGTAGTTGTAGTGTTTGGAGCACAACTAGGCCCCAAGTATAATTAGTATTTTTTAATTAAAGGGAGTAACTAAGTAATCTAAAGATAAGTCATGGCAGGAGAGCTCGCACCCATGATGTGCTCCTCCTGCGCTATGTGGGAAATCAGGGATGCTTCCAGTGCTCCTGACAACCATGTGTGCAGGAAGTGTATCCATCTGCAGCTACTGGCTACCCACATTACGGAGCTCGAGTTGCGGATGGATTCACTATGGAGCATCCGTGATGCTGAGATCGTCGTGGATAGCACGTTTAGTGAGGTGATCACACCGCAGGCAAATGCTGCAAAGGCAGGAAGGGAATGGGTGACCACCAGGCAGAGTAGAAGAAGGCAGGTAGTGCAGGAGTCCCCTGTGGCCATCCCCCTCTCTAACATATATGCTGCTTTGGATACTGTTGGGGGAGATGGCTCAGGGGAGAGCAGCAAGAGCCAAGTTCATGGCACCATGAGTGGCTCTGCTGCACAGGAGGAGAGGAGGAAGAGTGGTAAGGCTATAGTGATAGGGGATTCAGTCGTAAGAGGAACAGGCGGGCGTTTCTGTGGCCGCAAAAGAGACTCCAGGATGGTATGTTGCCTCCCTGGTGCTAGGGTCGAGGATGTCTCTGAGTGGCTGCAGGGCATTCTGACGGGGGAGGGCGAGCAGCCAGTTGTCGTGGTACATATTGGATCAATGACATAGGTAAAAAAAGGGATGAGGTCCTACAAGCTGAATATAGAGAGCTAGGACGTAAATTAAAAGGTAGGACCTCAAAGGTAGTAATCTCAGGATTACTACCAGTGCCACGTGCTAGCGACAGCAGAAATAGCAGGATATATCAGATGAATATGTGGCTGGAGAAATGGTGTAGGGGGGAGGAATTCAGATTCCTGGGACATTGGGCCCAGTTCTGGGGAAGGTGGGACCAGTACAAGCTGGACGAGTTGCATCTGGGCAGGACCGGGACCAATTTCCTCAATGGGGGGGGGGGGGGGGCGGTGTTTGCTAGTGCTGTCGGGGAGGGTTTAAACTAGAATAGCAGGGGGATGGGAATCTGAGCAGGGAGACAGAGGAGGGGGAAACAAGGATAGAAATGGAAGACTGAAAGGAATGAAGCAAAAGTGGAAGGCAGAGAAAACAAGGGCAAGAAACAAATGGGGCCCAAGTGCAAAATAAAGCTAAGATGACTAACAATGTTAAAAAGACAAGTCTAAAGGCATTGTGTCTTAATGAGCCGAACATTCGCAATAAGGTAGATGAATTAACAGCGCAAATAGATATAAACAGTTACGATATAGTTGCGATTCCAGAGACATGACTGCAGGGTGACGAAGGATGGGAACTGAACATCCAGGGGTATTCAATAATTAGGAAGGACGGACAAAAAGGGAAAGGAGGAGGGGTAGTGTTGTTAGTAAAGGAGGAAATCAATACAATAGTGAGGAAGGATATTGGCTCGGAAAATCATGATGTGGAATCTGTATGGGCGGAGCTAAGAAACGCCAAGGGGCAGAAAACATTGGTGGGTGTTGTCTGTAGTCTCCCAAACAGTAGTGATGATGTAAGGGATAGCATTAAACAGGAAATTAGAGACACATGCAATAAGGGTACAACTGTAATCACGGGTGTCATTAATCTACATATAGATTGGTCAAACCAAATTAGCAATAATACTGTGGAGGAGGATTTCCTGGAGTGTGTACGTGATGGTTTTTTAGAGAGGAACCAACTAGAGAACAGGCTATCCCAGACTGGGTATTGTGCAATGAGAAAGGATTAATTAACAATCTTGTTGTGCAGGGTCCTTTTGGGGAGGAGTGACCATAACATGATAGAATTTAAGGATGTGGAAACTTTAGAGAGGGTGCAGAGGAGATTTACCAGGATGCTGCCTGGACTGGAGGGCATGTCTTATGAAGAAAGGTTGAGGGAGCTAGGGCTTTTCTCATTGGAGCGAAGAAGGATGAGAGGTGACTTGATAGAGGTGTACAAGATGATGAGAGGCATAGATAGAGTGGATTGCCAGAGACTTTTTCCCAGGGCGGAAAGGGCTATCACCAGGGGGCATAATTTTAAGGTGATTGGAGGAAGGTTTCGGGGAGATGTCAGAGGTAGGTTCTTTACACAGAGAGTGGTGGGTGCGTGGAATGCACTGCCAGCGGTGGTAGTAGAAGCAGATACATTAGGGACATTTAAGCGACTCTTGGATAGGTACATGGATGATAGTAGAATGAAGGGTATGTAGGTAGTTTGATCTTAGAGTAGGTTAAAGGGTAGGCACAACATCGTGGGCCAAAGGGCCTGTACTGTGCTGTACTGTTCTATGCTCTATGTTCTAATTCTACATTAAGTTGGAGAGTGAAGTAGTTGAATCCGAAACTAGGGTCCTAAATCTAAATAAAGGAAACTACGAAGGTATGAGGCATGAGTTCGCTATGGTAAATTGGGGAACTTTACTAAAAGGATTGACGGTGGATAGGCAATGGATAATATTTAAAGAACATGTGCATGACTTACAATAATTATTCTTTCTTGTCTGGCGCAAAAATAAAACTGTAAGGGTGGCTCAACCATGGCTTACAAAAGAAATTAGGGATAGTACTAGATCCAAAGAGGAGGTGTATAAAATTGCCAGAAAAAGCAGCAAGTCTGAGGATTGGAAGCAGTTTAAAGTTCAGCAACGGAGAACAAAGAGGTTGATTAAGTGGGGGAAAATAGGGTAAACATGCGGGGAATATAAAAACTGACTGTAAAAACTTCTATAAATATGTGAAGAGAAAAACATTAGTGAAGACAAATGTAGGTCCCTTACAGTCAGAAACGGGGGAAATTATAATGGGGAACAAAGAAATGGCAGAAGAATTAAACACATACTTTGGTTCTGTCTCACAAAGGAGGATACAAATAACCCCCAGAAATGTTAGGGAATCAAGGGTCTCATGAGAGGGAGGAACTGAAGGAAATCAGTATTAGTAAAAAAATAGTGCTAGGGAAATTAATGGGGTTAAAGGCTGACAAATCCCAAGGGCCTGATAATCTACATCCCAGAGTACTAAAGGAAGTGGCCCTGGAAATAGTGGATGCATTGGTGCTCATCTTCCAAAGTTCTATAGAGTCTGGAGCAGTTCCTACAGATTGGAGGGGGGCAAATGTAACCCCATTATCTAAAAAAGGAGGGAGAGAAAAACAGGGAATTACAGACCAGTCAGCCTTACATCAGTAGTGGGGAAAATGCTCGAGTCTATTATAAAGGATGTGATAGCAGAACACCTGGAAAGCATAAATGGGATTGGACAAAGTCAGTCTGGGTTTATGATGGGGAAATCATGCTTAACAAATCTACTGGTGTTTTTTGAGGATGTAACTAGTAGAATAGATAAGGGAGAACCAGTGGATGTGGTGTATTTGGATTTTCAGAAGACTTTTGATAAGGTCCCACATAAGAGGTTAGTGTACAAAATTAAAGCACATGGGATTGGGGGTAATATACTGGCATGGACTGAGAATTGGTTGACAGACAGGAAACAGAGAGTAGGAATAAATGGGTCTTTTTCTGGGTGGCAGACAGTGACTAGTGGGCTACCGCAGGGATCAGTGCTTGGGCCCCAGCTATTCACAATATATATTAATGACTTGGGTGAGGGAACAAAATGTAACATTTCCAAGTTTGCAGATGACAGCTGTGGGGAGATGTGAGCTGTGAGGAGGATGCAAAGAGGCTCCAATGTGATTTGGACAAGTTGGGTGAGTGGGCAAATGCATGGCAGATGCAGTATAATTGGAAAAATTTGAGGTTATCCACTTTGGTTGTAAAAACAGAAAGGCAGATTATTATCTGAATGGTGATAGATTGGGAAAGGGGGAGGTGCAACGAGACCTGGGTGTCCTTGTACAGCAAGCATTCAGGTGCAGCAAGCAGTTAGGAAGGCGAATGGTATGTTGGCCTTCATTGCAAGAGGATTTGAGTACAGGAGCAAGGATGTCTTACTACAGTTATGCGGGGCCTTGGTGAGTATTGTGTGCAGTTTTGGTCTCCTTATTTGAAAAAAGATGTTCTTGCCATGGAGAGAGTGCAAAGAAGATTTCCTAGGCTGATTCCTGGGATGGCAGGATTGACGTATGAGGAGAGATTGGGTCAACTAGGCCTATACTCACTAAAGTTTAGAAGAATGAGAGAGGATCTCATAGAAGCCTATAAAATTCTAACAGGACTAGACAGGCTAGATGCAGGGAGGATGTTCCCGATGGTTGGGGAGTCCACAACCAGGGGTCACAGTCTCAGGATACGGGGTATGCCATTTAGAACGGAGATGAGGAGAAATTTCTTCAGTCAGAGGGTGGTGAACCTGTGGAATTCTCTACCACAGAAGGCAGTGGAGGCCAAGTCAATAAATATATTCAAGAAGGAGATAGATATATTTCTTAATGCCAAAGGGATCAAGGGATATGGGGAGAAAGCAAGAACAGGGTACTGAATTAGACAATCAGCCATGATCTTGTTTGAATATAGAATGGATGGTAGGACCCTGGGATGTACTCACTGAAGGCAGCAGCTAAGGTGGTTAGGAAGGCATATGGGATACTTGCCTTTATCAGCCGAGCCATAGAATATAAGAGCAGGGAGGTTATGATGGAGCTGTATAAAACGCTAGTTAGGCCACAGCTGGAGTACTGAGTACAGTTCTGGTCACCACACTATAGGAAGGATGTGATTGTACTGGAGAGGGTGCAGAGGAGATTCAACAGGATATTGCCTGGGCTGGAGCATTTCAGCTATGAAGAGAGACTGAAAAGTCTGGAGTTGTTTTCCTCAGAGCAGAGAAGGCTGAGGGGGGACATGATTGAGGTGTACAAAATTATGAGGGGCATTGATCGGTTAGATAGAAAGAATCTTTTTCCCTTCGTGGAGGGGTCAATAACCAGGGGGCATAGATTTAAGGTAAGGGGAAAGAGGTATCGAGGGAATTTGAGGAAAAATATTTTCACCCAGAGGGTGGTTGGAATCTGGAACACACTGCCTGAAGAGGTGGTGGAGGCAGGAACACTCACAACATTTAAGAAGTATTTAGATGAGCACTTGAAACGCCATAGCATACAAGGCTACGGACCAAGAGCTGGTAGATGGGATTAGAATAGTTAGGTGCCTGATGGCCGGCACGGACACAATGGGCCAAAGGGCCTATTTCTATTCTGTATAACTCTATGACTCTATGAATGGCTGAGCATGCCCAAAGTGCCAAATGGCCTACTCCTGCTCCTATTTTCTATGTTTATATGTTTATCCAAGTTGACCCTCCTAGGAGCCTCAATTTTGTTAACCAGCCTTTTATGTGGTACTTTATCAAATGCTTTCTTAAAATCCATAGAGACAACATTCACCGCATTCCTTTCATAAATCTTCCCTGTTACTTCACCAAAAAATTCAATTACGTTAGTCAAGCATGATCTGTCTTTTACAAATCTGTGCTGGCTCTGCTGAATTAACTCAAACCTCTCTAAGTGCTTGTTGATTTTTCCCTGATTTTTGTTTGGGTCATTGAATATATTCAAGGCTGAGTTAGACAGATTTTTGATGAGTCAAGGGTTCTGGGGGGGGCAGGCAGGAAAGTGGAATTTTTTTAAAAATTCATTCATGGGATGTAGGCGTCGCAGGCCAGGCCAGCATTTATTGCCCATCCCTAATTGCCCTTGAACTGAGTGGCTTGCTAGGCCATTTCAGAGGGCGTTTAAGAGTCAACCACATTGCTGTGGATCTGGAGTCACATGTAGGCCAGACCAGGTAAGGACGGCAGATTTCCTTCCCTAAAGGACATTAGTGAACCAGAGGTTTTTACAACAATCGACAATGGTTTCATGGCCATCATTAGACTAATTTTTAATTCCAGATTTATTAATTGAATTCAAATTCCACCTTCTGCTGTGGTGGGATTCGAACCCATGTCCCCAGAGCAATATCTGGGTCTCTGGGTTACTAGTCCAGTGACAATACCAGTACGCCACCACCTCCCCCTACGCCACCGCCTCCCCCTAAGGGCCACAATCAGATCAGCCATGATCTTATTGAATGGAGCAGGCTCAAGGGGCTGAATGGCCTACTCCTGTTCCTATTTCATATGTTCTTATGTTCACAACAGATGGGGCAGCTCATTTAGTTATTCCCCACCACCCGACCCGTCCTGGTTTTCACTAATCGTCTCCTGTAGCTGCTGACTCTTCCTGAAGGACTGTTCCACCTCCAACCAATGCTCTGTGATACTTGATCTCAGCTGGGCTTCAAACAGTGTCACTATCTGTGGGTGGTTAGAGGGAAAAGCCAGGTCTCCCGCACCCCATTGCTACCCAGCAACTTCGACTGGAAAATGCAGGTATGTTGATATTAAGACAGGTTGGGATGTGGTTTGATGGTGATGTCCTGCCTGGTGGAATAGCTTGCTAACGCCCACTGACTAACTTTGCACTAGATGAGTTACTTGAGGACTACCAGCACCCGCAGGGCCTAGTGCGTGTCACTGCCATCAACAAGGAGGTGGAGAAGAGATGGAAATAGCAAAGCTAAAAGAGCAAAGCAATTTTACATACCTGTGATACATGAAACAGGCCGCACCCAGAACAAGTAGCGGGCAATCTGCATGAGTATGCAATCCCCTGGAAGATTAAAGCTACTTAATGTCAAATGAGTTTACGAGAACAGGATGCAACCTGAAGGAAGGAGATCAAAAATGAGCCACTCCTTTCAATTCTCCCTCTCCCTTCCTCCCCAATCACTGAGGTCCCTGTGGCTATATCACATTATTGAAGGCAGTTGCCATGGGTTACTAAGGCAACATTTTACAATTTATAGTTGTAAATCACGTCAGATTATGCAAACCTGAACGGTGCCAGAAAGACAAGTTTCAATGGCTCCAAGGCAGCTGAGCATTGGTTGGAGGTAGAGCAGTTATTATCATTACCTCATTACGAGACAAATCTACATTCTGTTCGTACAGAAGCTGTTTTTACTGTCTTCTCAAGGGCTTGCCGTTTTACTGCAAGTAAACATTTTAAAACTCGACATAATCTTCCAGAATTCCTCTACTATGACATCTTGTTGACACTGGCCCCTATTTCCTAGGTTTTCCCACTTTACTATACTACAAGGAAGGATTCCAATAAAGCTAAATGTTAGTTTATAATGTCAATTGTTAGTTATAGCTAGGTTTTAACAACTAGTATTCTGGTTAGTGACCTTTTTCGAAATCTAATAACCTTACAGTACTAGAGAGGGTACAGAGGAGATTTATGGGGAGTTTTTTTTTATTCTTTCATGGGATGTGGGCGTTGCAGGCCAGGCCAGCATTTATTGCCCATCCCTAATTGCCCTTGAACTGAGTGGCTTGCTAGGCCATTTCAAGGGCATGTAAGAGTTAACCACATTGCTGTGATCTGGAGTCACATGAAGGTCAGACCAGGTAAGGACAGCAGATTTCCTTCCCTAAAGGACATTAGTGAACCAGATGGGTTTTTACAACAATCGACAATGGTTTCATGGCCATCATTAGACTAGCTTTTAATTCCAGATTTATTAATTGAATTCAAATTCCACCTTCTGCTGTGGTGGGATTCGAACCCATGACCCCAGAGCAATACCTGGGTCTCTGGGTTACTAGTCCAGTGACAATACCAGTACGCCACCACCTCCCCCATGTTGCCAGGAATGGAGTATTTTAACTATGGGGAATGATTTGGAAGGCTGGGGTTGTTTACTTTGGAACAGAGGAGGCTGACGGGAGGTTTAATTGAAGTGTATAAAATTATGAGGGGCCAGGATAGAGTTGATAGAAGGACCCATTTGCCTTAGCAGAGAGGTCAATAGCCAGGGGGCATAGATGTAATGTAATTGGTGGAAGGATTAGAGGAGGGTTGAGGGATTTTGTTTCATCCAGCAGCTGGTGAGGGTCTGGAACTCACTGCCTGAAAGGGTGGTAGTGGCAGAAACACTTATTACATTAAAAAAGAAGTTGGATATGCACTTTATATGCCATAATCTACAGAGCTACAGCCCAAGAGCTGGAAAGTGGGGTGAGACTGATTAGCTCTTTTTCAGCTGGCACAGGCATGATGTGTCGATTGCCCTCACTTTTTGCCATAAATCTTTCTACATTTCGAATGGGAAAGTCCAATCACCCGACTTTTTTTTATTCATTCGTGGGATGTGGGCGTCGCTGGCTAGGACAGAATTTATTGCCCATCCCTAATTGCCCTTGAGAAGGTGGTGGTGAGCTGCCTTCTTGAACCGCTGCAGTCCATGTGCAGTAGGTACACCCACAGTGCTGTTAGGAAGGGAGTTCCAGGATTTTGACCCAGCGACAGTGAAGGAACGGTGATATGTAGTGAAAGACAAAGCTTTAGTGCAGAGAGGGTGTTAAATGACAGAATAATGAAAACCCTAGCCAAACATGAAAAAAAAGAGTGGGCAGGCACATGGAAAAAAAATATTGAATGATGAAACAAACTAAAATAAAAATAAAAAAGGGGGACCAGTTATGCTCTGAAATTATTGAACTCAATGTTAAGTCCAGCAGGCTGTAGTGTGCCTATTCGGTAAATGAGATGCTGTTCCTCGAGCTTGCGTTAATGTTCACTGGAACACTGCAGCAATCCCAGGACAGAGATATGGGCATGAGAGCAGGGGGGTGGGGTGGGGGGGGGGGGGGTTTGAAATGGCCAGCGACAGGAAGCTCGGGGTCATGTTTTTGGACTGAGCGGAGGTGTTCTGCAAAAACTCAGTCTGCGCTTGGTCTCCCCAATGTAGAGGAGACCACATTGTGAGCAGCGAATACAGTATACTACATTGAAAGAAGTGCAAGTAAATCGCTGCTTCACCTGAAAGGAGTATTTGGGGCCTGGGAGAGTGAGGAGAGAGGAGGTAAATGGGCAGGTATTACACCTCCTGCAATTGCAGGGGAAGGTGCCATGGGAAGGGGACGAGGTGTCAGGGGTAATGGAGGAATGGACCAGGGTGTCATGGAGGGAACTCTCCCTTCGGAATGCTGACAGGGGAGGGGAAGATACATTTGGTAGTGGCATCACGCTGGAGGTGGCGGAAATGGCGGAGGATGATCCTTTGGATGTGGAGGCTGATGGGGTGGAAAGTGAGGACAAGGGGAACCCTGTTGCAGTTCTGGGAGGGAGGGGAAGGGGTGAGGGTAGAGATGTGGGAAATGGGCTGGACACGGTTGAGGGCCCTGTCAACCACAGTGGGGAGGAATCCTCGGTTGAGGAAAAAGGAAGACATATCAGAAGCGCTGTCATGGAAGGTAGCATCATCAGAGCAGATGCATCGGAGAAACTGGGAGAATGGAATGGAGTCCTTACAGGAGGCAGGGTGTGAAGAAGTGTAGTCGAGGTAGCTGTGGGAGTCAGTGGGCTTATAATGAATATTAGGAGACAGCCTATCCCCAGAGATCGAGACAGAGAAGTCGAGGAAGGGCAGGGAAGTGTTGGAGATGGACCATGTAAAGGAGAGAGAAGGGTGGAAATTAGAAGCAAAGTTGATAAAGTTTTCCAGTTCGGGGCGGGAGCAGGAAACGGCACCAATACAGTCATCAATGTACCGGAAAAAGAGTTGGGGGATGGGGGCCTGAGTAGGACTGGAACAAGGAATGTTCGATATATCCCACAAAGAGACATGCGGGTACCCATAGCAACACCTTTTATTTGAAGGAAGTGAGTGGAATTGAAGGAGAAGTTGTTCAATATGAGAACAAGTTCAACCAGGCGGAGGAGGGTGGTGGTGGATGGGGACTGGTTGGGCCTCTGTTCAAGGAAGAAGCGGAGAGCCCTCAAACCGTCCTGGTGGGGGATGGAAGTGTAGAGAGATTGGACGTCCATAGTGAAGAGGAAGCGGTTGGGGCCAGGAAACTGGAAATTGTCAAAATGACGTAGGGCATCAGAAGAGTCACGGATGTAGGGGGGAAGAGACTGGACCAGGGGAGAAAAGATAGAGCCAAGATAGGAAGAAATAAGTTCAGTGGGGCAGGAACAGGCTGAAACGATGGGTCTGCCAGGACAGTCCTGTTTGTGGATTTTGGGAAGGAGGTAGAAGCGGGCTGTCCGGGGTTGCAGGACTATGAGGTTGGAAGCTGTAGAGAGAAGATGAGATCAGTGACAGTCCTGTGGACAGTAGCTGATGATCGGTGGTGGGGTCATGGTCCAGGGGGAAGTAGGAAGAAGTGTCTGAGAGTTGGCGCTCAGCCTCTGCAAGGTAGAGGACGGTACGCCAGACAACAACAGCACCACCCTTGTCAGCAGGTTTAATCACATTGTTGGGGTTAGACCTGAGAGAATGGAGTGCAAGTTCAGATGGAGACAGGTTAGAGTGAGTGAGGGGAGCAGAGAAATTGAGATGGCTGATGTCTCACCGACAGTTTTTAATGTAACGATCTTGAAAAGTGGAATATTATTTAAATGGAGAGAGACTGCAGAATGGGTGACCTCAAAGATGAATTTCAAAAAGTTAGCATGCAGGTACAGCAAGTAATTAGGAAGGCAAATGGAATGTTGGCCTTTTAAAAGGAGTATAAAAGTGGGTAACTCCCGCCTCGACTGTATGGGGCATTGGTGTGACTGTACCTAGAGTACTGTGTACAGTTTTGGTCACCTTATTTAAGAAGGGATATACCCGCATTGGAAACAGTTCAGAGAAGGTTCGCTAGGTTGATTCCTGGGACGAAGGGGGTTGTTTTATGGGGAAAGGTTGAGCAGGTTGGACCTATACTAATTAGAGTTTAGATGAATGAGAGATGATCTTATTGAAACATATAAGATTCTGAGGTAGAGGCCTGTTACCCGACCCCCCCGACGATGTGTGTCAGGTTCGAGTCGGGTCGGGCCCATCCTCCGGATCCAGCTTTCGGATTGGGCTGAGTCCAGGTCGGGTCGGGTTGGGCTGAGTCCAGGTTGGGTTGGGTCGGGTCGGGTCGGGCTGAGTCCAGGTCAGGTCGGGTCGGGTCGGGTCGGGTCGGGCTGAGTCCAGGTCGGGTTGGGTCGAGTCCAGGTCGGGTCGGGTCGGGCCGAGTCCAGGTCGGGTTGGGTCGAGTCCAGGTCGGGTCGGGTTGGGCTGAGTCCAGGTCGGGTTGGGTCGAGTCCAGGTCGGGTCGGGTCGGGTTGGGCCGAGTCCAGGTCGGGTCGGGCTGAGTCCAGGTCAGGTCGGGTCGGGTCGGGCTGAGTCCAGGTCAGGTCGGGTCGGGCTGGGTCGGGTCGGGCCGAGTCCAGGTTGGGTTGGGCCGAGTCCAGGTCAGGTCGGGTCGGGTCGGGTCGGGTCGGGTCGGGTCGGGCTGGGTCGGGTCGGACTGAGTCCAGGTCGGGTCGGGTCGGGCTGGGTCGGGTCGGGCTGAGTCCAGGTCAGGTCGGGTCGGGTCGGGTCGGGTCGAGCTGAGTCCAGGTCAGGTCGGGTCGGGTCGGGTCGGGCTGAGTCCAGGTCAGGTCGGGTCGGGTCGGGTCAGGCTGGGTCGGGTCGGGCTGAGTCCAGGTCAGGTCGGGTCGGGCTGGGTCGGGTCGGGCTGAGTCCAGGTCAGGTCGGGTCGGGTCGGGTCGGGTCGAGCTGAGTCCAGGTCAGGTCGGGTCGGGTCGGGTCGGGCTGAGTCCAGGTCAGGTCGGGTCGGGTCGGGTCAGGCTGGGTCTGGTCGGGCTGAGTCCAGGTCAGGTCGGGTCGGGCTGGGTCGGGTCGGGCTGAGTCCAGGTCAGGTCGGGTCGGGTCGGGCTGAGTCCAGGTCAGGTCGGGTCGGGTTGGGTCGGGCTGAGTCCAGGTCAGGTCGGGTCGGGCTGGGTCGGGTCGGGCTGAGTCCAGGTCGGGTCGGGTCGGGCCGAGTCCAGGTCGGGTCGGGCCGAGTCCAGGTCTGGTCGGGTCGGGCCGGGCACACACGGCAAGTGCTCTGCTGGTAAGTATTGAAATAAAAAAAACTTACTTGAGCTGGGAGTCTGGGACGAAACTGAGTCTGCGCAGTGAGCGAGTGACGTCACTATGACGTCATCACGTATGCGCTGCAGCTTCCTGGAGGTTCCGAGTCAGAAGGTAAGTAAAGGGATGGTCAGGTCGGGCTCGGGCTTGGGTCAAAATCGGAGGGACTCGGGCCGGGTCGGTTGCGGTATTTTCTTTTTCAGTGTAGAGGGAGCTTTACTCTGTATCTAACCCTGTTTTTTTTTTAAGGTGGCCTTTATACCCCAGGCCCCTTTTATATTTTTCACATCAAGGGGGCCAGGTCCGTTGTGGTTTGGTCGGGTTCTATTTCCTGACCTGAGCAGGCCTTTATTCTGAAGAGGCTTGACAGGGTAGATGTTGAGAGGATGTTTCCCCTCGTGGGGAAATCTAGAAGTAGGGAGGACAGTTTCAAAATAAGGGGTCTCCCATTTAAGATGGCAACAAGGAGGAATTTCTTCTCTGAAGGTCATTAATCTTTGGAATTCATACCCCGGAGACTGATCTACAAGGGAGTAAAGGGTTATGGGGGTGGTGGTTGTGGGGAGGGTGGGCAGGCAGGAAAGGAGTTAAGATCATAATCAGATCAGCCACAATCTTATTAAATAGTGGAGCAGGTCGGGGGCCGAATGATTAACTAATGCTCCTATTTATTATGTTTTTATGTTCAATGACTGAGCTTCCACAGCCCTCTGGAGGAGAGAATTCCATAGACTCACAACCCTCTGGAGGAGAGAATTCCATAGACTCACAACCCTCTGGAGGAGAGAATTCCATAGACTCACAACCCTCTGGAGGAGAGAATTCCATAGACTCACAACCCTCAGAGTATTGAAAGAGGTTGGGGAGGCAGTGACGTAGTGGTATTGTCGCTGGCCTAGTAACCCAGAGATCCAGGGTATTGCTCAGGGGCCATGGGTTCGAATCCCACCACAGCAGAACGTGGAATTTGAATTTAATTAATAAAAATCTGGAATTAAAAAGCTAGTCTAATGATGACCATGAAACCATTGTCGATTGTTGTAAAAACCCATCTGGTTCACTAATGTCCTTTAGGGAAGGAAATCTGCCATCCTTACCTGGTTAGGTCTACATGCTACTCCAGACCCACAGCAATGTGGTTGACTCTTAAAATGCCTGCTGAGGGCAAGACACTCAGTTCAAGGGCAATTAGGGATGGGCAGTAAACGCTAGTCTTGCCAGTGACGCCCACATCCCACAAACAAATTTTAAAAAAAGGTGTGGTCTCACCAAAGCCCTGTAAAATTGTAGCAAGACTTCCTTACTCTTGTACAATATTCCTCATAATAAAGGCCAACATACATACCTAATTGCTTCCTAATTGCTTGCTGTACTTGCACATTAACTTTCTGTGTTTCTTGTACGAGGGCACTGAAATCCCTTTCAACATCAACATTTAACAGTTTCCCACATTTAAAAAATATTGTTTTTCTCTACTTCCTACCAAATTGAATAACCTCACACATTATACTCCATCTGCCATCTTCTTGCCCACTCACTTAACCTGTCTATATCCCTTTGCAGACTCTTTGGCTGGGGGTGGTGGGGGGGGGGGGGCGGGGGGGGGGGAGCACGTGGGGGGAATTTTAACCAAATAAAAAATGAGGTTTGGGTCAGATGGGTGTTTTAATTTTTAAGCTCGGACAGGAAGGTGGGCAGGGTGACAATCTGCTTCCAGAATATAGGTTAGTACCTTAACTATGATAATGGTGCTGAATACTTCATTGTCATTCAGCTTTTCAACTTTAACTGTGGTCAGCTGGGTTCCCTGGCACCGACATCCAGGTGAGGACTTGCCGGATGCAGCACCTTTACACCTACCTCCTGTATACAGCTTGCCTTTGAGCAAACTTTGCAATTGGTCTCATCTCGATCTTCCCCAGCAGGCCTCTGATTCCCTGACGCCCCCCAGGACTCTGAATGCCGCCCCCCCCCCACCTCCTCCATCAACTCCCCCACTTGCCCACCCCCAGTGAGGACTTACCTTCTCCTGCAGTTTTCACCTGCCAGTTACCCATCTGACTGGAAGTCAAGCCTGTCAATCGGACTTGGCTTCCAGGCAGGAAACTGCTTGGCGATGTTACGTACATGCTGTGGTGTTAAAAACTCTACAGCATTTGGGGGAATTCTGACATCCGGGTCCCCCAGCTTTCTGACTGCACCCTACTCCAGGCAGGTCAGGTAAGTAAAATTTCACCTTTTTGTGTCCTCCTCACAACTTACATTCTACCCAGCTTTGTATAATCAGCAAACTTGGATACATTACACTCAGTGCTTTCATCAGGGTCATTAATATTGAAAAGAGCTGAGGCCCCAACACTGAGCCTTGTCACACCCCACTAGTAACAGCCTGCCAAACTGAAAAATAAACTTTTTAAAATTCATTCTTGGGATGTGGGTGTCACTGGCCAGGCCAGCATTTATTGCCCATTCCTAATTGCCCTTGAGAAGGTGGTGGTGAGCTGTCTTTTTGAACCGCTGCAGTCCATGTGGGGTAGGTATACCCAGTGATGTTAGGAAGGGAGTTCCAGGATTTTGACCCAGCGACAGTGAAGGAACGATGATATAGTTCCAAGTCAGGATGGTGTGTGGCTTGGAAGGGAACTTGCAGGCGGTGATGTTCCCATGTATTTGCTGCCCTTGTCCTTCGAGGTGGTAGAGGTCGCGGGTTTGGAAGGTGCTGTCTAAGGATCCTTGGTGCGTTGTTGCAGTGTATCTTGTAGATGGTACACACTGCTGCCACTATGAGTCGGTGGTGGAGGGAGTGAATGTTTGTAGATGGGGTGCCAATCAATTGGGCTGCTTTGTCCTGGATGGTGTCGAGCTTCTTGAGTGTTGTTGGAGCTGCACCCATCCAGGCAAGTGGAGAGTATTCCATCACACTCCTGACGTGTGCTCTGTAGATGGTGGACAGGCTTTGGGGAGTCAGGAGGTGAGTTACACGCTGCAGGATTCCTAGCCTCTGTCCTGCTCTTGTAGCCATGGTATTTATATGGCTACTCCTGTTCAGTTTTTGGTCAATGGTAACTCCCAGGATGTTTAGTGGGGGATTCAGCGATTGTAATGCCGTTGAATGTTCATTTCTACTCTGTCTTCTGTCCTTTAACCAATCCTCTATCCATGCTGATATATTGCACCCAACCACATCAGCCCTTCTCTTGTGCAATAACTTTTCTGAGGCTCCTTATCCAATCTTCCCCTCCCGTCAGCGTTCCGGAGGGACCTTTCCCTCTGCGATACCCTGGTCCACACCTCCATCAACCCCGACACCTCGTACCCTTCACAAGCAACCTTCCCATGTAATACCTGCCCATTTACCTCCTCTCTCCTCACTATCCAAGGCCCCAAACACTCCTTCCAGGTGAAGCAGCGATTTACTTGTACTTCTTTCAATTTAGTATACTGTATTCACTGCTCACAATGTAGTCACCTCTACACTGGGGAGACGTAGCAGAGATTGGATGACTGCTTTGCAGAACACCTCCGCTCAGTCGCAAGCATGATCCCAAGCTTCTCGTTGCTTCCCATTTTAATTCACTACCTTGTTCTCAAGCCCACATTTCACAGCTGATGGGAGTGCTGCACTGTTAGTGATGCTTTCCTTTGGATAACATGTTAAACCAAGAACACACAAGTAGGAGCAGGAGTAGACCATACGGCCCATCGAGCCTGCTCCGCCATTCAAAACGATCATGGCTGATCTTTGGATTCAATTCCACTTTCGCACCTGCTCCCCATATCCCTCGATTCCCCGAGAAACCAAAACTCTATCTATCCCAGCCTTAAATATATTCAATGATGGAGCATCCACAATCCTCTGGACTAGAGAATTCCAAAGATTCACAACACTTTGAGTAAAGTAACTTCTCCTCATCTCAGTCCTAAATGATCTTCCCATTATCCTAAGACTGTGTCCCCGTGTTTTAGATTCCCTGACCAGTGGAAATAACCTCTCAAACCAAGGCTCTGTCAGCTAGTTCAGATGCATATAAAGGATAGCATGGCACTACTCCAAGAGTCAAGGGACTTCTCCTGGACAATATTCATCCGTCAAGTACTACCACCAATAGATTGGTCATTTCTCATATTGCTGTTTTCGGGATCCTGCTGTGTGCAGATTGTTTTATAAGCAAACGCAATCAGTTCATTGGCTATAATGCATTTGCAGTTCATTCGCAATGCCCTGTGGTGCTATTTCTTTTTTAAAGAAAGAATCTTAACCTAACTTTTCACTCATTCAGTTGTCCTGTCAATTTATTTCCCTGATGTTTGCAAATTCCTATTAGATCAATTAATAAACCCTCTCTCCCAGGCTAATGGTGTTTTGGAATTGCAGGTGTGAATCTGTATGCCATTGGGGTTAGTTAACTTTGTGGTCAAGGAAAGAGATGCCTGTACAGTCCCCATCACTTAAAACATCCACACTTTAAACAAGCAGTCACTTATAGCGGTCAAAATACGAAAACTATTAACGTTAACATTAATAGTAATTCAAAGTCGCTAGTTTCAGCATCTTCAGCTCTCAGTTTATTTCATTCAGATAGCACCACGTTAAAGTGCACTGGAGCAATCTGATCGCCTCAAACAGTTCCAGGGCTTTAATTTCCGATTCCCATTGACTCCAGTTTTGCTAGGGCTCCTTGATGTCATACTCGGTCAAATGCTGCCTTGATGTCAAGGGCAGTCACTCTCACCTCAACTCTTGAGTTCAGCTCTTTTGTCCGTGTTTAAACCAAGGCTGTAATGAAGTCAGGAGCTGAGTGGCCCTGGCGGAACCCAAACTGAGCAGGTTATTGCAAAGCAAGTGCTGCTTGATAGCACTGTTGATGACACCTTCCATCACTTTACTAATGATCGAGAGTCAACTGATGGGGCGGTAATTAGCCGGTTTGGACTTGTCCTGCTTTTTGTGTACAGGACATACCTGGGCAATTTTCCACATTGGCAGGTAGATGCCAGTGTTGTATCTGTACTGGAATAGCTTGGCTAGGGGCGCAGCAGGTTCTGGAGCAAAGTCTTCAGTACTATTGCCGGAATGTTGTCCGGGCCTGTAGCCTTTGCAGTATCCAGTGCCTTCAGCCCTTTCTTGATATCACGTGGAGTGAATCGAAATGGCTGAAGACTGGCATCTGTGATGCTGGGGACCTCAGGAGGAGGCCGAGATGGATCATCCACTCAGCACTTCTGGCTGAAAATTGTTGCAAATGCTTCAGCCTTATCTTTTGCACTGATGTGCTGGGCTCCCCCATCATTGAGGATGGGGATATTTGTGGAGCCACCTCCTCCAGTTAGTTGTTTAATTGTCCACCACCATTCACGGCTGGATGTGGCAGGACTGCAGAGCATGGATCTGATCCACTGGTTATGGGATTGCTTAGCTCTGTCTATTGCATGCTGCTTAT
The DNA here is from genome assembly GCF_036365525.1 of Heterodontus francisci. Taxonomy (NCBI): domain Eukaryota; kingdom Metazoa; phylum Chordata; class Chondrichthyes; order Heterodontiformes; family Heterodontidae; genus Heterodontus; species Heterodontus francisci. The sequence continues at coordinate 7,246,095 of NC_090375.1, read as the reverse complement.
GCTGTTTGGCACACAAGTAGTCCTGTGTTGGAGCTTCACCAGGTTGACACCTCACTTTGAGGTATGCCTGGTGCTGCTTCTGGTATGCCCTCCTGCACTCTTCCTTGAACCAGGGTTGGTCTCCTGGCTTGATGGTAATGGTAGAATGGGGGATCTGCTGGGCTATGAGGTTACAGATTGTGGTTGAGTACAATTCTGCTGCTGCTAATGGCCCACAGCACCTCATGGATACCCAGTTTTGCATTGCTAGACGTGTTTGAAATCTATCCCATTTAGCACAGTGATAGTGCCACACAACACGATGGAGGGTATCCTCAATGCGAAGGCAGGACTTCATCTCCTCAAGGACGGTGCAGTGGTCACTCCTACCAATACTGTCATGGACAGAAGCATCTGTGGCAGGCAGATTGGTGAGGACGAAATCAAGTATGTTTTGCCCTCGTGTTGGTTCCCCCACCACCTGCTGCAGACCCAGCCTAGCAGCTATGTCCTTTAGGACTCGGCCAGCTTAGTCAGTCATGGTGCACCCTTGCCACCCTCAGTGCTTCCTCCACATGGTGTTCAACATGGAGGAGTATTGACTCATCAGCTGAGGAAATGGGGGGGGGGGGGTGCGCGGTGGGGGAAGTAAACGGTAATCAGCTGGAGATTTCCTTGCCTATGTTTGACTTGATGCCTTGACACTTCATGGGGTCCGAAGTCAATGTTGAGGACTCCCAGGGCAACTTCCTCCTGACATATACCACTGTGCCACCACCTCTGCTGGGTCTGTCCTGTCAGTGGGACAGGACATGCCTGGGGATGGTGATGGCAGTGTCTGGGACATTGTCTGCAAGGGATGATTTGGTGAGTATGACTATGTCAGGCTGTTGCTTGATTAGTCTGTGGGACAGCTCTCCCAACTTTGGCACAAGCCCCCAGATGAGAGTTAGGAGGATTTTGCAGGTTTGACAGGGCTGGGTTTGCCGTAGTCAATTCTGGTGTCTGGGTTGATGCTGGGTGATCTATCCGATTTCATTCCTTATTGAGTTTGCAGCAGTTGGATACAACTAGTGGCTTGCTGGGCCATTTCAGAGGGCAGTTAAGAGTCAATCACATTGTTGTGGGTCTGGAGTCACATTAAGGCCAGACCAGGTAAGGACAGCAGATTTCCTTCTCTAAAGGCCATGCGTGAACCAGATGGGTTTTTACAACAATTGACAATGGTTTCATGGCCATCATTAGACTAGCTTTTTATAATAGATTTTTATCCACTCTACCCTCCAGCAGCACTCAATGCAGACAAGCAGCAGAGAGTCCCCTGAATATATGCTTCCTGAAAACAATGATGAGTCAGATCAGCTAGAGCTCAGAAACCAGTTTAAATTAGCTCCCTAATTAACTAGCTACAGCTACTTTGAAAGCTTGTATATCCTTGTTTAAAAGTGCAACTTACCTCTTAACTTACAGTAATTTCAATTAATTGCTAATTGTAAACAAACAAAAACTAGACTAGAGATTAACCCTTAAAATCCACTCACTGACCAAACTCCTTTTTTTTTTATAAACATTGTGCCCTCCAGCAGCACTCAGTGCAGATTTCCTTCCCTAAAGGACATTAGTGAATCAGATGGGTCTTTATGACAATGTTAACTGATAATTTTTTAAAAAAAGGAATTTAAAGCTTAATTAATTGAACTTAAATCCCACCAGCTGTCACGGTGGGATTTGAACCAGTGTCCCCAGACATTAGCGTCTGGATTTCTAGTCCAGTAACATTACCACTATGCCACCATTTCCCATTAAAGGTTAAAGGTTCTCAGGATGTGGCAGTAGATACGATTCTATTTACTGCCCACCCCTAGTTGCTGAGGTGGTGGTGGGTCAACCCTTGAACCGCTTCAGTCCTGGTGAAGGTTACGGAAATCCAGGACGGTAACCCAGCAACAGTTTCCCAAGCAGCCATGCTGTAGTTTCTACGATGGCCATTTTAATACAAAGTTAGAGAGAGGCTAATGCTGGGGAGCAGAAGCACTCTAGAAATTAAAACAGCAAAACTAATTTCACAAAGACCCTTGCAATCAGCTGGATTTGGTTGCCAAGGCCAGTGTAATAATTTACATCTTGCAGACCTTCAATTTCCAGAAAATATCAAGAAAAGAGTCACAACAAAAATAATGGATTGGAAACACTTTCCAGTAAACTTTATTTTTCCCTAAAATATAACATTAAAACCAGACAATCTGAAGTCGGTCGCCAGATGATCAGATGCCTTTTACTTTAAGGGATTCAGATGTCGCATTACATTTTCTTTTTAAAAATGAAACTCGACAATCATTATACTGCAAAGAAACCAAAGGATTTCAGTAAAAAAAAAAGGAACATTGATATGCTATGTCTACTTCAACCAAGAGAAACTCTCTCTTTCCAAACAGGTTTGTGACTGTAACATTAAGGTGCATTACTGGAGGGCACAGATCTGTCATTAAGATTGGGGTACAGCACTGCTGAGTCGGCGCTGGGAGTAATTTGAGGGAAAGTTGGATGTACTGAACCTGACTCAGTAAGGAAGGCTGTCCCCACCCTCTCTAACCTGGGAGTTACAACCCAAGTGTGGAACCCACACAGCAGGGGGAGGAAATCAGGACAACATCACACCGTGGGTGCAGGAAGGAAAAGGGAACTGGACAGAAACACCCTGTGATCAGGAGGGGGAGAAGCCAGACAGAAACTCCCATGACCACAGCGGGTAGGTGGGGGTGGGGGGTAGGAGGAAGAAGAAAAGGAACTGGACAGAAACACCCTGTGATCACCAGGGCTGCAATCAAACCTCAAGATACAAAAACACCAATCTGAAGGAAAATAGCCAATCTATTCTCAATCTCCCAAGCATACACATTTTAGGGAAATATGATCACAGCACATTTGAAGATAAATACTCAAGGAAGCTCCATCACTCTCTCAAGTGAAGGATGTCAATACCATTGAAACAAACTTTGAAATCCAAAATGTAGAGGTGACCGCATACAGGAAACGCTTCATACCTGGTGTGAGGTTGAAACCACCTGCCTCTCTCTCACAATACATCATACACTCAAAATTGTTGCTTGCTTTCATGTCTAAGCTAACTGATCGCAGTTTATTTAAAAAAAAAAGCTTTGGAGAGGCGGGAAGGGTACTTGCAACCTCTAACAAGTAGAAAGTGTGTAGATTCAGTGTTGCTCAGAATACTCCATTAGATAGCCCCACAATTACTCCTTTTCCTCTATTCTTATGCTTGTCTACCAACAAGAAACAGAGAACTTCTACAAATATACCACAAACTGGAAACATTTACTAAACACCAAGCTCGCTCTGTTCCCCAGCCTGGAGCATGTTCAGAGGCATCGCAGGTGGGGTTGGACATGTAAACAAGCATTAAGCACTGGACTGGCAGTTCACCTGCAGTAATAACTGGAGTGGGGACCCCAGATGCTTTGCATGAGGGCAGCATGCATAGAATCCAGAAACCCATACTGAACAACAGTACTGTACAGAGCCAACGGCCATTGTCAAGAACTGTGCATCAGGGTTCTCTAGCAGTGACAGCCACAAGTTACTGGGCCATTTCTCTTGGCCCCTTTTGGAAAAGGAGGAATCCTAATTTTAAAACAAACTCTCAAAAGGACATTGTCTGTAATAAGGATTTAAACCTTGTGAATCTTTGATGTTATAGAGTCAGACTGCTATTTGCACAAGATTTATTACTTCACATGGTGCAAAGAAAAGACAAATGGAGAAATCTGCCATATTCTGGAGGTGGTGGTTTGGAGTAGGGATATATAATGGATTCTCAATAGAGGTTAATTGGCAACCGCATTTCACTCAGTATCACCCATCTGGACTGGGTCCCACAGTGCACAATACACAAAATAAATAAACAGAGTTCAAGGTTCTTTCCTAGACCTCCTCTCAGGAACCCTACAGTCATAGGCTGACGGAATCAGCACAAGTTAAAGCATCAAAGCAAAGATGACCACTATATTCAAAACAACATTAATCTAGATTTTAATCGGAATTAGCCATCAGCACCATAATCTGCAGATGGGCACACGTGTTTTTGAAGGAAGAAAAAAGAAAACAGGAAGAAAAATGTAGGTTTAAATATTATGCATTATCCACACAACAGAGCAGCATTCCTTTTCATAATATACACAACGCTCTACAACCAAACCCAACAGCATGGAGGGAGAGTGGAGTAAGCACAGCTCCCCTTCCGGGCTCCTATGGCACATGCAAAGGGCTGTGGTTGGGATCCACCACAGGGAAGAAGTGTTGTGTTTCTTGGCAAACTACTGCAGCCCTGTCTGGTTATCAAGTATTGAAGAGGCCACAATGTTACTGATAGAAATATTAAAGGATCCCAGTATTCCCAATGCCCCAGCTTCCCCACAACCTTCAACCAAAGGAGCAACTGGCTCGCGAGGCAATGAGAAGGGAGCAGGTCTAGGCCTGTGGTGTGTTTTATGGATACAGGCAAAACCCTAAGTAACCAGCGTTGGAGCAGAGGATGAGGGCACATACAGGACAACGATCCAAAATGTTTTAGGTGGGTCAGATTTTGTGCACAGAATACAGGGATTTTAAGGGAGGTGCTGCGGTAGCAGGTTAAAGGGGCAAGGTAGACAGCACCGACCTCATCAGGACAAGCTCTGAGCAGACAAATCCCCCAATACTTAGCTGGAGGACAATAAACACAGGGTTGTGTTTAACAGTTTAAAACATTCTGCCTGCCGCTCCCAACCAGGTGAAAACTACAGCCTCGAGGATCAGTAACTTAATACATGAACAGCAATTTATTTTTTGCGTTTGATTTTAATTGTCTAGCATGCTTAAAACTCAGCCATGCTAACACTGCTGTGTCAAGCTGCCTGGGTTCTAAAAAGGATGATCTGTAATGTTTTTAGAATTTCTCTTAACGTTGATGCCAAGTTTCTGAGGATACTTCAGGCACTGGGACTCTTCTTACTGTTCTGAGGGTTGTCACTCAGCATCTTGGACTTCAAGTGTTCCTTGTATGACAGGATCCCTCCTTGCCACTTGGCTATTGTCTGTTTCTCACACACCCAGATCTCCTGAGCAACCTGAGAGAGAAATCAGAATTTAATAATCCAGTCTCAGAAATTCCTTGTAGACTGGCTATAAAAAAAATTGACATCAAGGAAAGGTAATTGAACCCATTGACCTCACCACTAACCCCAGTAGATTCCAAATATTATCAACTGCCAGTTAAGCTTAGTTTAAAATCACTTTCTCCAATTTCAGACAGTCATTATGATACAGCCTATGTTATCTCTCTGTAGAAAAATCCAGTCAATCCCATTCCCCTGCTCTATCTCCATAACCCCACAGGGTTACTTCCCTCAAGTTCCCATCCAATTTTCTTCTGAATCAATCATCGCCGCTTTCACCACCCTCGTAGGCAGCGAGTTCCAGGTTGTTACCATTAAAATCATAGAAAGTTTGCAGCACAGAAAAAGGCCATTGGCCCATCATATTTGCACCGGCCAAAAAACGATCCACCCAGCCTAATCCCGCCTTCCGGCATCTGGTTTGTAGCCTTACATGTGACAGCACCTCAGGTGCACATCCAGGCACCTTTTAAATGGGATGAGGGTCTCTGCCTCTACTACCCTTTCAGGCAGCGAGTTCCAGACCCCCACCACTCTCTGGGTGAAACAAAAAAGTTTTCTTCATCTCCCCTCCAATCCTTGTACCACTTGAAATCTATGACCCCCACTCACTGACCTCTCTAAGGTGAATAGGCCCTTCACCTCCACTCTATCCAGGCCCCTCTCAATTTTGTACATCTCAAACAAATCCCCCTCAGCTTCCTCTGTCCCAAGGAGAACAACCAGAGCCTATCCAATCTTTCCTCATAGCTGCATTTTTCCGGTCCTGGCAACATCCTCGTAAATCTCCTCTGTACCCTCTCTAGTGCAATTACATCCTTTCTGTAATGAAGTGACCAGAACTGCACGCAGTACTCAAGTTGTGGCCTAACCAATGAGTTATACAGTTCCAGAACAACTTCCAGCTCTACATACAGTACTACTTTGACTGAGCTTTTGGTCAACTGCTCCCAAAAACCTCCTTATTGTGACTCATTGTCATTTTTTTTTTAATAGAACGCTCCTGTGAAGTCCCTTGCGACATTTTATGATGTTAAAAGGAGCTACACAAATCCAAGTTGTTGTTGTATATTATAAAGTGTACCTCAACGTAGCAACAGGAGTAGGCCATTCAGCCTGCTCTGTCATTCAATACGATTATGGCTGATAATCCATTTCGATGCTTTTTCCCCTCACACTATCCTCATATCCCCTTGTCATTTGTATTTAGAAATCTGTCAATCTCTGCTTTAAACATACTCAATGACTGAGCTTCCACAGCCCTCTGGTGTAGAGAATTCCAAAGATTCACAACCCTCTGAGTAAAGAAATTTCTCCTCATCTCTGTCCTAAGTGGCTTCCCCCTTATTTTAAAATTGTGTCCCCTGTTTCTAGACTCCCCAACCAAGGGAACATCTTAGCTGCATCTACCCTTTATCACTAAGTATTTTGTAGGTTTCAATGAGATCACCTCTCATTCTTCGAAACTCTAGACAATAAATGCTGAGTGGCCTTGGCAGAACCCAAACTGAGCGTCACTGAGCAGGTTATTGCTAAGTGCCGCTTGATGGCATTGTTGATGACACCTTCCATCACTTTACTGATTGAGAGTAGGCTGATGGGGCAGTAATTGGCCGGGTTGGACTTGTCCTGCTTTTTGTGTACAGGACATACCTGGGCAATTTTCAAATTGCAGGGTAGATGCCACTGTTGCAGCTGTACTGGAACAGCTTGGCTAGGGGTGCGGCAAGTTCTGGAGCACAGGTCTTCAGTACTATTGCCGGAATATTGTCAGGGCCCATAGCTTTTGCAGTATCCAGTGCCTTCAGTCGTTTCTTGATATCACGCAGAGTGAATTGAATTGGCTGAAGTCTGGCATCTGTGATGCTGGGGACTTCAGGAGGAGGCCGAGATGGATCAACTCAGCACTTCTGGCTGAAGATTGTTGCAAATGCTTCAGCCTTATCTTTTGCACTGATGTGCTGGGCTCCCCCATCATTGAGGATGGGGATATTTGTGGAGCCATCTCCTCCAGTTAGTTGTTTAATTGTCTACCACCATTCACGGCTGGATGTGGCAGGACTGCAGAGCTTAGATCTGATCCGTTAGTTATGGGATCTCTTAGCTTTGTCTATCGCATTCTGCTTACGCAGTTTGGCACGCAGATAGTCCTGTGTTGTAGCTTCACCAGGTTGACACCTCATTTTGAGGTATGCCTGGTGCTGCTCCTAGCATGCCCTCCTGCACTCTTCATTGAACCAGGGTTGGTCTCATGGCTTGATGGTAATGGTAGAGTGGGGGATATGCCGGGTCATGAGGTTACAGATTGTGCTCGAGTACAATGCTGCTGCTGCTGATGGCCCACAGCGCCTTATGGATGCCCAGTTTTGTATTGCTAGATCTGGTGGAAATCTGTCCCATTTAGCACGGCGATAGTGCCAAACACCATGGACGGTATCCTCAATGTGAAGGCAGGACATCGTCTCCACAAGGTCTGCGCGGTGGTCATTCCTACCAATACAGTCATGGACAGAAGCATCTGCGGCAGGCAGCTTGGTGAGGACGAGGTCAAGTATGTTTTTCCTTCGTCTTGGTTCCCCCACCACCTGCCGCAGACCAAGTCTAGCAGTTATGTCCTTTAGGACTCAGCCAGCTCGATCAGTAGCGGTGCTACCGAGCCACTCTTGGTGATGGACATTGAAGTCCCCCACCCAGAGTACATTTTGTGCCCTTGCCACCCTCAGTGCTTCCTCCAAGTGGTGTTCAACATGGAGGAGTACGGAGTCATCAGCTGAGGAGAGCGGTATGTGGTAATCAGTAGGTGGTTACCTTGCCCATGTTTGACCTGATGCCATGAGATTTCATGGTGTCCAGAGTCGATCTTGAGGACGCCGAGCACAACTCCCTCCCTACTGTATACCACTGTGCCACCATCTCTGGTGGGTCTGTCCTGGGAAATTGTCTGCAAGGTATGATTCCGTGAGTATGACTATGTCAGGCTGTTGCTTGACTAGTCTGTGGGACAGCTCTCCCAACTTTGGCACAAGCCCCCAGAGTTTGTCAGCAGGACTTTGCAGAGTCGAAGGGCTGGGTTTGCCATTGTTGTTTCCGGTGCCGAGGTCGGTGCCCGGTGGTCCGTCCGGTTTCATTCCTTTTTATTGACTTCGTAGCGGTTGGATACAACTGAATGGCTTGCTAGGCCATTTCAGAGGGCATGTAAGAGTTAACCACATTGCTGTGGGTCTGGTGTCACGTCGGCCAGACCAGGTAAGGACAGCAGATTTCCTTCCCTAAAGGACATTCGTGAACCAGATGGGTTTTTAAAACAATCGACAATGATTTCATGGCCATCATTAGACTAGCTTTTAATTGCAGATTTATTAAATTAAAATTCCACCTTCTGCTGTGGTGGGATTCGAACCCATGTCCCCAGAAAAATACCCCGGGTCTCTGGGTTACTAGTCCAGTGATAATACCACTACGCCACTGCCTTTCCCCAATCTCTCTTCATAGGACAGTCCCACCATCCCGGGAACAAGTCTGGTGAACATTTATTGCACTCCTTCTATGCCAATAATATCCTTCCTAATGTAAGGAGACCAAAACTGCACACAGTACTCCAGATGCAGTCTAACCAAGGTTCTATACAATTGAAGCAAGACTTTGCTACTCAAATCCTTTTGCGATAACAACCAACATGCCATTAGCCTACCTAATTTCTTGCTTTTGACCTGGTTAGCTTTCAGTGACTTATTAACGAGGACACCCATGTCCCTTTGTACATCTACACTACCTAACCTCTTACCATTTAAGAAATACTCTACACATCTGTTCTTCCTACCAAAATGGATAACCTCACATTTTTCCACATAATATTCCATCTGCCATGTTCTTGCCCACTCACTAAGACTGTCCAAATTCCCTTGAAGCCACTTTGCACCTTCCTCACGACACACATTCCCACCTAGTTTTGTGTCATCCGCGAACTTTGAAATATTAGCCTGCCAACGTGAGAACGACCCGTTTATTGCTACTCTGTTTTCTGCCAGTTAACCAATCCTTAATCCATGCCAGAATATTACCTCCTATCCCATGTGCTTTATTTTGCTAACCAACCTCCTGTGGAGGTCTTTAATAAAAAAGTCTTCTGAAAATCCAAGTATACCACACACCCACCAACTCCCCATTATCAATTCTGTTACTAACATCCTCAAAACAGTCCAACAGGTTCATCAAACATAATTTCCCATTCATCAATCCATGTTGACTATGCCCAATCATATTATCCAAGTGTCCATTTATTGCATCCTTTAGAATAGATTCTAACATTTTCCCTACTATTGATGTTAGGCTAACAGGTCTGTAGGTCCCGGTTTTCTCTCTCCCTCCCTTAAATAGTGGGGTGACATTTGCTACTTTCCAATCTGCAGGAACTGTTCCAGAATCTATAGCATTTTGGAAGATGACCACCATGCATCCATGATCTCCATAGCTACGTCTTTCAACCCTCTGGAATGTAGAATATCAGGTCCTGGGGACTTGCCTTCAGCCTCATTAATTTCTGCAATATAACCTTCGTACTAATACTAATTCCCTTCAATTCCTCATTCTCCCTAATCCCTTCGATTTCTAATTCTGGGAGATTTCTTGTATTTTCCTCAGTGAAGACAAACACAAAGTAATCATTTAGCTTCTCTGCCATTTCTCTATTGCCCATCATAAATTCTCCTGACTCTGCCTGTAATGGATCCACATTTGTCTTAGCCAAACATTCCCTTTTTACGTACCTATAGAAGATTTTATAGTCAGTATGTTTTTTGCTAGTTTACATTCATATTCTATTTCCCCTTTATCTATCAGTTTTTGATGCTCCTTTGCTGTATTCTAAAATCCTCCCAATCCTCAGGCTTACTACTATTTTTGGCAACTTTATAGGCCTTTCCTTTTAATATTATACAATCCTTGACTTTCTTTGTTAGCCATGCTTAACTGCCTTTTCTTTTGAGGTTTGTGTGCCTTGAAGGAATGTATAGTTGCTGTAAACTATGTAATATTTCTTTAAAGACTATCCATTTTCTATGCACTGTCATACCTTTTAATTATTTTCCCAATTGACCTCAGCCAATTTGCCCCTCATACCTTCAAACAATGTAAAATTCTATCGTATTATGGTCACTCATCCCTAAAGGTTCTTTTACAACGAGATTAATTAACCCTTTCTCATTACATAATACTAGATCTAAAATAGCCTCTTCTCGAGTTGGTTCCTCAACCTACTGCTCTAGAAAACCATCCCTAACTCACTCCAGAAACTCATCCTCCACAGCATTAGTGCTCATTAGGTTTACCCAGTCTATATGCAGATTGAAGTCACCCATGATTACTGTATCACCCATGCTACATGCTTCTCTAATCTCCTGATTAAATACCATGCCCCATACCCTCACTACTGTTTGGGGGCTTATAAACAATTCCTACCAATGTTTGCTGCCCCTTGCGGTTTCTTAGCTCCGCCCAAACAGATTTCGCATTTTGTTCTTCCAATCGGAGATCCTTCCATACTAATATCCTGATCCTATCCCTTATCAGCACAATACCACCTCCTTTTCGCCGGTCCTTCCTAAATGTCAAATAGCCTTAAATATTCAGTTCCCAGTCTTGGTCACCCTGGAGCCACGTTTCCGTTATGGCAAGATCATCTTTAAATCATCTACCTTGTTGTGACTGCTTGTGTGCATTCAGGTAGATTGCCCTGAACCTTGTCGTCTTGACATTATGCTGCATTCTAAATCTAGTTGACGCTGGACTTCATTCCACCGGTCTTCTAATTTCACTTGCTACTTTTCTACCTCCTGTTCCCAGCTTTACTTCTTTCCAATTTGAACTATCCCCCAGGTTGCCAACCCTGACAAGCTAGTTTAAACCCTGTCCAACAGCACTAGCAAATCCGCCCGCAAAGCTATTAGTTCTGGTCCTGTTAAGGTGTAGCCCATCCATCTTGTACAGGTCCCAGTACCTCAGAAATCTAATGCCCTCCCTCCTACACCAGTTCTGCAGCCACGTGTTTAATCAATCAATCCTCCTATTCCTACGTTCACTAGCACTTTGCACTGAGAGTAATCCTGAGATTAGTGCTCGAGGTCTTGCTTTTTAATTTCCTTCCTAACCTCCTAAAATCTGCTTTCAGGACCTCATTCCTCTTCCTACCTATGCCATTGGTACCAATGTGGACCAAGACCTCTGGCTGTTCACCCTCCCCCAGAAGGATGCCCTGCAGCCGCTCTGACATCCTTGGCCCTGGCACCAGTGAGACAACACACCATCCAGGAGTCATGTTTACTGCCACAGAATCGCCTGTCTGATCCCCTGATTATTGAATCCCCTATCACTATGGCTCTTCCACTCTTCTTCCTCCCCTCCTGTGCAGCTGAGCCACCCATGGTGCCACGGACTTTGCTCTGGCTGCACTCCCGAGAACCATCACCCTCACCAGTATCCAAAATAGAAAACTGATTAGCAAGCAAGATAAGACTCAAGGGACTCCTGCACTGCCTGCCTGGCAGTCACCCACTCCCTCACTGCCTGCATGCTCCTAACCTGCAGTGTGACCACCTCCCTAAACATGCTATCCATGCAGTCCTCTGCCTCGCGGATGCACAACCATGACTCCAGCCACCTGTTGAGTTCCGAAACCGGGAGCTCAAGCTTCTGCAGTCGGTGACACTTGCTGCAGATGTGCTCATCTGGGACATGTGGTGCGTCCATGACTTCCCACATACCTCATCAGTTCCTCTCAGTCTTGCTATTGAGAGATGCAGATTGCACTGGAAGCAGACAATGCAACAGATCCCTTCAAGGAGGGAGGGAAGGATAACTAAAGATCAGTTAGTCTGACTTCAATTGTGGGACAGCTCTTAGAATCCACAAAGAGATAAAATTAGTGAATATTGAGAAGCATGGGAGAGTTAGGGCCAGTCAGCATGGATTTGTACAAGGCCAGTTGTGTTTAACAAATGGAATAGCTTTCCTAAATCTGACTGGATAATGGGAATGTAAATGTTGTGTATATGGACATTCAGAAGGCAATAAGCTGTCACAAGAGGCATGTTTAAAAAATTCAGGCACGTGGTGCAAGAAGAAATGTAGTACAGGTGGAGTGCTGGCTGATGAACAGGAAACAGTCGGCTGAATGGATGTCACTTGGATTAGAGGAGAGTTGATGTTGTGTACCAAGGTCAGTGCTGGTTACACTTTTGCTATATATTTGTGTATGTATCCAATTTGGACCTGGATACAGGAACCAAAAAAAAGGAAGCTTGGCAAATACTGAAAAGACTTCATGTCTGACAGGTTAGCAGAATAAGAGTTGGGACGTCATGTTACAGTTGTACATAATGTTGGTTAGGCCGCATTTGGAGTACTGTGTGCAGTTCTGGTTGCCGCACTACAGGAAAGATGTGATTAAGCTAGAGAGGGTGCAGAAAAGATTCACAAGGATGTTGCCTGGTTTGGAGGGCTTGAGTTATAAAGAGAGATTGGATAGGCTGGGTCTGTTTTCCCTGGAGCGAAGGCGGCTGAGAGGGGACATGATAGAGGTATATAAAATTATGAGAGGCATAGATAGGGTAGATAGTCAGAGTCTGTTCCCCAGACATAAAACTAGAGGGCATAGATTTAAGGTGAGAGGGTGGTGGTTTAAAGGGGACCAAAAGGGTAAATTTTTCACACACAGTAGTGGGTATCTGGAATGAGCTGCCAGAGGAGGTGGTAGAGGCAGGAACAGGAGCAACATTTAAGAGGCATCTGGACAGGTACTTGAATGAGAAAGACATAGAGAGATATGGAATTAATGCAGGCAAGTGGGATTAGTATAGATAGGCATTATGGTAGGCATGGACACGGTGGGCCGCAGGGCCTGTTTCTATGCTGTATGACTATGACTAATAAGAGTTCACTATAATTTAAAGCGGAGAGGAGCAAGGTGATTGCAGTTTGGGAGCCAACAAAAACATAAGGAATGGGAATATAAACTCTGTGCAAAGATACTGAACAAAGTGGATGAACTGAGATATCCAGGAATGCAGGTTGATAAAATCATTAAAAAAGTCAACAGATGTTTTAGGTTTTATAAATAGGGACAGAGTCCAAGAGTATAGAAGTCATGTTGATTTTATGTAAAACATCAGTCAAGGACAGTTAGAGACTGCTTGGAGTTTTGGGTGCCCCATTATAGAAAGAACATTAAAGCAAGAGAATGGACAGTACAGATTCACCAGGATCATCTCAGGGACGGGAAACTATAGTTATGCAGAGAGACGCAAGATATTGGGGCTATTTCCACTGCAGCTGAGGCAATAAGAGGTTTTGAAAATTACGAAGGATATTAATCGCGTGAAAAGGAAAAACCATTTCCTCTATAGTTGGTGAAATTGTGATGAGAGGTCATCAACTTAAAACGGTCACCAAGAGAGTGAGGAGAGGAGTTACAAGAAATTTCTTCAGAAGGTTGTTTGGAGTGTGTAATGTTTACCCACAGGGAGTGGTTCAGGCAGGGACCATTGCATTATTTAAGGGAAAACTGAACAAATGTTTGAAGCAAAGGAAAATTCAGGGCTACAGGGAGAGAGAGCAGGGCTCAAACAATGGCCAAGTGACCTCCTTCAGTGCTGTTATCCTCTGGTTAACAAAATGCTGAAGGAGCTATATAATTGTGTTAGAACAATGGCTTAGGGTACTGTCCCAACACCCAAGCTGAGATCGATGACCAAGGCTCATTTACCTCAGTCATTCATTGGGGGCCACTCTATGAAAGATGGACCAAGACTGGTGTTTCCCAGTCTCATCAATATCCTGCCTCCCTCTCGAGAGAGACAGAGTAAAGAAGTCTTTTGATGTGTCAGGTGAGCGAGGATGGAAATGAGAGAGAAACAAACCTGCTGAATGAGCCTGAAGTCGTGGCTGACCAGCATCATCCCACCCTCAAACTCATTGATGGCATCAGCCAGGGCGTCAATGGTCTCGATGTCCAGATGGTTCGTAGGCTCATCGAGGAAAAGCATGTGTGGGGTTTGCCAAGCCAGCCAGGCAAAGCACACACGACACTTCTGACCATCAGAGAGGTTTCGGATCGGGCTCACCTGGAATGCAAAGAAATAATTAGGGCTCTTCCCAGAATTTCCTGGTGGGATTGGAGCGGAAGAACATAACTCGAGTTCAGACAGTTGGATTGCTGGCACTGACTTGTTTCTACCATCGTCAGCTTCCCAAACCCCAGCAAAGGTTCTATCAAACCAATTCTGCACTTGAACAAGCATCCAGTTCATAGCAACTAATGATGTTCTCTTATATCCCAAAGGGGCAGAATACTGATCAAGGCAAATTAAAACCACAAATGCATTAAAGCAGCAGGTACCAGAGAGATCCTCATTAAAATCTATCCTCCCTCTCTCATGTATAGATTCACCGACTGTATAATTGCAGAGCGAACCCTGTGAAATTGACAGGATCCCTAACTGGAGTACAATGCCCAACTCCCCCTCACTGGGGTACATTACTCCACCCCCTCTCAATCCTCCCCCAAATACTCCCAACTGCAATTAAATAATTTCTCTACTGAAAAGGTGAAAATCTGGAGACTCCAGGGACTGAGTGGATGGTCCAGTGGGCCAGACTTTAGCCTGTCACCTTGGGAAATGGCTTTCAAATTCAGCCCAGAAAAACTAAAATCTCTTCCCATTTTCTATCCAACCCCCACTGCACACACCCCAATAAAACCTTCAGTAGAAAACAGCAGATTCAGATTACCAAGTGGGGGGCTTCCTGGTTATGACAAACGATAGCTTAAGGTTAAAGGGGTATTTACATCCATGATGGAGACATCTGGGCCCCTGGCCCCCCCCACTGCTGCAGGCTCCCAGCCGAGGCGCCCTGGCCCAACAGCACGGGGTACGTACCTGCTGTTTCCCCGAGAGCCCATAGCGCCCAATAATTTTCCGCATTTCCTCTTTCTCCTTGATTTCTGGATAACATTTCATCATGTACTCCAATGGGGACAGGTCCAGGTCCAGCTGATCTTGTAAATGCTGGGAGGTAGGGAGAGACAGACATTGTTACAACATTTCGAAGAGTAGGAATTCCCAGGCAAGGAACCTCTATAGAGTCACTCCCCTGGCTCCAGATTCCTGATGACATGGACATGTGCAGGAACAGCTTCCACATTTCAATGTTTTCACCTAAGTAGCTTTCCTTCAGTCGAGTGTTGGCAGCATAGTCACTGGGAACAGTAACCAATCCTCACAGAAATCCCACACAGGCCTCCCATAGCAGGGCAGGGAGACATGAACATTTAGCCATGGTGGGAACCCTAGTGATTGTCTTCTCCCTCACTGTGAATTTGGGCCTATCACATCAGCCCATGTGACATGTCAGTCAGTCAGAGTCATTTACGGCACAGGAGGCCATTCAGTCCATCAAGTCCATGCCAGCTCTCAGTGGAGTAATCCCGTCAGCTCCACTTGATTCTTGAAGCCCTGCAAGTCTATTTCCTTCAAGCGTCCATCCAATTTTGTTTTGAAATCATTGATTGTCTCCACTTTCACCATCAGTTGAGAACTCTAAATTATTACCAACTGCTGCGTAAAAAAGTGCTTCCGCACATTCCCCCTCCATCTCTTATCCAAAACCTTCAATCGGTGTCTCCTGGTCCTTGTATCATTTGTTAATGGGAACAGTTTTTCCTTGTCTAACTTATCGAAGCCTGTCATAATCTCGTATCCCTCTATTAAATCTCCCCTCAATCTCATCTGCTCCAGGGAGAACAACCCCTGCTTTTCCAACCTAACCTTGGAACTAAAATCGTCCATCCCTGGAGCCATTCTGGAAAATCTCCTCTGCAGTCTCTCAAGGACCCTCACATCTTTCCTGAAGTGTGATGACCAGAACTAGGTGCTATTCTCCAGTTGGGACCTAACCAGCACTTTATAAAAGGTTCAGCATAACTTCCCTGCTTTTGTACTCAATGCCTCTGATTATAAATCAAAAGATCCCATATGCTTTACTAACCACTCTCTCAATATGCCCTGCCACTTTCAAAGATCACTGCACGTGCACCCCCAGGTCCCTCTGTTCTCGCACTCTTTAGAACTGTGCCATTAAGTATATATTGCCTCACTCCATCCCTTCTGCCAAGCTGCATCACCTCACATTTCTCTATTATATTCAATCTGCCACCTGTCTGCCCATTCAGCCAGCCTATCTATGACCTGTTGCAGGTCGTTCAGATCATCCTCACTATTTGCCACTCCTTCAAGTTTAGTGTCATTAGCAAATTTTGAGATTCTACCTGTACTCCAAGATCCAAGTCATTTATATACATCAAAAAAGCAGTGGTCCTAGCACTGACCCTTGGGGACTATCACTATCATCCTCCAGTCTGAAAAAACAACCATTTACACAACTCCGTTTTCTGTCCTCAAGCCAATTTTTTTTATCCAAACTGAGTGACCCTCCTATCCCCAATTTTGTTAACCAGCCTTATGTGATACCTTATCAAAGGCTCTCTTAAAATCCATATAGGCAACATCTACCACATTCCCTTCATCAACCTTCTGTTACTTCATCAAAAAATGCAATTAGATTAATGTAGTGACATGAGCTTGCAATATCTCAAGGTGCGTTCTTTGCTGGTGCAGCCCCCAACCCGGGGGTGGGGTGGGGGGGCACTTCATAGAATCACCCTCTACCTGCTCTCAGAACGAATCTATTGCCAGACACACCTGGCTTGGGACTCAGGTCAACATATTCTGACCCAACCCAGTCTTAGCCCAAAATAACATTAAAAAAAATTTAAACGTAATACAAGGAGGAAATAAAGTGATTTCACTTTAAGCCAAGGCTACGCCCAGCAAAACTACAAACTGTCTATTAATA
Organism: Heterodontus francisci; assembly: GCF_036365525.1. Lineage (NCBI taxonomy): Eukaryota > Metazoa > Chordata > Chondrichthyes > Heterodontiformes > Heterodontidae > Heterodontus > Heterodontus francisci. Next base: position 7,229,038 of record NC_090375.1, on the reverse strand, counting down.
TCCAACAATTTAGTTCAGTAATGATTCTGGAATTCAGCAGAAAGGTTTTATTTAAAGAAGCTGAAATTAAAAAATGCTGGAAATACTCAACAGGTCTGGCAGCTTCTGTGAAGAGAAACAGAGTTACTGTCTCAGGGTGATGACCTTGCATCAGGTTTTCCCCAAGAGTGCTGAATTCCTTGCTGATGCCCCAGTCCTTTCTGGACACACTAATTCACTCAGGTTTAATCTTCTTTATAAAGATGATACCAGACACAACAGGAAAAGACTGAAAAGGCTGGGGCTCTTTTCTCTAGCAGAAAAAAATAGAGGGGGTGACCAAACAGGGGTATAAGATTATGAAGCGGTTTCAATAGAGTAGACATGAAATGTTTCCACTTGTGGGGGGTGGAGGAGTCCAAAACTAGCGGTCACTACTAAATCCAATCAGGAATTCAGGAGAAACAATAGAGGATTATACTGATGGAGTTCGAAGCGGCGTGGAAGGAGGCTCACGTAGAGTATAAACACTGGCATAGACCTGTGGGCCAAATGGCCTGTTTCTGTGCTGTTCTATGCAATGTAAACATAGAAAATAGGTGCAGTAGGCCATTCGGCCCCTCGAGCCTGCTCCGCCATTCATTATGATAATGGCTGATCATCCAACTCAGTAACCTGTTCCCGCTTTCCCCCCATATCCTTTGATCCCTTTAGACCCAAGAGCTATATCTAACTCCTTCTTGAAAACATACAATGTTTTGGCCTCAACTGCTTTCTGTGGTAGTGAATTCCACAGGCTCACCACTCTCTGGGTGAAGAAATTTCTCCTCATCTCAGTCCTGAAAGGTTTACCCCGTATCCTTAGACTATGACCCCTGGTTCTGGACTCCCCCACCATCAGGAACATCCTTCCTGCATCTACCCTGTCAAGTCCTGTTAGAATTTTATAGGTTTCTATGAGATCCCCCCTCACTCTTCTGAACTCCAGCGAATATAATCCTAACCGACTCAATCTCTCTTCATGCGTCAATCCCACCATCCCAGGAATCTGTCTGGTAAACCTTCGCTGCACTCCCTCTATAGCAAGAACATCCTTCCTCAGATAAGGAGACCAAAATGGCACACAATATTCCCGGTGTGGCCTCACCAAGGCCCTGTATAATTGCAGCAAGACATCCCTGCTCCTATAAAGTTATTACAGTAGTGACTTTAGTTCCAGCATCCACATGCACACTGACACACCCAGCTGTAAACCACCACCACTCATAACCCTTCTACCAACAGCATCAGACTGGTTGTCCAACATCAAGTTCAAGATGAGCTGCAATTTCTTCCAAAATCACAGCCCGAAACCTGCTGAAAACCTCATCTGTGCTTCTGTTACTTCCCAACTCGACTATTCCAATGCTTTCTTGGTCAGTCTCCCAGCTTCTATATTGTGTAAACTTGAGCTCCTCCAAAACTCTGCTGCCTGTATCCTAACTCGAAGTCCCTTTCGCCCATCACCCGTGCTCGCTGACCTACACTGGTGTTGCTGGTTTGGTAACACTATTTTAAAATTCTCATCTTTGTTTTCAAATCCCTCCACTGCCTCAGTCCTCCCTACCTCTAATCTTCTCCAGCCCCAAAACAAATACTCAGGTCTCTGCACTCTAATTCTGGTCTCTTGTGGATCCCCAATTTTAAACTGATCCACCATTGGCAGCCATACCTTCAGCTGCCTAGGGCCTGAAGCTGTGGAATTCCCTACAGAAACCTCCTTCAACCCATTTTAAAAATCAACCTTTTAGTTACTTGCCCCAATATTTCCTCTGGCCAGGTGTTAATTTCTGAAGTGCCAGGAGATGCTTTACTATGTGAAAGGTGTTATATAAATGTTGCCTACCAGCCCTGCCCAGGAGTCATTCCACACGCTTGAGCCCAGCAGGGAAGGTTAGTTAGTTTCTCATCAGCTGATGACACAACCCACTTCAAATCATACAACTATTGTATCAGAATAATTTCATCTCCCAGACATGGAATCTCAGAGCAGGTGGTGACCATTATGCCCAATATTCCTGTGCCAACTCAGAGCCATCCCCTCAACCCCCTTCAAATGTTTCTTCTACAAATTTATACCCAATTCAGTTGTGCATTTTGCTCCCCAGTGATGCCCAACTCCACACCCCTCAGTCATTCTTCTACTGAGTTTGTGGGCCACCAGATAGACACTGACTATCAATGTATTCCCCATTTACCTCATCAAAAACTGCTGAATTAGAAGCACTTCTAGCATTAACAAAAAAACCCAGTAAATTTGGCTTGTGAACCAATCCATTGTTTAACATTTCTGATTAGAAAAATCCCCAACACAAGTTTTAGTGCAGAGGGAAGCCCCTTGACCATTCTATAAAAGCAAAAGCACCAGTATTATTTTATACTTTCCACATCAGGTGCCCTGTGGCACCTCGATAAGTTGATCATTGCACTGGGCTGTGCATGTAAAACTGACATGAGCACATCAGATCATTGAATAGCAAGAAATGGAAACTGCTTGAAATTTTTGATTTATTGAACCCGTCACAAATGAGCAAACATGCCAAGGATTTTTAAAAAATTCTTGGCATATGTTCATTTATTGCCTATCCTAACAGCCCAGAGGGCATCGAGTCAGCCACAGTAGCAGACCAAGAAAAGCAGCAGGAAAGGAGAGAATTTAAAAAGCATGCAAAACCTGGGAGACCGGAGAGAAACAGCGGGAGAGGAAATTCAGAGCTAACTAAAAAAACGAAAAGTGACATCAGTGATGTTGAAGCCTACAAATTTCTTACAGGGCTCAACAGGGTTGATGCAGGATGTTTCCTCTGACTGGGTGGTGGGGTTCTAGAAACAGGGGTCACAGTCTCAGAAGAAAGAGGTAGACCATTTAGGACTAAGATGAGAAACTTCTGGACTCACGTGTTGAATCTTTGGAATCCTCTGCCCCAGGGGCTGTGGAGGCTCAGTCCTTGAATATATTCAAGACAGAGATCCATAGATTTCTAGATTTTAAAAAAAGATCAAGGGATACGGGAATAGTGCAGGGAAATGGTGTTGAGGTTGATGATCAGCCATGGTCTAACTGAAAGGTGCAGCAGCCTTCAGGGGCCGAATGGCCTACTCCTGCTCCTATGATCCCATGTTGCTAACAGAGTGGGGGGGGGGGAAAACAGAAAGCCAGCCGGTATGAGTATACTGGTATACTTTTAAACTTAATTTATCAAATATAAAATAAATCTTGATTGATGCCATAGTTTAAAAACTAAAAACCAAGGTGGATTTTATAATTTACAAAAGAGAGCAAAACCAGCAGGGAGGGTATTAGTTCAAATTCGGAGCTGGGAAATTAAAAATAATTTATCGGGGTGGTGTAATAATTGTTGTAATTAGAGTATAAGAGCAGAACTAGAGGTATTAAGTAAAATTGATTGCTTAAAAAGGGAAGTAGAGTTTTTGTTCAGATCATGTATGGGCAGCTGCAAAGTGTTACTTGCAATTCCTGCCCCACGTGGGAACCTCAGGGCACTTCACGTGTCTTGGGCGACCATGTGCATAGGAAGTGTTTCCAACTGCTTCAGCTCAAGCTCAGGATTTCTGAGCTTGAGGGGCAGCTGGAGTCACTGCGAAGCATCAGGGAGCAGGAGAGTTTCCTGGATCATACATTCCAGGTGGTGATCACCCCACAGGCAGGAGGAGTTCAGGATAATAGGTGGGTGTCCATCCAGAAGAGCAGAAAGAGGCAGGAAATGCAGGTCTTTAGGGTGTGTGCTGCTCTCAAACCAGTACTCAGCTTTGGTGACTGCGGAGAGTGACGACACCTTGAAGGAGTGCAGTCCAAACCACAGCACCAATGGGCATGGGGCTGTACAGGAGGAAGCAAAGTGCAGAAATGTAGCTGTTATAGGAGATTCCATATTCAGGGGGACAGACAGGCATTTCTGTAACCATTATCGTGAGTCTCGCATGGTGTGTTGCCTCCCTGGTGCCGGGGTAAAGGACATTGTGGAGAGGGTGCAGGATATTCTGCAGGTGGAAGGGAGTGAGCCAAAAGTTGTGGTACGTGTTGGTACTAACGACATGGCAAGGACAGGTATTGAGGTCCCACTGTCAACTTTACAGGAGCTAGAGAGGAAGATAAAGATTTGGACCTTGAGGGTAGTAATCTCTAGATTACTTCCAGTGCCATGTGCAAGCGAGACTACAAATAGGAAGATACAGAGAGTCAATGCGTGGTTTAAAGCACAGTGCAGGAGGGAGAGCTTCAGCTTCTTGGGTCATTGGGACCAGTTCTGGGGCAGGAGGCACCTAGTCAAAAGGGATAGGGTTGCACCTCAACAGGACTGGGACCAACGTCCCCGCGGGGAGGTTCACTAGTGTGGTTGGGGAGGGTTTAAACTAAATTGGCAGGGGGATGGACACCAGCATACAGAAGTAGAAAAAAGGAATAAGGTGCACAATGTGTGTGTGTTAGACAGTACTAGCGAAGGGAGTAGTTCAGTGTTAGATAGGAGTGCACTGAGAAGGACTATGAAGAATGCAAAGACAGGATTACAATACATTACATAAACGCACAAAGTGTGGTGAATAAGGTTGGTGAGCTACAAGCAAACAGCAGCATGGGAATACAATGTAGTGGCTTAAAAATGGCAAGGATTGGGCACTTAATATAAAGGATACAAGGATATAAAGTGTTCAGAAAATATAGAAAAAGAAAAAAAAGGGAGGTGGGGTGGCAGTACAGATTAGGGAAGACACTGCAGTGCTGGAAAGGAAGGATGTCCTTGAAGGGGCAAAGAAAGAATCCCATTTGGTTAGATGTCGAGAAGGAAAAGGAGTATAATCACACTACGACAGGTATTCTACAGGTCTCCAAATAGTGAGAGGGGGGAGCAAATCTGCAGGGAAACCAGAGAGATGTGCAAGAACTGTAGAGTGGTGATATTGGGGGTCTTCAATTGCCCAAATATCGATTGCATCTATTCTAGAGTAAAGGGTAAAGTAGGGGAGGAATTTCTGAAATGTGTTCAGGAGAACTTCCTTGATCAGTATGTTCTCAGCTCGATTAGAAAGGAGACATTGCTGGAACGGGTGCTGGGAAATGAGGTGGGCCAAGTCTTCCCGGATACAGGAGAGGTGCCAGAGGATTAGAGTGTATTTAAGAAAGGGTGTAAGGACAGTCCTAGCAAGTACAGGCCAGTTAGTTTAGCATCAATGTTTTAGAAACAATAATCAGGAAAAAATACACTTGGAGAGGTTTGAGTTAATTAAGGACAACCGGCATGGATTTGTAAAAGGCAGACCGTGCTTGACTAATATAATTGAAATTTTGATGAAGTAACAGAAGATGGATGAAGGGAATGCAGTGGATATTGATTATATGGATTTTAAGAAACACATAAAAGACTAGTTAACAAAAATTGAAGCTCATGGAATAGGAAGGTCAGTGTCCAATTGGATAAAAATTGGCTTAAGGACAAAACACAGCAAGTTGTTTTACAATAAAAACAAGAAATGCTGGAACCACTCAGCAGGTCTGGCAGCATCTGTGAAAAGAGAAGCAGAGTTAACGTTTCGGGTCAGTGACCCTTCTTCGGAACTGACAAATATTAGAAATGTCACAGGTTATAAGCAAGTGAGGTGGGGGTGGGGCAAGAGATAACAAAGGAGGTGTAGATTGGACCAGGCCACATAGCTGACCAAAAGGTCATGGAGCAAAGGCAAACAATATGTTAATGGTGTGTTGAAAGACAAAGCATTAGTGCAGATTAGGTGTTGCTGCTGTTCAATATTCAGTGCATTAAGTGCAAACCTGAAAAAAAAAGTGGGTAAGCAAACTGAACAAACTAAGATGAAATGAAATAAATGCAAAAAAAAAGATTGCAAAAAATGTAAAAATGTAAAAAAAAAATGAATAACTAAAAATGAAAGTAAAATGGGAGGCTGTCATGCTCTGAAATTATTGAACTCAATGTTCAGTCCGGCAGGCTGTAGTGTGCCTAATCGGTAGATGAGATGCTGTTCCTCGAGCTTGCGTTGATGTTCACTGGAACACTGCAGCAATCCCAGGACAGAGATGTGAGCATGAGAGCAGGGGGGAGTGTTGAAATGGCAAGTAACCGGAAGCTCAGGGTCCTGCTTGCGGACTTAGTGTAGATGTTCCGCAAAGCGGTCACCCAGTCTGCGCTTGGTCTTCCCAATGTAGAGGAGACCACATTGTGAGCAGCGAATACAGTATACTACATTGAAAGAAGTACAAGTAAATCGCTGCTTCACCTGAAAGGAGTGTTTGGGGCCTGGGATAGTGATAGGGAACGGACCAGGGTGTCATGGAGGGAACTCTCCCTTCGGAATGCTGACAGGGGAGGGGAAGATGCTTTTGGTAGTGGCATCACGCTGGAGGTGGCGGAAATGGCGGAGGATGATCCTTTGGATGTGGAGGCTGATGGGGTGGAAAGTGAGGACAAGGGGAACCCTGTTGCAGTTCTGGGAGGGAGGGGAAGGGTGAGGGCACAGGTGTGGGAAATGGGCCGGACACAGTTGAGGGCCCTGTCAACCACAGTGGGGAGGAATCCTCGGATGAGGAAAAAAGAAGACATATCGGAAGCGCTGTCATGGAAGGTAGCATCAGAGCAGATGCGTCGGAGATGGAGAAACTGGGAGAATGGAATGGAGTCCTTACAGGAGGTAGGGTGTGAAGAAGTGTAGTCGAGGTAGCTGTGGGATTCGGTGGGCTTATAGCTCACCCCCACCACCTTGTCCCATGGCACCTTCCCCCGCAATCGCAGGAAGTATAATACCTGCCCATTTACTTCCTCTCTCCTCACTATCCAAGGCCCCAAACACTCCTTTCAGGTGAAGCAGCGATTTACTTGTACTTCTTTCAATGTAGTATACTGTATTCGCTGCTCACAGTGTGGTCTCCTCTACATTGGGGAGACCAAGCGCAGACTGGGTGACCGCTTTGCGGAACATCTCCGCTCAGTCCGCAAGCAGGACCCTGAGCTTCCGGTTGCTTGCCATTTCAACACTCCCCCCTGCTCTCATGCTCACATCTCTGTCCTGGGATTGCTGCAGTGTTCCAGTGAACATCAACGCAAGCTCGAGGAACAGCATCTCATCTACTGATTAGGCACACTACAGCCTGCCGGACTGAACATTGAGTTCAATAATTTCAGAGCATGACCGCCCCCCATTTTACTTTTATTTTTAGTTATTTTTTTTTTACATTCTTACATTTTTTTTACAATTTTTTTTTTGCATTTATTTCATTTCATCTTAGTTTGTTCAGTTTGCTTACCCAGTTTTTTTTTTTCAGGTTTGCACTTGCTGCTGTTCAATATTCAGTGCATTAACACCTAATCTGCACTAAATCTTTGTCTTTCAACACACCATTAACATATTGTTTGCCTTTGCTCCATGACCTTTTGGTCAGCTATGTGGCCTGTTCCAATCTACACTTTCTCCTTTGTTATCTCTTGCCCCACCCCCACCTCACTTGCTTATAACCTGTGACTTTTCTAATATTTGTCAGTTCCGAAGAAGGGTCACTGACCCGAAACGTTAACTCTGCTTCTCTTTCCACAGATGCTGCCAGACCTGCTGAGTGATTCCAGCATTTCTTGTTTTTATTTCAGATTTCCAGCATCTGCAGTATTTTGCTTTTATTTAAGTTGTTTTACAGACTGGATGATGTTAAACAGTGGCATTCCCCAAGAGTCAGTGACGGGGCCGCTGCTTTTTTTGCTATAAGAACTTGGATTTTTGAAGACAGAATCTCAAAATTTGCTGACAACACCAAACCCAGAGGAGTGGCAAACAGTGAGGATGATGTAAACCACCTGGAACAGGACATAGATAGGCTAGCGGAGTGGGCAGACAGACAGGTAGCAGATGGAATTTAATACAGACAAATGTGAAGTGATGCATTTCGGCAGAAGAAAAAGGGAGAGGCAATATATACTTAACGTCACAGTTCTAAAGAGTGTATAGGGACAGGGGGACCCGGTGGCACATATACATTGATCTTTGAAAGTGGCAGGACATATTGAGAGAGTGGTTAGTTAAGCATCTGGGATCTTGGGCTTTATAAACAGAGGCAGCGAGTACAAAAGCAGGAAAGTTATGCTGAAGCTTTAGAAAGCTTCAGTGAGGCGCCAACTAGATTATTGCATCCAATTCTGGTCACCACACTTCAGGAAAGATGTGAGGGTCCTTGAGAGGGTGTAGAGGAGATTTACCAGAATGGTACAGGGATGGAGAACTGGGAGAAACTGTTCCCACTTGTGAAAGGATTGAGAATAAGAGGGCACAGATAGAAACTAATTGGCAAAAGAAGCAAAAGGGATATGAGGAAATTTTTTTTCAAGCAGCGAGCAGTTGGGATCTGGAATGCACTGCCTGAGTGTGCATTGCAGGCAGGTTCAATCGAGGCATTCAAAAGGGAATCAGACTGTTATCTGAAAAGGAAGAATGTGCAGGATTATGGGGAGAAGGCAGGGGGAATGACACTAGCTGAATTGCTCATTTGGCGAGCCAGTGCAGACACAATGGGCCGAATGGTCTCCTTCTGTGCTGTAATAATTCTGTAATTCTGATTCTGTGATTCTGTTAGGTTGAAAAAATTGGGACAAAAACAGAAAAACTGGAAATACTCAGCAAGGCTGGCAGCATGTATGGAGAGAGAAACTGTTAACGTTTCAGGATTGTGACTATTCATCAGAACTGAAAAACTGGGCTTGTTTTCCTCAGAACAAAGATGATTGAGGGGAGATTTGATAAAGGTGCACAGGATTATGACAGGCTTAGATAAGTTAGACAAGGAAAAACGGTTTCCATTAACTAATGATACAAGGACTAGGCGACACAAATTGGAAGGTTTTGGGCAAGAGATGCAGGAGGAATATGAGGAAGAACTTTTTGTTTTATATGCAGCAGGTGGTAATGACCTGGAACTTGCTATCCACAAGGGTGGTGGAACCGGAGACGACCAATGACTTCAAGGGGAAACTGGATAGTCACTTGAAGGAAATAGACTTGAAGGGCTATGGGGATCGAGTGGAGGAATGGGACTGACTGAACAGCTCTGTGGAGAGCCAGCATAGACTCAATGGGCCAAATGGCCTCCTTCTGTGCTGTAAATGACTAAGCCTCTATGAGATCCAGGGATATGGGGACATTGCAGGGGAGCGGTATTAGTTTTGGATTGCTCTAGAAAAGAGCCAACCGATGTGTGATGGGCCAAGTGGCCACCTGCTGTGTTGTTAATATATGATGGACCCAGGTCAAAATTCAGACACAAGTTAACAGTCAAAGGATTGTCTGGGGTCTTAATTCACAGTTAATCAGATTCACCCATCTGCTCAGTGGTGCATATGTTTCTAATTTGCTCTGGGAAGACCTTCTCCATGAACCACTGCAGTCCATATGGTGATTGGTGGACGAGAAAATGAAAAACAAAAAGTTACCTGATGGTATCGTCCAATCTTGACATGAGAGTGTTTTCGAATCATTCCGTCACAAGGCAAGAGCTACAGGAAAGGGATGAGAAAAAATAGTACAGAATGAAAAATCAGTCAACACCATCACGTTTACCAGGGTCTCAGCAAACCTGAAAAAAAATTTACATGTAAAAGTGGAAAACTCTTCTGCTCCTCAGTCTGGGTGACACTGGGATTACCATAATTATTGCCTGTCCTGAGTCACCATGAGGTGGGACCTTCATCCATAGCAAATGTTGGACCACTTCAGGGGACATCAAGAGTCAACAGCATAGGACTGGAGTCACACCCAAAACTGAGCCACAGATTCAAATCACAGCCCACCCGCAGATAGCGGACCTCAGCCAGAGATTGGGACTCCAACTGGCTTCAGTCTTCCTGGGCTAAGGTTTGTTGTGGGGCCGGGGGGGGGGGGGGGGGGGGGAAGGGGTGGTGGTCGTGGAAGGTAGCGAGGGAATAAAACACCACAGCCAATTGCTCTGCAGTTGACCTTGCTGCGCACTGATTCAACAAAAGCAAAGTACTGCTGTTCCTATATAGTGGAAAATATGCAACTAGCTGACAAAGCAGCTTGGTCTTTGAGCTAAAAAGAGAAAATGCTGAAATATTCAGCAGGTCAGGCAGCAGATGTGGAGAGAGAAACAGTTAACATTTCAGATCTGTGACCTTTCATCAGAACTGCCAAAAGTTAGAAATATAATAGGCTTCGAACAAGTGGGGTGGGTGGGAGGTGGGGCGGTAAGAAATAGTAAAACAGAAAAACAGAACCTCATCTTTAAACTTGGAACTTTACAGCCTTCCGGACTCAACAATGAGTTCAATAATTTTAGATCAGAACCTCTGCCCCCACCCACCCCCTCCACTTTTTGGTGTTTTTTTGGGCTGGTTCTTCACCATTGAGAGGGTAGATGCTGACAGGCCATTTCCCCTGGCTAGAAAGTTGAGAACTAGGGATCATTGTCTCAGGATAAGGGGGTCGACCATTTCAAACTGTGATGAGAAATTTTTCAGAGAATTGCATATCTTGGGAATGCTCTACCCCAGAGGGCTGATGTTCAGTCATTGAGAATATTCAACAGAAATAGATTTTTGAGTACAGAGAGAATCAAGCAAGGGACAAGGGGAGAGCGTGTGAAAGTAGAGTTGAGGTAAAAGATCCCTGGGGTGTGGAGCGTAAGAACCAGAGAGTGCGAGAGCAAGGAAGAAAGCAAAGAGCTACTTAGGAATAACTCAATGAAAAAAGACTAGGGTCAATCTAATTCACCTTCCTGGTGGTCACATGACTAAGCACAACAATCAATCTCGATCGGTTAACAGACCCAGACAGGTGAGGAAAACCCCCAGTGCTGAAGAGATTTGAGAACTAAATCAGTCTAAAGTAACCTGTCCCTCCTGAGTACATTACATTCACCACACATCATGTCTCCAATTACTTTTGTACTGGTTCCCAAAAAGATACTTACATCTCCTGCTAGGAGTTTGAGTAATGTAGACTTGCCAGCTCCATTAGGCCCAACCAGAGCCACCCTGGTATCTAAATCGATTCCAAACTCCAGGTTTCGGTAGATCAATGGCTGAAAGAATGATAAATATCAATCAGTATTCTAATCCTTGCCCATGTAATCCCTCCACCTTGTGATGGACTGAAGATTGTATCCCAACCTCAAATCAAAACAAAAAACACCCCAGTTTCCTTTGCCTCCTCTGCCCACCACGTGCAGCTGGATTGGTCACTTACACTCCGAACAGTCAGTGATTCCAATCCAGTGTACACACGGCAGTGTGACCGGGTAAGGGTGACTATTAGATTCTAAGTGAGGCATTGCTTAAGTACAAGGGCTGGTTGAGAACTCTCAGTGTTACATGTAGAGTTACAGCAATGCGTTGAAGCTTTTACCACTTTTTTTTATTATTTCCAAAATATACTTTATTCATAAAAATCTGTAAAAATTACATTGCCAAACAGTTTCCAAACAGCACCAAAAAATACAAACATTGCAAGGGAGATCAGTTTCCTTCAATACTGTCATGAGTTTCTTCCCAACCCTTCTGTTTCACAATTGTCATGTCAATTACAGTTTTACATTTACAGCAATTGAGAATATTAACGATACAGTTCGAGGGGTTTCCCATTGATCCAGCCCCACAGTCCAGCTTGGTGGGGGAACCTTACACCGTGGTCTTTCCCCATTGAGCCTTTGCTGCGGCTGCCCCAAGCTTTAGTGCGTCCCTCATCATGTAGTCCTGAATCTTGCCCCAAACCAGCAGCACCATGCAAGCACAGTGCTGGACACAGATGAACAGAACACTAACCTTGCCAGCACAAAACCACATCTCACATACTGGGTTTTTTTTTTAAAAAAAGATATGTAACTGTCACACCATGGTCAGTTGGGATTTCATAAAGCAACTGCAGAAATGTAGATTTTCCCATTCGTGGATGCAGGTTCTGCAGAACATAAGTAGTACAGTCACATACACACCCCACTTCCTCACGGTTACTTACCCCATCATTTGTGTATTTGAAGCTCACGTTCTGTACCATGATAACAGGAGGAGGAATCTTGCCACAGGAGGGGAAATAGAACGATAATGTCTGCAAGGAGAAGACAGATGAGGGATTAGAACTGTAAAAGCTGCTAGCAGAAAACATGGCAGATTTATCCCACACCCCTCCTCAGAAGGGGAGACAGGAAATAGGATGTTTCTCCCCCAACCCCGGCCATCCCCTACCTTCCATGGATTTACGAAAGGGAAATCATGCTCGACAAATCTACTAGAATTCTTCGAGGATGTAACTAGTAGAGTTGATGAGGTGGAGCCAGTGGATGTGGTTTATTTGGACTTTCAGAAGGCTTTCGACAAAGTCCCACATAAAAGAGATTAGCATGTAAAGTTAAAGCGCATGGGATTGGGGTTAGTGGATTGCGATGGATAGAAAATTGGTTGGCAGACAGGAAACAAAGGGTAGGGATAAACGGGTCTTTTTCTGAATGGCAGGCAGTAACTAGTGGGGTGCCGCAGGGATCGGTGCTAGGACCCCAGCTATTCACAATATATATTATAGATTTAGATGAGGGAACTAAATGTAATATCCCCAAATTTGCAGATGACGCAAAACTGGGTGGGAGGGTGAATTGTGAGGAGGATGCAGAGAGGCTTCAGGGTGATTTGGACAAGTTGAGTGAGTGGGCTAATGCATGGCAGATGCAGTATAATATGGATAAATGTGAGGTTATTCACTTTGGTAGCAAAAACAGGAAGGCAGATTATCTGAACGACTATAAACAGAGAGGAGAATATGCAGCGAGACCTGGGTGTTCTCGTACACCAGTCGCTGAAGGTAAGCGTGCAGGTGCAACAGGCGGTAAAAAAGGCAAATGTATGTTGACCTTCATAGCGAGAGGATTCGAGTACAGGAGCAGGGATGTCTTGCTGCAATTATACAGGGCCTTGGTGAGGCCACACCTGGAATATTGTGTGCAGTTTTGGTTTTCTTATCTGAGGAAGGATGTTCTTGCTATAGAGCGAGTACAGCAAAGGTACACCAGACTGATTCCTGGGATGGCGGGACTAACATATGAGGAGAGATTGAGTTGGTTAGGATTATATTCACTGGAGTTCAGAAGAGTGAGGGAGGATCTCAGAAACCTATAAAATTCTAACAGGACTTGACAGGGTAGATGCAGGAAGGATGTTCCCGATGGTGGGGGAGTCCAGAACCAGGGGTCATAGTCTAAGGATACGGGGTAAACCTTTCAGGACTGAGATGAGGAGAAATTTCTTCACCCAGAGAGTGGTGAGACTGTGGAATTCACTACCACAGAAAGCAGTTGAGGCCAAAACATTGTATGTTTTCAAGAAGGAGTTAGATAGAGCTCTTGGGTCTAAAGGGATGAAAAGGGTATGGGGCGAAAGCGGGAACAGGTTACTGAGTTGGATGATCAGTCATGATCATAATGAATGGCGGAGCAGGCTTGAAGGGCCGAATGGCCTACTCCTGCTCCTATTTTCTATGTTTCTATGTCCAACACCCTTTAGGCACTCATATTACAAACAGCTACTTAGGTGAGGCACTGGGTTAGCAGGCGTAACTGGAGTAACAGCAGGAGCCAGCACCTTTAAGGGAGGCGGGAAGGAAGAGATTTTCTTCCCCCAAGGGATGTGGGTACTGCTGTGTGCAAAAAAAAAGGGAAAAGTTGTAAATCAAAAAGAGACACAGAAGCACAGAACAAAAAGCCACACTCGGGTACTTCTCTTCCCATTGCTGAAACTCAATACAATTAAGTGCAGAATGAGAAACAGCCACTCCATCCAGTCCTTGACTGATTATTTGATCATGGGAATGAGTATGCCAGGACAAGAGCACCAAGACCCTTCACCCAGCTCCTCTGAAACACACCAATGAAGCAATGGTCGAATTGCTGTAACCCTGACACTGCTCAGTGCTGAACTTTGAACTGTACAGCAGTGTGTACAATATGATCGTTGTCAAGGTGGGAAAGAAACCCAAGCCCTTTGTCATATACCATTCCAGTAAGTGTAAAAGGCAAGGGAAGCTGAGACACAATATTACAGGGGTGCTTGGGTTGAGATTTACAAAGATAAAAACTGCAGAAGGATAGTTTGAGAGAAAGAGGAGATGGAGTGCAAGAGCAGAATAGAATGGAAAATCTCCATTCATGAAGCTGCTGCTAAAATTCATTCAGGCCCCAATGGCACAGAACAGTCAACTCAGGTTTTTGCACACAGTAAGCAACACCCCCAGACAAACCTTGTCATTGACAACTTTCTCCGTCAGCCCGGAAGCCATCATCTTCTGCAGGGTTTTCTCTTTGCTCTGAGCTTGTCGTGCTAACTTGGCACTGCCATGCCCAAAACGTGCAATGTAGTTCTGGGGGAAAGGGGGAAGAGAAACCAAGAACAGATCAGGGTTAGGCCAGCAGGTTAACATATGCAGAATACAACAGGCAATATCAACACAAATCCTCACCTCTGCTCCCAGTCAGATCAGAGATTATAAATTTGACCTGGCAGTATGCGATTGAGAGGAAAGAAGAGAGTGTAAGGATAGATGTGAAAAGGTTGGGTGATATTGAGGTGATTACAGTGTGATTTGATAAAGGTGTTTCAAATGAGGAGGGAACTGGACAAGATAAATACTAACAGAAAATAGGAGCAAGAATAGGCCATTCGGCCCCTCGGGCCTGGTCTGCCATTCAACTAGGTTATGGCTGATCTTTACCTCAATGCCATTTTCCTGCACTATCCCCATATCATGATAACTTTAAATACCTAGAAATCTTTCAATCTCTGTCTTGAACATACCTCAATGACTGAGCCTTCACAGCCCTCTGAGGTAGAGAATTCCCTGCAGCCAGGGGAAACCTCCTCTCAAAATCAACCCTGTCGAGTCCTGTAAGCATTCTGTATACTTCAATGAAATTACCTCTCATTCTTCTAAACTACAGAGAATACAGGCCCAGTCGCCTCATCCCTTTTCAAAGGACAATCCCACCATCCCAGGAATGAGTCTGGTGAACCTCCATTGCACTCCCTCTACGGCAAGTATAGCCTTCCTTAGGAAAGATCAAAACTGTACACAATACTCCAGGTGTGGTCTCACCAAAGATTCTATACAATTGCAGCAAGATTTCTTCACTCCTGTACTCAAATCCTCTTGCAATAAAGGCCAACATACCATTTGCTTTCCTGATTGATCGCTGCAGCTGCAGGTGAGCTTTCAGTAACTTATGAACAAGGACACCCAGGTCCCTTTGGACATCAACAATTCCCAATCTCTCACCATTTAAGAAATACTCTGCATTTGTTTTCCTACCGAAGTGTATAACTTCGCATTTTTCCACATCATATTCCATCTGCCATGTTCTTGCACGTTTAGCCTGTCTAAATCCCTTTGAAGCCTCTTTGCATCCTTCTCACAACTCACATTCCCACCTGCTCTGATGAAAGGTCACTGACCAGAAATGTTAATGCTGCTTCTCTCTCCACAGATGCTGCTTGACCTGTTAAGTATTTCCAGCACTTTGTTTTTATTTCACATTCCCACCTAGTTTTGTGTCATCAGCAAATTTGGCAATATTACACTTGGTCCCCACATCCAAATCATTGATTACAGATTGTGAATAGCTGTGGCCCAAGTACTGATCCTTGCAGTAACCCATTAGTCATAGTCTGCCAACACGAAAATGACCCGTTAATTCTTAATCCATTTTCTGTCCGTTAATCAATTCTCAATCCATGCCAGTAGAGTACCCCCAATCCCATGTGCTCTAATTTTGTTTACTAACCTGTGTGGAACCTTATCAAAAGCCTTCTGAAAATCCATATACACCACATCCACTAGTTCCCCCTTATCTATTCTGCTGGTTACATCCTCAGAAAACACCAGTAGGTTTGTCAAACATTTCCCTTTCATAAATCCTACCATTATTTTCCAAGTGACCAGTTATAACATCCTTTATAATGGATTCTAGCTTTTCCCTACTACTACTGTGGAATCAGAGGAGATAGGGGAAGCGTTAAATGAATATTTTTCGTCAGTATTTACAGTAGAGAAAGAAAATGTTGTCGAGGAGAATACTGAGATACAGACTACTAGGCTAGATGGGATTGAGGTTCACAAGGAGGAGGTGTTAGCAATTTTGGAAAGTGTGAAAATAGATAAGTCCCCTGGGCCAGATGGGATTTATCCTAGGATTCTCTGGGAAGCCAGGGAGGAGATTGCAGAGCCTTTGTCCTTGATCTTTATGTCGTCATTGTCGACAGGAATAGTGTCGGAAGACTGGAGGATAGCAAATGTTGTCCCCTTGTTCAAGAAGGGGAGTAGAGACAGCCCTGGTAATTATAGACCTGTGAGCCTTACTTCGGTTGTGGGTAAAATGTTGGAAAAGGTTATAAGAGACAGGATTTATAATCATCTTGAAAAGAATAAGTTCATTAGAGATAGTCAGCACGGTTTTGTGAAGGGGAGGTCGTGCCTCACAAACCTTATTGAGTTTTCTGAGAAGGTGACCAAACAGGTGGATGAGGGTAAAGCCGTGGATGTGGTGTATATGGATTTCATTAAGGCGTTTGATAAGGTTCCCCACGGTAGGCTATTGCAGAAAATACGGAAGTATGGGATTGAAGGTGATTTAGTGCTTTGGATCAGAAATTGGCTAGCTGAAAGAAGACAGAGGGTGGTGGTTGATGGCAAATGTTCATCCTGGAGTTTAGCTACTAGTGGTGTACCGCAAGGATCTGTTTTGGGGCCACTGCTGTTTGTCATTTTTATAAATGACCTGGAAGAGGGTGTAGAAGGGTGGGTTAGTAAATTTGCGGATGACACGAAGGTCGGTGGAGTTGTGGATAGTGCCGAAGGATGTTGTAGGTTACAGAGGGACATAGATAGGCTGCAGAGCTGGGCTGAGAGATGGCAAATGGAGTTTAATGCGGAAAAGTGTGAGGTGATTCACTTTGGAAGGAGTAACAGGAATGCAGAGTACTGGGCTAATGGGAAGATTCTTGGTAGTGTAGATGAGCAGAGAGATCTTGGTGTCCAGGTACATAAATCCCTGAAAGTTGCTACCCAGGTTAATAGGGCTGTTAAGAAGGCATATGGTGTGTTAGCTTTTATTAGTAGGGGGATCGAGTTTCGGAGCCACGAGGTCATGCTGCAGCTGTACAAAACTCTGGTGCGGCCGCACCTGGAGTATTGCGTGCAGTTCTGGTCACTGCATTATAGGAAGGATGTGGAAGCTTTGGAAAGAGTGCAGAGGAGATTTACTAGGATGTTGCCTGGTATGGAGGGAAGGTCTTACGAGGAAAGGCTGAGGGACTTGAGGTTGTTTTCGTTAGAGAGGAGGAGGAGGAGAGGTGACTTAATAGAGACATACAAGATAATCAGAGGGTTAGATAGGGTGGATAGTGAGAGTCTTTTTCCTCGGATGGTGATGGCAAACACGAGGGGACATAGCTTTAAGTTGAGGGGTGATAGATATAGGACAGATGTCAGAGGTAGTTTCTTTACACAGAGAGTAGTAGGGGCGTGGAACGCCCTGCCTGCAACAGTAGTAGACTCGCCAACTTTAAGGGCATTTAAGTGGTCATTGGATAGACATATGGATGAAAATGGAATAGTGTAGGTCAGATGGTTTCACAGATCGGCGCAACATCGAGGGCCGAAGGGCCTGTACTGCGCTGTAATGTTCTATGTTCTACTATTTAAAGTAATGGGCAAGAGAAACAAAAGTGACACGAGGAAAAACTTTTTCACGCAGCATGTGGTTACGGTCTGGAATGCACTGCCTGAGAATGCAGTGGAGGCAGGTTTGATTGAAGCATTCAAAATGGAATTAGACTGTTATCTTAAAAGGAAGAATGTGCAGGGTTACGGGGAGAAGGCGGGGGGGGGGGGGTAGTGGCACTCAGTGAATTGCTCATTCGGAGAGTCATTACAGACAATGGGCTGAATGGCCTCCTTCTGCGCTGTAACAATTCTGAGATTCCACTGATGTCAGGCTAATAGGTCGGTAGCTTCCCATTTACTCTCTCACTCCTTTCTTAAAAAGTGGGGTTACTTTTGCTACCTTCCAACCTGCAGGATTTGTTCCAGAATCTATAAAATTCTGGATGATGATCAACAATGCGTCCACTATCTCTACAGCCACCTCTTTCAACACTGTGGGCTGTAGATCATCAGGGTCCACGGGATTCATCAACTTTCAGTCCCATTAATTTCTCCAGTAATAATTTTTTTTTTTTTACTAACACTAATTTCTTTCAGTTTCTTAATAGATATTTCCCAGTGGTTCAGGGGTCTCGACAGAGTAGACATAGATAGAAGATTAAATGCGAGAGATTTAGGTTACAGAGGGTTGTGAGGCTATGGTATTCATTTTTGGAGATGTTGATTGAAGCAGAGACTATGTCAACATTTAGTAACAAGTCAGACAGCTGGGTGAAGGAAAGGGGCATAAAAGAATATGGGAACAAGGCAGTACATGGGATTAGTATACTGTCCATGTGAAGAACAGACACCAACATGGCGTGGTTGGGCTGAATGTCCCAGTTTCCATGTTGTGATTTCTACATAATTCTGCCAATCTAAAAACACCTCTCACATGCATTTTCTTAATGGGTCCAGAGTCTGATAGAAACCGGATTGGTTAACTGGTTCAAATGATGGGGGATTCCAACCGAAAGTTAACCCCATCTTCTCTCTTCCAGATGAAGAACCTGCTTTACATTCCCAGCCATCCCTTCCGTGTGCTCACCTTCATGTGGGTGATCTGATCTTGCTCCCAGTTGAAACGTTTCATCTGGTTCTCTTCCAGTTCCAGCCTGGTCTTCACGTACTGGTCGTAGTTACCCTGAAACACAAGCCATACCGCGTGTCTCGAATGCTGCTTTACTGCCCTAGATGTTACCATTTGTGTCACTAACGCCAGCATTAACCAGTTTCAAATGAATCTCAACAGGCAGAGAGTCTGGCTGCAGGATTTCAGTTTTACATGCGGCATGTTTGGCACAGATATTTTTAAAAATTCCTTCCCAGAATGTGGATATTGCTAGCATTTCTTACTCTGGAAACATATCGGAGCATATCTACATCACACAGACTGCAGCAATTCAGAAAGACAGTTCACCACCACCTTCTCAAGGGGCAATAAATATGTACTAACTTTATTTCCTTGTTATCCTTGGAAGCTGTGGCTCAGGTGTATCACATTCATCCAAGTCAGATGGTCATGGGTTCACAACCTGCTCCAAAGACTGAATCCATAACCCAGGCTGACACCTATTTTAGTAATTCCAGGCCAACTTATCAGATTAGACATATATTCAAACAAATGGCCCAAAGGCTGATGAAATCTATGAAGGGTCATCAACCTGAAACATGAACTGTTCCTCTCTCCACAGATGCTGCCTGACCTGCTGAGTATTCCCAGCACTTTCTGTTCTTAGCTCAAAGGCCAAACTGCTTTGATGTCAGCTAGTTGCCTATTTTCCACTAGATAGGAAGTAGTCCCCTGATTTTCGGCCTGGCATGATGCCTCTTCAAGCTGCAACTTCAGCATCAGCTGTCACTGGTTAAAGTCACATCACTACCTGGGACCATGAATTTTCAGCATTCAATTAGGATTTTTTGAACTCTTAAAGAGTAAATCTCCCTCTACACTGTCCCAAACACTCCCAGGACAGGTACAGCACGGGGTTAGATACAGAGTAAATCTCCCTCTACACTGTCCCAAACACTCCCAGGACAGGTACAGCACGGGGTTAGATACAGAGTAAATCTCCCTCTACACTGTCCCAAACACTCCCAGGACAGGTACAGCACGGGGTTAGATACAGAGTAAAGCTCCCTCTACACTGTCCCATCAAACACTCCCAGGACAGGTACAGCACTGGGATTGGCTGGTCAATTTGGAGCACTTCCTGCCAGCAATCAGGGGGAGCAGCTGCACCTGTGCTGCAGCAATTGGGGAGAGGAGAGTGGAGACTGGAAACTGCAGCAACTGGAGAGAGAGACTGGAGAAAGGTGAATACTGAGTGGAGACTGCACCAACTGGAGAGAGAGAGAGACTGGAGAAAGGTGAATACAGAGTGGAGGGAAACCATCAAGGAAGGCTGCAATTTTTCTGGAGAGGTGGGTGTCAGGGCACCTGAAAGACTATTAAGTTTAAACTGTTTGGGGGAGGGAGAAGAGGCCTGAAGACTCAGGGGTGGGGCAGCCAATCCAGTAGGGGCCCCTGTGTTTGTATTGGTGTTTGCACACAGGGAGCTCCCTCCCCACCCCAACTGCCTGCTCGGGACAGCTGGAGTTGCCCGGGTGAAGACTGTCTTGTTAAAATCAGAAGAGGAGAGTACCGGGCGGCTCCAGCCGTCCCGGGCGAAGAAGCCTCCCCCAACTGGAAGACAACAAACAGTTTTGGACTAATTGTTATAAAGGTGCTCCAACTGGCAGTTGGATCAAACATCCTTTTCAGCCTTTCTCTCCCTTCCTCCACTCAGTCGCCTCAGTCACCTATCCTCCCCATTTCCTTTACCATCCTACCCCATCCTCCTCTACTCCCACTCCACCTTGTTTAAAGTTTGCTTTTTTTTTTTAAAAATTGTGTAAATTTGTTTTGTTTCTTGGGGGTGGACGTAGCTCTTAGACCCCATGGCAAGCCCCTCTTCGCCGGTGGCGGGGCCTTCCCGTTCATATGCTGCTGCGGCTGCTGCAGCTGCACCTGTTGCCCCGTCACCTTTTGCTTTATTAACAACGAAGCATGGGGTCAAGAGCTACGTCCACCCGAACATGTCTATAGAGGCATGCGTGAAAGCAATGGCCGAGGTTGTCGGCCCTTCGGCCATTGTTGCAGCCTCTAAAATGTACGGGAAGGCAGTGTTTTTCCTGAAGACCGAGCGGGCGGTGTCCCTGGCTCTGAGCAAGGGGCTCACCGTGGGCGGGACCTTTCTGCCAGTGGACCCCCTGGAGGCCACTGCGCAAAGGCTCATTTTATCCAATGTCCCACCCTTCATCCCTGGTGAGCTCCTCCTTCCCCACCTGCACCATCTGGGGGAGGTAAAGACGGGGCTCACCCCAGTCCCGCTCGGTCTTCGGGAGAACAGCCTCCGACACGTCTACTCCTTCCGCCGCCAGTTATTCATGCAGCTGGCGCGGGAGGAGGTGACAGAGGGCCACTTCAATGTCGAATTCCAGGGGACGGCCTACCGCGTCTTCTGGACCTTGGACGGGGTGCGGTGCCATGTCTGTAAGGGGGTGGGGCATGTTCGTAAGAACTGCCCCAACCTCCCGGCTGCCAACTCCAACTCAGCGGCCCAGGGTGGCGACGCTGCACCTCCTCCCACCCCCACTACACCACCACCAGATACCATTCAGTCGGTACCGGAGGCTGTGGTTTTCACGGCCTCCGGCAGGGAGGGGGGTGACCGTCCAAGTGGAAGGAAGGCGCGGAGGAGAAATAAACATCGAGAGGCGCGTCCCCTGGATATCGTGACACTACCCGAGCCTGAGCTCAGCCCAAGGCCCGATCTCGGGAAGTCAACTTGCCCCAGGGCTGGGCTCAGGCCCAGGGTGAATAAAAAAAAGGAGAGTGTGGAGGTGGAGGCCTCTGATGATATGGAGGTCTCTGAGCCTCCGCACACAACTGGGAAAAAGAGGAGAAGGCACCCCTCCACAGAGGTAACAAGGGGCCCTGAGGCGCAGGGCCCATCTGTTGGAGGGGAGCTGTCTCCTGTTTCGGGTCCCCAGGTTTCCCCTACCGCCACCACCAAGGCTGCAAAGTCCGGGCAGGTGCTCCCAATTCCTCAGGATGGAGGGAAGGGGATGGCCCCGGTACATGAGGCCCCTACTGAAGGAGTAAGTGGGGCCCTGCTTGTGGTGGGGGAGCCTGGGGAAGCCGCCCATTCTGCCACTGCTACTGGGTCGGGTGTCCTGAATGAAGGGGAGGGCGAGGCCCCAGAGGGTCGGGCCTCCCAGCCGGAGTCCACCACCAACCAGGAGACACCCGACCCAGTTATAACTGAGAATGCTGCCCCACCTGCTGGGCCTGTGGGTGCTGGCGGAGCGGGAGATAGCCTCCTCCCTCCGCCTCCAATCTCGGCTCCGGCTGGTTTCCCGGAGTCGGGAACTTCTGTGTCCCCTGGACCACTCATTGCCCTGGGGACGGAGGTGGAGGGGGGTCCTGAGCCGCTGGTGCCTACAGGCTCCAGTTTCACAATAGAACCCAGAGAGGACTCCTCCGCCATCGATCCTGGGGGTGGGATCGTGACGGAGGCGGGACCAGCTGGCGCGGCCGGGACGTCCGCCCCACAGTGTGTGGTGGATGTGTTGGCCGCTGGCGGTGACGACCCGGAGGAGGATGGGGATTCGGTGCGGGGCACGGAGGATGATCTTGATTCCATCGCCAGTGAGGTGGTGGAGTCCCTCGTGCCTCCCACCGAATCTCCTCTCATCCCCACGGCGGAACTCCGGGATTTCCTCGCGGCTTGCAGGGGTTGCCGCAATAAAGTTCAGCTGGCCCTCGACCGTTGGTCGAATCTGGCGCTGATCATCCAGTCCGTCCGTGCCGCCCTTAAGATAGCGGGTAAGCGCGCGGACGTGAAACTGGTTGAGAGGCGCCGTTTTAATGTGTTCCTCAATGGGTTGCTGGGGGAGTGGAGGGCCAGGTGCACTTCCACTCCCTCCTCACAGTGAGCTGTTGGTGACGGGTTTTAAGTACCTTTGACATGAAGATAACCATAGCCAGCCTCAACATCAACGGCAGCAGAGGGGCTCACCGCAGATTTCACAATCTCTCAGTCCTTAGGGAAGGGAGATACGCGGTGAGCTTTCTGCAGGAAACCCACACCGTTCCGGGAGACGAAGCCACCTGGCTCCTGGAGTGGCAGGGTGGGGTCTACATGAGTCACCTCACCCCTATTTCTAGTGGGGTGGCTATCTTGTTGGCCCCGACTTTTCAGCCGGAGATCTTGGGGGTCAAGGAGCTAGTGCCGGGCCGCTTGCTCCACCTCGCCGTTCGCCTGGGTAGCGTGCCGCTCCACTTTGTGAACGTGTACGCGCCCAGGCCCGGCGCTTTGCAAGCGCGCTTCTTTGAAGAAGTGTCCGCTCTCTTGAGCTCCATCGATAGCGGCGAGTGCATCATCCTCGGGGGGGATTTTAACTGCACCCTCGAGGTGGGGGATCGCTCCGGTCCCCAGCGCGGCCAAGCGTCGGTAGAGAAGTTGAGGGGACTGATCAGCTCCCTTAACTTGGTGGACGTCTGGCGGAATCTCCATCCCGACTCCAGCGCCTTCACGTGGAGGTCTGGAGGAGGGGGGTCGCGAATCGACCGCCTCTACATTTCGCAGGCGTACGTCTCCCGCGTCTCGGCGGCCTCCATACGGCTGGTGCCGTGCTCGGACCACCGCCTGGTGTGGGCGGAGTTCACTCAGCTCCGCACGCGGGCGGGGTCCGCGTACTGGCACTTTAACAACCGGCTGCTGGAGGACGTGCGATTTCGGGACTCGTTCTGTCGATTCTGGGCCGACTGGAGAAGGAAGCAGGGGGGCTTCCCCTCCTTGAGGCTATGGTGGGATGTGGGCAAGACTCACATCCGCGTCTTCTGTCAGGAGTACGCGAAGGGGTCGACCAAAAGGCGGGAAGCCGAGATCGGGCGCCTTGAGAGGGAGGTGCTCGACTTGGAATCCCGCCTCGGTCATGCCGTCGCGGACCCGGCCCTGTGGCAGGCGTACAAAGAGAAGAAGGGCGCGCTGAGGAACCTGCAGCTCATAGGGTCCCGAGGCGCGTACGTGAGGTCGCGGATCCAGATCCTGCAAGATTTGGACCGCGCCTCACCCTTCTTCTACTCGCTGGAAAAATGGCGGGGGGTCCGTAAGCAGCTCGTTGAGCTGCTGGCCGACGACGGATCCTCCATCACGGATCCGGAGGGAATGGGCCTCCTGGTCCGGACGTATTACAGTGCGTTGTTCTCTCCGGATCCGTCCAGTGAGGATGCGCGCAGAGTTTTGTGGGAGGACCTGCCGCAGGTCAGCCCGGAGGGCGCCGAAGGATTGGAGGCTCCGCTCACGTTGGCGGAGCTGACTGGCGCCCTCCACCAGCTCTCGAGGGGCAAATCCCCAGGGCTGGATGGGTTGACCGTGGAGTTCCTCAGGGCGTTCTGGGATGTCCTGGGGGACGATTACGCGGGGGTCCTGGGGGAAAGCCTGGCGACCGGGGAGATGCCCCTCTCGTGGCGCAGGGCGGTCATCGTCCTGCTGCCGAAGAGGGGCGATCTCCGCCTGCTTAAAAACTGGCGTCCGGTCTCCCTCCTCAGCACGGATTATAAGATCTTTGCCCGGGCTATGTCTACCCGCCTGGGCTCCGTGCTGGCCCACATGATCCACCCCGACCAGTCCTACACAGTCCCGGGCCGGTCCATCCAGGACAACATCCACCTGGTCCGGGACCTGATCCATCTTTCCCAGAGGACTGGTCAGTCGGTCGCCTTTCTCTCCCTCGATCAGGAGAAGGCGTTCGACAGGGTGGATCACGATTACCTTTTCGGGACTCTGCGCGCTTTCGGACTCGGGCCGCATTTCGTGGCCCGGGTCCGACTTTTATACGCCGCCGCAGAGTGTCTAATCAAGGTTAACGGGTCCTTGACGGTGCCCCTTCGATTTGGGAGAGGAGTGCGTCAGGGGTGCCCCATGTCCGGCCAACTGTATACCATCTGCGTGGAGCCCTTCCTGTGCCTGCTTCGCAGGAGGTTGACGGGATTGGCTCTGCGCGAGCCGGCCATGCGGGTCGTCCTCTCGGCTTACGCCGACGACGTGCTCCTCGCAATCACAGATCCCGTTGACTTGCGGAGGATGCGCGACTGCCAGCAGACCTTTTCTGCCGCGTCCTCCGCGAGGATCAATTGGGAGAAATGTTCCGGACTCCTGGTTGGTCAGTGGCGGGTGGACTCCCTGCCGGAGGAGATGACACCTTTTGCGTGGAGCACCACGCACCTCCTCTATCTGGGAGTCCACCTTAGCCCCGCTGAGGAAGCCTGGCCGGCAAACTGGCAGGAGTTGGAGGCGAAAGTCACCGCTCGGCTGGGGCGCTGGACAGGACTGCTCCGAGTGCTTTCCTACAGGGGCCGAGCGTTGGTCATAAACCAACTGGTGGCCTCCATGCTGTGGTACCGGTTGGTCACTTTGGCCCCGCCCCCTGTATTTGCCACCAAGATCCAGAAGAAACTCGTCGATTTCTTCTGGGGCAAGAGGAAACACTGGGTCTCTGCCGCGGTCCTGAGTCTCCCGATCGAGGAGGGCGGTCAGTCGCTGGTGTGCGTCCGCACCCAGGCTGCGACTCTCCGCCTTCGGACCCTGCAGAGATACCTGTACGTCGAGCGTCCTCCCAGATGGTGTGCGCTGGCGACGTATTTTTTCCGCCAGTGTCACTGCCTTCAAGACGACACGCAGCTCCCGGTGGAGTCCGTTAGCCGCGCCTCTCTGAGGGAGTTGCCTGTCTTTTACCGGGATCTTTTCCGAGTCTGGAACATGGTCGCCTCCAGTCAGGGCGCTCCCCCGCCGGCGGAGGAGAGCGCCTCGGCTGTCCGGGCGGCCGACTCCGGGGACGGTCCGGCGGGCGGAGGAGTAGCCGAAACCCCCGGGGCGCCCCTCACTGCGGGTGGCGAGGGGGCTCGGGAGTGCGGAGCGATCCCGGCCGAGTTGACCCCCGCTCGGCCGGAACTGCTCATCGGACCCAGGCCCCGAAACCCTCCTCGGGAGCCGGTCCCGCACAACCCGAGCCGCCTCTCGGAAATGCCCTCCGTGCCATTCCAATCGGCGCGGAGGGGTTTCCTGTACGGGCTGTTCCTGCACACTCTCCACTTCCTCGCCCTCGTCAGCCGGCCGGACACGCCCTGGCGGTCCGCGTTGCCATCTGGCGGCGAGGGGAAACCCCGATGGAGGTCTCTCTACGCGGGAGTCTTCCCCCTTTACATCGGGGACCTGGGGTGGAGGGTGCTGCACAGAGCAGTCCCGTGCAATAGGCTTTTAAGTAGGTTCACGGACTCCCAGGCCAGCTGTACTTTCTGCGGCCTGGACGAGTCCGTGTTCCACATTTATACGGAGTGTGCGAGGTTGCAGCCCCTATTTGAGTATCTGAAGGGGCTGCTCCTCAAATTCTGGCTGCACTTCAGTCCCACGCTCCTGATCTTTGGGCACCCGGTGCGGAGGGGCTCGGGCCGGGAGGAGGATCTCCTCGTCGGTCTGCTCCTGGGCCTGGCCAAGGTGGCAATTCACAGGTCCAGGTTGCGGGCCGTCGGGGGGTCCGTCCTCCCTGATTGCCTGCCCCTCTTCCGCGGTTACGTTCGCGCCCGGGTGTCCCTGGAAAAGGAGCATGCGGTGTCCGCCGGTACGCTTGAGGCCTTCCGCGACCGGTGGGCACCGCAGGGACTGGAGTGCATCGTCGACGCCGAGAATGGCATTTTAATTTGAGTTTTTTTGTTTGTTTATCTGTTTTAATAAAGTTATTTTAAAACTGTAAATATGTACATAAAGGGGGCCTGAGGGATAAAGGCCCCCTCGATGTGAAAAATATAAAAGGGGCCTGGGGTATAAAGGTCACCTTGTAAAAAAAAAGAAAAAAAAAAAAAAAACAGGGGTTAGATACAGAGTAAAGCTCCCTCTACACTGTCCCCATCAAACTCTCCCAGGACAGGTACAGCACAGGGATTGGCTGCTCTCTGATTTGGGAGCCTGAGTGTTGAGAGCCTCAACGAGGTGCAGCTGAGAGTGCTGGTGGCAGTTGGAGGTTGCAGAGGTGGAGAGAGGAGCTGCACTGAGCAAGGGAGAGCTTCCACAAACAAGCAGAGGAAAACTCCAACAACAATCACCTTTAAAAGAGAAGAAAGTGACATTCTTTTTTTGTTGGAAACAAGGCTTTGTCTGGAGGTGGGTGCTGAACACCAGTAATTTACTTTGGACTGTTGGGGGAGGAACAAGTGGCTGGAACAACAAGGGGTGGGGCTGCCAATTCAACAGGAGTCTGTGCTGCTGCAAAAGCACACAGGGAAGCTCCCTCCCCACCCCAATTGCCAAACCTGGGTCAGCTGAAGCTGCCCAGCTAAACAGACGGAAGGGGATAGATAGTGCCTGGGCAGCTTCAGCTGACCCAGGTGAAGACGACTCCCCCAACCAGAAGACCGGAAGACCAACTTCAAAGACTTTGTTTTAAGTGTACTGTGAGCACCACCTCCAGAAAGCAAGTCATCCCTTCCAGCCTGCCTTTGCCTCTCCTCTCTTACCTCAGCCTCTCCACTAACCTGTTGTTTGTTTGTTTGTCTTTTCAAATTTTTCTGTGAATCTGTTATTTAGTGTGCAAGTCCACAATTTGGGGTGGGTTTAGCTCTTGGACCCATGGCAAGCCCTTCATCACCGGTGGCGGGGCCCTCTACTACCTACGCAGCTGCAGCTTCTGTGGCTGCCCACGTGGCCCCGTCACCCTTTAAATTATTGACATGCAGCCATGGGGTGAAGAGCTATCCCCACCCCAACATGTCTATTGAGGCCTGCGTTAAGGCAATGGCCGTGGTTGTCGGCCCCTCGGCCATTGTTGCGGCCTCAAAAATGTATGGGAAGGCTGTGTTCTTTTTGAAGACCGAGCGGGCGGTGTCCCTGGCCCTGAGTAAAGGGCTCACTGTGGGGGGGACCTTCCTGCCAGTGGACCCTCTGGGGGCCACTGCGCATCGGATATTGTTGTCCAACGTCCCACCCTTCATTCCCAGTGAGCTCCTCCTCCCCCACCTACACCATCTGGGGGAGGTGAGGTCGGGGATCACCCCAGTCCGGCTTGGTCTTCGGGAGCACAGCCTCCAACATGTCTACTCCTTCCGCCGCCAGTTATTTATGCAGCTGGCGCGGGAGGAGGACACGGAGGGCCAATTTAATGTGGAGTTCCAGGGGACGGCCTACCGCGTCTTTTGGACCTCGGACGGGGCGCGGTGCCACGTCTGCAAGGGGGTGGGGCATGTTCGGAAGAACTGCCCCAACCTCCCAGCCGCCAGCTCCACCTCGGCGGCCCAGAGTGGTTCCACAGCACCTCCTCCCACTCCCCCCGCACATCCAACAGACACCGCTCAGTCGGTTCCGGAGGCTGTGGTTTTCACAGCCTCTGGCGGGGAGGGGAGCGTCCGTCCGAGCGGAAGGAAGACGCGGGGAAAAAAGAAACATCGTGAGGCGCGTCCCCTGGACACTTTGACTCAACCCGAGCCTGAGCTCAGCCCAAAGCCCATTCCCATGGAATCCACCTGTCCCAGGGCTGGGCTCAGGCCCAGGGTGACTAAAAAAGGAAAAAAGGGTGCGGAGGCGGAGGCCTCTGATGACATGGAGGTCTCTGAGTCTCCGCGCCCAAGTGCGAAAAAGAGGAGAAGGCACCCCTCCACAGAAATAACACAGGGCCCTGAGGTGCAGGGCCCATCTGTTGGAGGGGAGCTGCCTCCTGCTT
Organism: Heterodontus francisci; assembly: GCF_036365525.1. NCBI lineage: Eukaryota > Metazoa > Chordata > Chondrichthyes > Heterodontiformes > Heterodontidae > Heterodontus > Heterodontus francisci. Next base: position 7,200,556 of record NC_090375.1, on the reverse strand, counting down.
CTGGTCCTCAGGTGCCCCCTACCGCCACCACCAAGGCTGCAAAGTCCGGGCAGGTGCTCCCTATTCCTCAGGATGGAGGGGAGGGGATGGCCCCGGTACGTGAGGCCCCTCCTGAAGGAGTAAGTGGGGCCCTGCTTGTGGTGGGGGAGCCTGGGGACGCCGCCCATTCCGCCACTGCTACTGGGTCGGGTGTCCTGAATGAAGGGGAGGGCGAGGCCCCAGAGGGTCGGGCCTCCCAGCCGGAGTCCACCACCAACCAGGAGACACCCGACCCAGTTATAACTGAGAATGCTGCCCCATCTGCTGGGCCTGTGGGTGCTGGCGGAGCGGGAGATGGCCTCCTCTCGCCGCCTCCAGTCTCGGCTCCGGCTGGTTTCCCGGAGTCCGGAACTTCTGTCTCCCCTGGACCAGTCATTGGCCTGGGGATGGAGGTGGAGGGGGGTCCTGAACCGCTGGTGCCTACAGGCTCCAGTTTCACAATAGAACCCAGAGAGGACTCCTCCGCCATCGATCCTGGGGGTGGGATCGTGACGGAGGCGGGACCAGCTGGCGCGGCCGGGACGTCCGCCCCACAGTGTGCGGTGGATGTGTCGGCCGCTGGCGGTGACGACCCGGAGGAGGATGGGGATTCGGTGCGGGGCACGGAGGATGATCTTGATTCCATCGCCAGTGAGGTGGTGGAGTCCCTCGTGCCTCCCACCGAATCTCCTCTCATCCCCACGGCGGAACTCCGGGATTTCCTCGCGGCTTGCAGAGGTTGCCGCAATAAAGTTCAGCTGGCCCTCGACCGTTGGTCGAATCTGGCGCTGATCATCCAGTCCGTCCGTGCCGCCCTTAAGATAGCGGGCAAGCGCGCGGACGTGAAACTGGTTGAGAGGCGCCGTTTTAATGTGTTCCTCAATGGGTTGCTGGGGGAGTGGAGGGCCAGGTGCACTTCCACTCCCTCCTCACAGTGAGCTGTTGGTGACGGGTTTTACGTACCTTTGACATGAAGATAACCATAGCCAGCCTCAACATCAACGGCAGCAGAGGGGCTCACCGCAGATTTCACAATCTCTCAGTCCTTAGGGAAGGGAGATACGCGGTGAGCTTTCTGCAGGAAACCCACACCGTTCCGGGAGACGAAGCCACCTGGCTCCTGGAGTGGCAGGGTGGGGTCTACATGAGTCACCTCACCCCTATTTCTAGTGGGGTGGCTATCTTGTTGGCCCCGACTTTTCAGCCGGAGATCTTGGGGGTCAAGGAGCTAGTGCCGGGCCGCTTGCTCCACCTCGCCGTTCGCCTGGGTAGCGTGCCGCTCCACTTTGTGAACGTGTACGCGCCCAGGCCCGGCGCTTTGCAAGCGCGCTTCTTTGAAGAAGTGTCCGCTCTCTTGAGCTCCATCGACAGCGGCGAGTGCATCATCCTCGGGGGGGATTTTAACTGCACCCTCGAGGTGGGGGATCGCTCCGGTCCCCAGCGCGGCCAAGCGTCGGTGGAGAAGTTGAGGGGACTGATCAGCTCCCTTAACTTGGTGGACGTCTGGCGGAATCTCCATCCCGACTCCAGCGCCTTCACGTGGAGGTCTGGAGGAGGGGGGTCGCGAATCGACCGCCTCTATATTTCGCAGGCGTACGTCTCCCGCGTTTCGGCGGCCTCCATGCGGCTGGTGCCGTGCTCGGACCACCGCCTGGTGTGGGCGGAGTTCACTCCGCTCCGCACGCGGGCGGGGTCCGCGTACTGGCACTTTAACAACCGGCTGCTGGAGGACGTGCGATTTCGGGACTCGTTCTGTCGATTCTGGGCCGACTGGAGAAGGAAGCAGGGGGGCTTCCCCTCCTTGAGGCTATGGTGGGATGTGGGCAAGACTCACATCCGCGTCTTCTGTCAGGAGTACGCGAAGGGGTCGACCAAGAGGCGGGAAGCCGAGGTCGGGCGCCTTGAGAGGGAGGTGCTCGACTTGGAATCCCGCCTCGGTCATGCCGTCGCGGACCCGGCCCTGTGGCAGGCGTACAAAGAGAAGAAGGGCGCGCTGAGGAACCTGCAGCTCATAGGGTCCCGAGGCGCGTACGTGAGGTCGCGGATCCAGATCCTGGAAGATTTGGACCGCGCCTCACCCTTCTTCTACTCGCTGGAAAAATGGCGGGGGGTCCGTAAGCAGCTTGTCGAGCTGCTGGCCGACGACGGATCCTCCATCACGGATCCGGAGGGAATGGGCCTCCTGGTCCAGACGTATTACAGTGCGTTGTTCTCTCCGGATCCGTCCAGCGAGGATGCGCGCAGAGTTTTGTGGGAGGACCTGCCGCAGGTCAGCCCGGAGGGCGCCGAAGGATTGGAGGCTCCGCTCACGTTGGCGGAGCTGACTGGCGCCCTCCACCAGCTCTCGAGGGGCAAATCCCCAGGGCTGGATGGGTTGACCGTGGAGTTCCTCAGGGCGTTCTGGGACGTCCTGGGGGACGATTACGCGCGGGTCCTGGGGGAAAGCCTGGCGACCGGGGAGATGCCCCTCTCGTGGCGCAGGGCGGTCATCGTCCTGCTGCCGAAGAGGGGCGATCTCCGCCTGCTTAAAAACTGGCGTCCGGTCTCCCTCCTCAGCACGGATTATAAGATCTTTGCCCGGGCTATGTCTACCCGCCTGGGCTCCGTGCTGGCCCACATGATCCACCCCGACCAGTCCTACACGGTCCCGGGCCGGTCCATCCAGGACAACATCCACCTGGTCCGGGACCTGATCCATCTTTCCCAGAGGACTGGTCAGTCGGTCGCCTTTCTCTCCCTCGATCAGGAGAAGGCGTTCGACAGGGTGGATCACGATTACCTTTTCGGGACTCTGCGCGCTTTCGGACTCGGGCCGCATTTCGTGGCCCGGGTCCGACTTTTATACGCCGCCGCAGAGTGTCTAGTCAAAGTTAACGGGTCCTTGACGGCGCCCCTTCGATTTGGGAGAGGAGTGCGTCAGGGGTGCCCCATGTCCGGCCAATTGTATACCATCTGCGTGGAGCCCTTCCTGTGCCTGCTTCGCAGGAGGTTGACGGGATTGGCTCTGCGCGAGCCGGCCACGCGGGTCGTCCTCTCGGCTTACGCCGACGACGTGCTCCTCGCAATCACAGATCCCGTTGACTTGCGGAGGATGCGCGACTGCCAGCAGACCTTTTCTGCCGCGTCCTCCGCGAGGATCAATTGGGAGAAATGTTCCGGACTCCTGGTTGGTCAGTGGCGGGTGGACTCCCTGCCGGAGGAGATGACACCTTTTGCGTGGAGCACCACGCACCTCCTCTATCTGGGAGTCCACCTTAGCCCCGCTGAGGAAGCCTGGCCGGCAAACTGGCAGGAGTTGGAGGCGAAAGTCACCGCTCGGCTGGGGCGCTGGACAGGACTGCTCCGAGTGCTTTCCTACAGGGGCCGAGCGTTGGTCATAAACCAACTGGTGGCCTCCATGCTGTGGTACCGGTTGGTCACTTTGGCCCCGCCCCCTGTATTTGCCACCAAGATCCAGAAGAAACTCGTCGATTTCTTCTGGGGCAAGAGGAAACACTGGGTCTCTGCCGCGGTCCTGAGTCTCCCGATCGAGGAGGGCGGTCAGTCGCTGGTGTGCGTCCGCACCCAGGCTGCGACTCTCCGCCTTCGGACCCTGCAGAGATACCTGTACGTCGAGCGTCCTCCCAGATGGTGTGCGCTGGCGACGTATTTTTTCCGCCAGTGTCACTGCCTTCAAGACGACACGCAGCTCCCGGTGGAGTCCGTTAGCCGCGCCTCTCTGAGGGAGTTGCCTGTCTTTTACCGGGATCTTTTCCGAGTCTGGAACATGGTCGCCTCCAGTCAGGGCGCTCCCCCGCCGGCGGAGGAGAGCGCCTCGGCTGTCCGGGCGGCCGACTCCGGGGACGGTCCGGCGGGCGGAGGAGTAGCCGAAACCCCCGGGACGCCCCTCACTGCGGGTGGCGAGGGGGCTCGGGAGTGCGGAGCGATCCCGGCCGAGCTGACCCCCGCTGGGCCGGAACTGCTCATCGGACCCAGGCCCCGAAACCCTCCTCGGGAGCCGGTCCCGCACAACCCGAGCCGCCTCTCGGGAATGCCCTCCGTGCCATTCCAATCGGCGCGGAGGGGTTTCCTGTACGGGCTGCTCCTGCACACTTTCCACTTCCTCGCCCTCGTCAGCCGGCCGGACACGCCCTGGCGGTCCGCGTTGCCAACTGGCGGCGAGGGGAAACCCCGATGGAGGTCTCTCTACGCGGGAGTCTTCCCCCTTTACATCGGGGACCTGGGGTGGAGGGTGCTGCACAGAGCAGTCCCGTGCAATAGGCTTTTAAGTAGGTTCACGGACTCCCAGGCCAGCTGTACTTTCTGCGGCCTGGACGAGTCCGTGTTCCACATTTATACGGAGTGTGCGAGGTTGCAGCCCCTATTTGAGTATCTGAAGGGGCTGCTCCTCAAATTCTGGCTGCACTTCAGTCCCACGCTCCTGATCTTTGGGCACCCGGTGCGGAGGGGCTTGGGCCGGGAGGAGGATCTCCTCGTCGGTCTGCTCCTGGGCCTGGCCAAGGTGGCAATTCACAGGTCCAGGTTGCGGGCCGTCGGGGGTTCCGTCCTCCCCGATTGCCTGCCCCTCTTCCGCGGTTACGTTCGCGCCCGGGTGTCCCTGGAAAAGGAGCATGCGGTGTCAGTCGGTACGCTTGAGGCCTTCCGCGACCGGTGGGCACCGCAGGGACTGGAGTGCATCGTCGACGCCGAGAATGGCATTTTAATTTGAGTTTTTTGTTTATTTATCTGTTTTAATAAAGTTATTTTAAAACTGTAAATATGTACATAAAGGAGGCCTGAGGGATAAAGGCCCCCTCGATGTGAAAAATATAAAAGGGGCCTGGGGTATAAAGGTCACCTCGTGGAAAAAAAAAGAAAAAAAAAAAAAAAAAAAACGGGGGTTAGATACAGAGTAAAGCTCCCAAAAAAAAAAAAAAAAAAAAACGGGGTTAGATACAGAGTAAAGCTCCCTCGACACTGTCCCATCAAACACTCCCAGGACAGGTACAGCACGGGGTTAGATACAGAGTAAAGCTCCCTCTACACTGTCCCATCAAACACTCCCAGGACAGGTACAGCACGGGGTTAGATACAGAGTAAAGCTCCCTCTACACTGTCCCATCAAACACTCCCAGGACATGTACAGCACAGGGTTAGATACAGAGTAAAGCTCCCTCTACACTGTCCCATCAAACACTCCCAGGACAGTTACAGCACAGGGATTGGCTGGGCAATTTGGAGCACTTCCTGCCAGCAATCAGGGGGAGCAGCTGCACCTGTGCTGCAGCAACTGCAGAGTGGAGACTGCAGCAACTGGGGAGAGGAGAGTGGAGACTGGAAACTGAAGCAACTGGAGAAAGGTGAATACAGAGTGGAGGGAAACCATCAAGGAAGGCTGCAATTTTTCTGGAGAGGTGGGTGTCAGGGCACCTGAAAGACTATTAAGTTTAAACTGTTTGGGGGAGGGAGAAGAGGCCTGAAGACTCAGGGGTGGGGCAGCCAAATCCAGTAGGGGCCCCTGTGTTTGTATTGGTGTTTGCACACAGGGAGCTCCCTCCCCACCCCAACTGCCTGCTCAGGACAGCTGGAGTTGCCCGGGTGAAGACTGTCTTGTTAAAATCAGAAGAGGAGAGTACCGGGCGGCTCCAGCTGTCCCGGGCGAAGAAGCCTCCCCCAACTGGAAGACAACAAACAAGTTTGGACTAATTGTGATAAAGGTGCTCCAACTGGCAGTTGGAACAAACATCCTTTTCAGCCTTTCTCTCCCTTCCTCCACTCAGTCGCCTCAATCACCTATCCTCCCCTTTTCCTTTACCATCCTACGCCATCCTCCTCTACTCCCACTCCACCTTGTTTAAAGTTTGCTTTTTTTTTTTAAATTGTGTAAATTTGTTTTGTTTCTTGGGGGTGGGCGTAGCTCTTAGACCCCATGGCAAGCCCCTCTTCGCCGGTGGCGGGGCCTTCCCGTTCATATGCTGCTGCGGCTGCACCTGTTGCCCCGTCACCGTTTGCTTTATTAACAACGAAGCATGGGGTCAAGAGCTACGTCCACCCGAACATGACTATAGAGGCATGCGTGAAAGCAATGGCCGAGGTTGTCGGCCCTTCGGCCATTGTTGCAGCCTCTAAAATGTACGGGAAGGCAGTGTTTTTCCTGAAGACCGAGCGGGCGGTGTCCCTGGCTCTGAGCAAGGGGCTCACCGTGGGCGGGACCTTTCTGCCAGTGGACCCCCTGGAGGCCACTGCGCAAAGGCTCATTTTATCCAATGTCCCACCCTTCATCCCTGGTGAGCTCCTCCTTCCCCACCTGCACCATCTGGGGGAGGTAAAGACGGGGCTCACCCCAGTCCCGCTCGGTCTTCGGGAGAACAGCCTCCGACACGTCTACTCCTTCCGCCGCCAATTATTCATGCAGCTGGCGCGGGAGGAGGTGACAGAGGGCCACTTCAATGTAGAATTCCAGGGGACGGCCTACCGCGTCTTCTGGACCTTGGACGGGGTGCGGTGCCATGTCTGTAAGGGGGTGGGGCATGTTCGTAAGAACTGCCCCAACCTCCCGGCTGCCAACTCCAACTCAGCAGCCCAGGGTGGCGACGCTGCACCTCCTCCCACCCCCACTACACCACCACCAGATACCATTCAGTCGGTACCGGAGGCTGTGGTTTTCACGGCCTCCGGCAGGGAGGGGGGTGACCGTCCAAGTGGAAGGAAGGCGCGGAGGAGAAATAAACATCGAGAGGCGCGTCCCCTGGATATCGTGACACTACCCGAGCCTGAGCTCAGCCCAAGGCCCGATCTCGGGAAGTCAACTTGCCCCAGGGCTGGGCTCAGGCCCAGGGTGAATAAAAAAAAAAGGAGAGTGTGGAGGTGGAGGCCTCTGATGATATGGAGGTCTCTGAGCCTCCGCACACAACTGGGAAAAAGAGAAGGCACCCCTCCACAGAGGTAACAAGGGGCTCTGAGGCGCAGGGCCCATCTGTTGGAGGGGAGCTGCCTCCTGTTTCGGGTCCCCAGGTTTCCCCTACCGCCACCACCAAGGCTGCAAAGTCCGGGCAGGTGCTCCCTATTCCTCAGGATGGAGGGGAGGGGATGGCCCCGGTACATGAGGCCCCTCCTGAAGGAGTAAGTGGGGCCCTGCTTGTGGTGGGGGAGCCTGGGGAAGCCGCCCATTCTGCCACTGCTACTGGGTCGGGTGTCCTGAATGAAGGGGAGGGCGAGGCCCCAGAGGGTCGGGCCTCCCAGCCGGAGTCCACCACCAACCAGGAGACACCCGACCCAGTTATAACTGAGAATGCTGCCCCACCTGCTGGGCCTGTGGGTGCTGGCGGAGCGGGAGATGGCCTCCTCCCTCCGCCTCCAATCTCGGCTCCGGCTGGTTTCCCGGAGTCGGGAACTTCTGCCTCCCCTGGACCACTCATTGCCCTGGGGACGGAGGTGGAGGGGGGTCCTGAGCCGCTGGTGCCTACAGGCTCCAGTTTCACAATAGAACCCAGAGAGGACTCCTCCGCCATCGATCCTGGGGGTGGGATCGTGACGGAGGCGGGACCAGCTGGCGTGGCCGGGACGTCCGCCCCACAGTGTGTGGTAGATGTGTCGGCCGCTGGCGGTGACGACCCGGAGGAGGATGGGGATTCGGTGCGGGGCACGGAGGATGATCTTGATTCCATCGCCAGTGAGGTGGTGGAGTCCCTCGTGCCTCCCACCGAATCTCCTCTCATCCCCACGGCGGAACTCCGGGATTTCCTCGCGGCTTGCAGAGGTTGCCGCAATAAAGTTCAGCTGGCCCTCGACCGTTGGTCGAATCTGGCGCTGATCTTCCAGTCCGTCCGTGCCGCCCTTAAGATAGCGGGCAAGCGCGCGGACGTGAAACTGGTTGAGAGGCGCCGTTTTAATGTGTTCCTCAATGGGTTGCTGGGGGAGTGGAGGGCCAGGTGCACTTCCACTCCCTCCTCACAGTGAGCTGTTGGTGACGGGTTTTAAGTACCTTTGACATGAAGATAACCATAGCCAGCCTCAACATCAACGGCAGCAGAGGGGCTCACCGCAGATTTCACAATCTCTCAGTCCTTAGGGAAGGGAGATACGCGGTGAGCTTTCTGCAGGAAACCCACACCGTTCCGGGAGACGAAGCCACCTGGCTCCTGGAGTGGCAGGGTGGGGTCCACATGAGTCACCTCACCCCTATTTCTAGTGGGGTGGCTATCTTGTTGGCCCCGACTTTTCAGCCGGAGATCTTGGGGGTCAAGGAGCTAGTGCCGGGCCGCTTGCTCCACCTCGCCGTTCGCCTGGGTAGCGTGCCGCTCCACTTTGTGAATGTGTACGCGCCCAGGCCCGGCGCGTTGCAAGCGCGCTTCTTTGAAGAAGTGTCCGCTCTCTTGAGCTCCATCGATAGCGGCGAGTGCATCATCCTCGGGGGGGATTTTAACTGCACCCTCGAGGTGGGGGATCGCTCCGGTCCCCAGCACGGCCAAGCGTCGGTGGAGAAGTTGAGGGGACTGATCAGCTCCCTTAACTTGGTGGACGTCTGGCGGAATCTCCATCCCGACTCCAGCGCCTTCACGTGGAGGTCTGGAGGAGGGGGGTCGCGAATCGACCGCCTCTACATTTCGCAGGCGTATGTCTCCCGCGTTTCAGCGGCCTCCATGCGGCTGGTGCCGTGCTCGGACCACCGCCTGGTGTGGGCGGAGTTCACTCCGCTCCGCACGCGGGCGGGGTCCGCGTACTGGCACTTTAACAACCGGCTGCTGGAGGACGTGCGATTTCGGGACTCGTTCTGTCGATTCTGGGCCGACTGGAGAAGGAAGCAGGGGGGCTTCCCCTCCTTGAGGCTATGGTGGGATGTGGGCAAGACTCACATCCGCGTCTTCTGTCAGGAGTACGCGAAGGGGTCGACCAAGAGGCGGGAAGCCGAGATCGGGTGCCTTGAGAGGGAGGTGCTCGACTTGGAGTCCCGCCTCGGTCATGCCGTCGCGGACCCGGCCCTGTGGCAGGCGTACAAAGAGAAGAAGGGCGCGCTGAGGAACCTGCAGCTCATAGGCTCCCGAGGCGCGTACGTGAGGTCGCGGATCCAGATCCTGGAAGATTTGGACCGCGCCTCACCCTTCTACTCGCTGGAAAAATGGCGGGGGGTCCGGAAGCAGCTCGTCGAGCTGCTGGCCGACGACGGATCCTCCATCACGGATCCAGAGGGAATGGGCCTCCTGGTCCGGACGTATTACAGTGCGTTGTTCTCTCCGGATCCGTCCAGTGAGGATGCGCGCAGAGTTTTGTGGGAGGACCTGCCGCAGGTCAGCCCGGAGGGCGCCGAAGGATTGGAGGCTCCGCTCACGTTGGCGGAGCTGACTGGCGCCCTCCACCAGCTCTCGAGGGGCAAATCCCCAGGGCTGAATGGGTTGACCGTGGAGTTCCTCAGGGCGTTCTGGGACGTCCTGGGGGACGATTACGCGCGGGTCCTGGGGGAAAGCCTGGCGACCGGGGAGATGCCCCTCTCGTGGCGCAGGGCGGTCATCGTCCTGCTGCCGAAGAGGGGCGATCTCCGCCTGCTTAAAAACTGGCGTCCGGTCTCCCTCCTCAGCACGGATTATAAGATCTTTGCCCGGGCTATGTCTACCTGCCTGGGTTCCGTGCTGGCCCACATGATCCACCCCGACCAGTCCTACACGGTCCCGGGCCGGTCCATCCAGGACAACATGCACCTGGTCCGGGACCTGATCCATCTTTCCCAGAGGACTGGTCAGTCGGTCGCCTTTCTCTCCCTCGATCAGGAGAAGGCGTTCGACAGGGTGGATCACGATTACCTTTTCGGGACTCTGCGCGCTTTCGGACTCGGGCCGCATTTCGTGGCCCGGGTCCGACTTTTATACGCCGCCGCAGAGTGTCTAGTCAAAGTTAACGGGTCCTTGACGGCGCCCCTTCGATTTGGGAGAGGAGTGCGTCAGGGGTGCCCCATGTCCGGCCAATTGTATACCATCTGCGTGGAGCCCTTCCTGTGCCTGCTTCGCAGGAGGTTGACGGGATTGGCTCTGCGCGAGCCGGCCATGCGGGTCGTCCTCTCGGCTTACGCCGACGACGTGCTCCTCGCAATCACAGATCCCGTTGACTTGCGGAGGATGCGCGACTGCCAGCAGACCTTTTCTGCCGCGTCCTCCGCGAGGATCAATTGGGAGAAATGTTCCGGACTCCTGGTTGGTCAGTGGCGGGTGGACTCCCTGCCGGAGGAGATGACACCTTTTGCGTGGAGCACCACGCACCTCCTCTATCTGGGAGTCCACCTTAGCCCCGCTGAGGAAGCCTGGCCGGCAAACTGGCAGGAGTTGGAGGCGAAAGTCACCGCTCGGCTGGGGCGCTGGACAGGACTGCTCCGAGTGCTTTCCTACAGGGGCCGAGCGTTGGTCATAAACCAACTGGTGGCCTCCATGCTGTGGTACCGGTTGGTCACTTTGGCCCCGCCCCCTGTATTTGCCACCAAGATCCAGAAGAAACTCGTCGATTTCTTCTGGGGCAAGAGGAAACACTGGGTCTCTGCCGCGGTCCTGAGTCTCCCGATCGAGGAGGGCGGTCAGTCGCTGGTGTGCGCCCGCACCCAGGCTGCGACTCTCCGCCTTCGGACCCTGCAGAGATACCTGTACGTCGAGCGTCCTCCCAGATGGTGTGCGCTGGCGACGTATTTTTTCCGCCAGTGTCACTGCCTTCAAGACGACACGCAGCTCCCGGTGGAGTCCGTTAGCCGCGCCTCTGAGGGAGTTGCCTGTCTTTTACCGGGATCTTTTCCGAGTCTGGAACATGGTCGCCTCCAGTCAGGGCGCTCCCCCGCCGGCGGAGGAGAGCGCCTCGGCTGTCCGGGCGGCCGACTCCGGGGACGGTCCGGCTGACGGAGGAGTAGCCGAAACCCCCGGGACGTCCCTCACTGCGGGTGGCTCGGGGGCTCGGGAGTGCGGAGCGATCCCGGCCGAGCTGACTCCCGCTCGGCCGGAACTGCTCATCGGACCCAGGCCCCGAAACCCTCCTCGGGAGCCGGTCCCGCACAACCCGAGCCGCCTCTCGGAAATGCCCTCCATGCCATTCCAATCGGCGCGGAGGGGTTTCCTGTACGGGCTGCTCCTGCACACTCTCCACTTCCTCGCCCTCGTCAGCCGGCCGGACACGCCCTGGCGGTCCGTGTTGCTATCTGGCGGCGAGGGGAAACCCCGATGGAGGTCTCTCTACGCGGGAGTCTTCCCCCTTTACATCGGGGACCTGGGGTGGAGGGTGCTGCACAGAGCAGTCCCGTGCAATAGGCTTTTAAGTAGGTTCACGGACTCCCAGGCCGCCTGTACTTTCTGCGGCCTGGACGAGTCAGTGTTCCACGTTTATACGAGGTTGCAGCCCCTCTGAGTATCTGAAGGGGCTGCTCCTCAAATTCTGGCTTCACTTCAGTCCCAAGCTCCTGATCTTTGGGCACCCGGTGCGGAGGATCTCCTAGTCAGTCTGCTCCTGGGCCTGGCCAAGGTGGCAATTCACAGGTCCAGGTTGCGGGCCGTCGGGGGTTCCGTCCTCCCTGATTGCCTGCCCCTCTTCCGCGGTTACGTTCGCGCCCGGGTGTCCCTGGAGAAGGAACATGCGGTGTCCGCTGGTACGCTTGAGGCCTTCTGCGACCGGTGGGCACCGCAGGGACTGGAGTGCATCTCCGACGCCGAGAATGGCATTTTAATTTGAGTTTTTTGTTTATTTATCTGGTTTTAATAAAGTTATTTTAAAACTGTAAATATGTATATAAAAGGGGGCCTGAGGAATAAAGGCCCCCTCGACATGAAATATATAAAAGGGGCCTGTGGTATAAAGGCCACCTTAAAAAAAAAAAGAGAAAAAAAAAGTTGTTAGATACAGAGTGAGGCCTCCTTTACAAAAAAAAAAAACGGGGTTAGATACAGAGTAAAGCTCCCTCTACACTGTCATGGCAATATATCTCAACCCTAACCTTAGAACAGCATCACGGATACCTTATACCAATGTGACCTTATTTCCCACACCAGCTGTTCTGCGACCTTCTCCACCATCTGGTCGATTAGGCTCAGTTTTGGAGTGTTGATCTCTCCTGGAATGGAGGCTGCCCTATATAATTTCACAGAGTACTCACTGTGTAGTACTTGAGCTTGCGGTTATGCATATGAATTATATTGTTGCAAACTCCATTCAAGAAGTCCTGGGAATGAGATATCAGCACAAGGATCCTGGAGAATCTGGGGTGGGAAGTGGAAAAAAAGTCAACATTTAGTACTATGGTCATGAGAAGGCAAGAACAAAAGAGCAGCCTGCCGGTCAGGAGACCCAGCACCAAAAACCACTGACTAAACATGCAAATTCTCAAGAAAGCAGAGTCCGTGCGCATGTGCATCTACCCTGCTCAGCAGGCTGGGCTGCGTATGCAGAGGCAGTGCGCATCTCCCTTGCTCAGCAGGCTGGGTTGCAAATACAGAGTCCATGCGTGTTTACAATTTATATAAATGACTTGTATGTATGTGAATGCACAGAGTGTGGTTAATAAGACTGGTGAGGTACAGGCGCAGATTGCCATGTGGAAATATGATGTTATGGCTCTAACAGAGACCTGGCTCAAAAGGAGGACAGGACTGGGTGTTAAATATTCCTGGATACAAGCTGCTCAGGAAAAGACAAAAAACAAGGGGGTGGGGTGGCAGTAGTGATTGAGAGCATTGCAGTGCTGGAGAAAAAGGATGCCCCAGAGGGTTGAGGACAGAATCAATTTGGCTAGAGCTAAGGAACAAAAAAAGTGCAACTCCCAGGTTACACAGAAAATAGGAGCAGGAGTAGGCCATTCGGCCCTTCGAGCCTGCTCTGCCATTCATTATGATCATGGCTGATCATCCAACTCAGTAACCTGCCCCTGCTTTCGCCCCATATCCTTTGATCCCTTTAGACCCAAGAGCTCTATCTAACTCCTTCTTGAAAACATACAATGTTTTGGCCTCAACTGCTTTCTGTGGTAGTGAATTCCACAGGCTCACCACTCTCTGGGTGAAGAAATTTCTCCTCATCTCAGTCCTGAAAGGTTTACCCCATATCCTTAGACTATGACCCTGGTTCTGGACTCCTCCACCATCGGGAGCATCCTTCCTGCATCTACCCTGTCAAGTCCTGTTAGAATTTTATAGGTTTCTATGAGATCCCCCCTCACTCTTCTGAACTCCAGTGAATATAATCCTAACCGACTCAATCTCTCCTCATACATCAGTCCCGCCATCCCAGGAATCAGTCTGGTAAACCTTCGTTGCACTCCCTCTATAGCAAGAACATCCTTCCTCAGTTAAGGAGATAAGGATAAGGTTAGTCATGTTTCTCCTTATATGGAACAATCTCTTCTGCAAGGTTTGTGGATTGTACCTTAGCAGTCTCTGGAATGTAGCTCCCCCCATCTTCAACGTCTGGTAATCAAAACTTTATTGTTGGTTAAATGAGTCACGGCATGGCCATTTGTCCCTTGTTCCAACACTGTTGCTTACCATAGAAATGTCTTTCTGGTCAGGGGTTTGCAATTTTCAGTTTTAATGTTCATGTGGCAAAATTATATGTGCCTCAATCTTGGCAGGTGGGGGGCTTGCCTGACAATAGATTGGATAAGTTAGGATGGTTTTCCTTGAAGAGAAGGCTGAGAGGTGATTTGATAGAGGTATTCAAAATCATGAGGGGTCTGGACAGAGTAGATAGGGAGAAACTGTGAAAGGATCGACAATGAGAGGGCACAGATTTAAGGTATTTGGTAAGAGAAGCAAAAGTGACATGAGGCAAAACCTTTCCACGCAACGAGTGGTTAAGGTCTGGAATGCACTGCCTAAGAACGTGGTGGAGGCAGGTTCAATTGAAACATTCAAAAGGAAATTAGACAGTTATATGAAAAGGATGAATGTGCAGGGTCACAGGGAGAAGGTGGGGGAAAATGCTCTTTCAGAGAGCCAGTGTGGACATGATGTGCCGAATGGACTCCCTCTGCACTAACGATTCGGTGATTCTGTGACTTGGATGAAGGGACCGGAGGTATGGTTGCTGTAGGAAATTACGTTGTGAAGACATAAAAGGAGGCTACAAAGGGATATAGTGTTATGATCCTGTAGTTTTTTTTTTCTGGGAAGAATGCAGTGTGCCTTTAATGCTGGAAAAGAGCCTTACTGCTTTAAGGCAGCAAGCTCTAAAGACGGAGTGCATTCTCGTTGCCTTGGATACAGCCACTCGGACGGAGCATTCAGAGATACATTTGTTACAATTCAATTTTGAACGGGCTTATAATGCAAACAGCCTGTTCTAACAGAAAAAAACAGACAGCTGTGTGTTAACACCTGAAAGAAAAGCTCTCAGTCCAGTTAAACTGAAGGAAGAGAATTTAGTGTTTATTTATCTCTCAAAATGCTATAAAAATTCAAACCAACACAGAGATCCCTGATAATCTAAACTGAAGGAAAGGAAGTCAGACTGTGACAATCTTTTATCCCTCAAAAACTCTAAAGACAGATTGATTCTATTGAAAAAGTGTTTGCAAGTTAATTGTCGAAATTCATCGCTGGAGAAGGAAAGCATCACTTACTGCAGGAATTAGACTACAGACTGTTCTACTGTTCAAAAACCTTTTTCTCCCCAACAGACGGCTGAGGGGACTTCAAGAAACCTTGGACATTTTCACCTCCGGCAGCAGCATAAATTTGAAAGGACTCTAATTTTTTCTATTTTAAACGTTGTTTATATCTTCGTAGTGTTTAAGAATTTAGTTTTTCTAATTAAACGGTTAATTTGTTGATTGAAAGACACCTAGTTTGGTTAGCCTTATTCGGGGGTTAATAGATGGTACAATTTGGCTGGGTCTTTCTTTAACTTGGAAAGTTTAAAATTATATGTTAGGCGATCTGTGGCGGGATGGGATTGAATTAACAGTGCGTTTCTCCCACCACAATCAGAATCATATCTTGATTGGGGGCTTTGACTGGAGCGGTTGATCATAACAATAGGTTAAGTGAGTCACTGCATCAATCGCAAAAGGTTAGTATGCAGGTAAAGTAATTAGGAAAGCTAACAGAATGTTATCGTTTATTGTGTGAGGGGAATTGAATACAAAAGTAGGGAGGGTATACTTCAGTTATACAGGGCATTGGTGAGACAACACCTGGAGTACTGTGTGCAGTATTGGCCTCCTTATTTAACGAAGGATGTAAATGCATTGGAAGCAGTTTAGAAAAGGTTTACTAGACTAATACCTGGAATGGGCGGGTTGTCTTATGAGGAAAGGTTGGACAGGCTAGGCTTGAGTAAGAGGTGACTTGATTGAAACATAAATTTCTGAGGGATCTTGACAGGGTGATGTGGAAAGGATGTTTCCCCTTGTGGGAGAATCTAGAACTAGGGGTCACTGTAAAAAAAAAAAAAAAGGGGTCGCCCATTTAAGACAGGTGAAGAAATTTTCTCTGAGGGTCCTGAGTCTTTGGAACTCTGCTTCCACCGCCTTTTGAGGAAGAGAATCTTTGAATACTTGTAAATCAGAGGTAGATAGATTCTTGATGAGCAAGGGGGTGAAAGGTTAAGGGGGTAGGTGGGAATATGGAGTTGAGGTTACAATCAGATCAGCCATGATCTTGTTGAATGACAGAGCAGTCTCGAGAGGCTGAGTGGCCTACTCCTACTTTATATGTTTGTATGTTAACAGTTGCATTGTAGCCAACATCCAGGGTAGAGCCAGACTTGCCCTCGTATTACACCAAACACACTCTTACCAACACAACTCAAATCAGAATCCATCACTGCAGCATTACTCTATTGTCACACTTCACAAACACAGCACCCGGTGAAACCCCAGCAACAGGAAAGCCCTAAGTAAACAGCCACTTGACTTACAATTTCAATTCTTCTTCCAGCCATACACAGGCATCCAGATCAAGATGATTAGTAGGTTCATCCAACAGCAGCATGAAGGGTTTGATAAACAGTGCTCTGGAAAAAACAAACAAACCAAAGTAATCTCCAACAGCCAAGAAAACAAATGATCACAACCAGCAGCAATAGACTGGCCCAAGGTTAAATATTCTCCAATTTACACTATGGTTGCTGCAGTACCAGACCTGAGCCAGGTGGTACTGATGGAGGGGTACTTGAGGCACACCAGCACTAGCCAACTCCATGCCCATTGGCACCTACCACTGGTCAAAGATAACTTTTGATCTGCTCTACAGAAATTCAAATTCAGCTATTGCAATAAGGTTTAATAAATAGTGGAAGCTTCATGTAGAACCATAACTCCCATTATCCAATTTAATTAAATAACATTGAATCAACAAGGAGACAAACAGAGCCAGGAACTGGAGATGCAAAATGCTTCAAGAATGAGCCATTGCAGAGGCCTGCTTTCCAGAGAACCTGATCATCTCAGGTACAATGAACTGCTTTGAAATGCTGAGATGTTATTTCAGTTTGGGGTGGCGATCTTTCACATATCAAGATTCCACAAGACAGTGAAATGAATGACGTTTTTTATTCTCTCATGGGCTGAGCATGTCACTGGCAAGGCCAGCATGTGTTTTCCATCCCCAATTGACCTCGATGTGGTGATAGTAAGCCGCAGCCTTAAAGTGCTGCAGTTTATGTGCTGTAGGTACACCCACAAGTGTGGTTAGGGAGGAGTTTCCAGCATTTTGACCCAGCAACAGTGAAGGAATGGCGATTATAGTTCCCAGTCAGGATGGTGTGGGGCTTGGAGGGGAACTTGCTGGTGGTGGTGTTCCCATGCATCTGCCCTTGTCCTTCTAGGGGGTAGAAGTTACAGGTTTGGAAATTGCTGTCAAAGGACAATTGGCAAGTTGCAAGTTTGTGAGCTTTTGGATAAGGGAGGAATATCGGCTAGGACACCAGGAGAACTCTGCATTCTGCCTCAGACAGTACCATAGGATCTTAAATACACAGCTGTGCTGCTGTTAAACATATTATTTAAAGCACAATGCCACTGACATGCGCAGCACTCACTCTGTACTGCCACGGTTATGCTGAAGTTCTGGTGTAACAGGCCAAACAATGCTGAGAGATTAGAAATAACAAACATGAACTAAACATTACTTCACCACAAAGGTGAACGTAAAAGCACTTAATCAATTTGCACAGAAACAACTCAACCCATGTTTTAATTCTCACCTGAGGGAGGAAACACACTCGGCTTTAATTTACTGCGTGCTAGGGATCAGTTTTATTTTCCACAGCACGCCACTGGGCTATGGTGAGAATCAGGACAACAACCGGAGATCAAACCTGGAACCTGGTCACTTCTGCTGACACCAACCAGGTCATGGCCAGGGTGGGATAAGAGAGGGAAAAGAAAGAGGGATAGCACAAAGAACAGAGAAGAGCAGCAGAGGAGAGGAAAAGTGCAATCCAGTTTATTTTCAAGTTACATCTCAAGTTCCTGCCCCACTCTGTAACACCAAATCACCATCTTGTGCTCAGTTACCTGGCAAGTGCCACTCGCATCCTCCAGCCACCACTAAAATCCTTCATCATCTTCCGCTGCATGGTTGGCGAAAACCCGAGACCATGTAAAATGCGTGACGCTCGCACCTCCGCCTTGTCCGCATCCAATTCCTCCAAACGTTCATAGATTTGTAGAAGCTTCTCACATTCAGCTGGGGCAAGGGAGAGAGAAATAAACAAACAGTTTAAGCCAGAAGGTAAAGTGCAGCCTGCTACACATAACATAACCTATGCAAGTCACTGTTCACAGCCACGGACTGAGCAGGTACAACCATTCTCCACATGTTGTGATGATAGCAGTCAGAGCTCAAACATGGCAGAGTGAAAGGCCACACAACATCTTGCATACTTCCACCACACTGATCTTTAACAAAGCTGCTTTAAGTGCAGCAGCAGTGCGAAGAAAGTGTGGCCCAACACATTGTCCTGCAATATAGTGTAACCAAGTGGGGAATCCTCAGGACAATCAACTGCTGTGAAAACGTGATGACAGCATAGAACCACAGAAAAGTTATGGCACAGATAGAGGCCATTCAGCCCATCGTGCCTGCACCGGCTTAAAAAAAAACTAGCTGCCCAATCTAATTCCACGTTCCAGCACCTGGTCCGTAGCCTTGCAGGTTACAGCACTTCAGGTGCAGGTCCAGGTACCTTTAAAATGAGTTGAGTGTTTGTGCCTCCACCAACGTCACTGTTCCCCAGTCACCTCACATTGGTCTCCTGTAGGCCTAGACGGTGTTCCCACGAACAACCCCATGTGTCAGCACGTCCCTGCTATGCATCACAATGCCGATGTACTAACCCAACCATTAAAAATATTTCACATGAAGGAGGTTGGCCCAATAGTGGATGGCCAGACCCAGAGAGAAAAGAGTCTCCAGTGTTAGCTGTCCCTGCCAATGCCAGTGTTACTGAAATTGAGTCTCACTTGCCAGCACTGGCTGGCCCTTGGTCGCATATCCAACATACTCAAAATCTGAAACCACTCAGAAGTCCAAAGCATATTGTACATCTGTGCCTGGCCATCACTGGTTCCCAACACATTTAGAATGTTCCCTCCCAAAGTGCTACAGTTTAGGAAGCAGAGATAGTCACACCAAGAGTTACAGTGCAACAGGCACATTGCGTCTACATGGGCAGCTCCCATTTAAAATGCAGACACAGGAATTTATAAATGGAAAGATTGACAAAACTGTGACAATGTAGAGTGAGATTCTGCAGACAAAGATTTTTTTTAAACACATGACACCCAGAGAAATGGCAGGTATTAAACAGTTAAAGTGACGCCACAGTTAACAGGAGCAGACTGACTCCTTTCCTCCACCCCCCACCCCTCAACAAACTGCCGAACACATCACAGCCTCCAGACTTGGATTAAATCACTGGCATTTTGATTTTTCCTCAGGCACCAAAGACCACGCACCAGAACCGATATAAAACTGAAAACAGAAACACAAGTGGATAGTTACAGTCTTCATGGGCCAGACGTTCTGCCTCTTTCTCCAGCTCAATACGTTCTTTGTCAACCTCAACCACACAATCGAGTGGCGTTTTATCACTGGGCGGCATCTCCCGTGTAAGATGGTAAATGTCAATGTGTTCTGGTATCGGCAACTCCCGGTGACCCAGAGCAGACAGCAGCATGGATTTACCTGAAGGGGAGATCAACATTAGCATCAATGAGGGTCAAGGACCAGTCCCTACCCCAACACAGTGTGGCCAATTTGCAGGCTCCCTTTCATTACAAGGAGTAAGAGATTAGTAGCAGAAATTCCACAAAAACATTACTTGGGCTTCATTCAATGGGAGCCCCAGTGTTTGTCATAGTTTAGATGGACAGGGATGTCCATAATGTCTGCAAGTTCCATCTCTTAGAACTTAGTACAATTCAGGAAATCTAACCATTACCCTTAAACGGTCTGGAAAAGTCCCTCTAAATCCCAGACTCATGGGCTGGAATGCCACACACCAGGTGTTCTAGTCACATGGTGCCGGTCTGTGCTGCCCACTTGGGACTCACTGTGCCCAAACTCGGAGTGGAGTCAGTGATAGACATTGGCCAACCAGCCAACGGCCCTCTCCCAAAGGTTGAGGGCACATTGCTGCAAGGATCTTCTGAACAGCCAAGCAGCAGATTCATCACATTCCTGCTATTTTTGAAAGGACTTCACAAAATATCCTCCCACAGCCAAGCAAGAAAAGCAAACATTAAACTTTGGGCAGTAGTGTCAACTCCCTAAATATTTCAGGGTTATAAACTAAGAGAACCCTTAGGTATCTTCCCTGCCTGCTGAGCATGTGCGACCTTACCAGTGCCGTTGAGACCAATCAGCCCGTAACGCCGGCCAGTATTCAGCTCCAGCTTGGTGTCACTCAGTAGCTCCTGACCATGGAATGTGAGTGACAGGTTAATGATGTGAACGTCCGTACTGTTGGGGTGCGAGGTCAGCACCCCTGTGACTGCTCGGGCTGCTGCTTTTTTCAGCTCAAAGTCATCCAGCTCATTGGTAATCTGTGCCAATCCTGTGGAAGGAGAAATCATGTCACAATACAGGGACACAGAGAAGAGACACTGAAGGACAGGTGAGAAAAATAGCAGAACTGGTATAAAGGATGCCAGTCAGTCTACTGGCTGCAAGGATCCCACAGGAGTTGAATTGTTGGTCAAATTAGTTCTTAGTGAACATATGATGCAACTGGAAGATTTCTGCTTTTTTAAAAAAATGACATCCTTGTAAATTATTACACCCTCTCCAGTGCCTCTATTTTTTTTCCCCACACAATATGGAGGCCAGAACTAAGCCAGCACTCCCAGTGAGCAGTCCTGTCCTCATCCCTGCATGTTGCAACTTTCATGATAGTTCTCCATCTTGATATCAGCCTTGTGAATGAGTAAGCGAGATTTAAAAATTGGCTTTAGCCAGCAAAGTCAGTCATTTACAGCATAAGAGGCCATTTGGCCCATCAAGTTCATGCTGGCTCTTTGCAGAGTAATCCAATCAGTTCCACTCCCCTACTCGATCCCCACAGCCCTCTCGCTTTCCTTCAAGTTTTGATCCAATTTCCTTTTGAAATTATTGATTGTCTCCGCTTCCGCCACCCTTGTGGGCAGTGAGTCCAGATCATTACCACTCGCGGCGTAAAATCATTGCCTCACATTATTTCAAGTTACATGTTTGAGATATTCTACATGTCTCATTCTAGTTATAAATAAAATAGATTAATTTTAAGACGATGCAATCTGGTATAAGCAAGAAGCACCTGGCAGCTGATCAGGACAAACATTTTCATACAGCCACTTTCACACCCTCAAAATCCTGAAGTGCTTTATCGTCAAGTAAGTACTTTGAAGTGTATTCACTGATGCAATGTCATTGAATACATAGCAAGATCCCATAAACAATAATACTGGTTGAGGGATAAATATTGGTATGAATACTGGGAGAATTTCCTGTTAATACTGCCATGTCATCCTTTACCCAAGAGGTGAAACAAGACCTCCGACAGGGCAGCACTCCCTCAGTACTGCCCTGGGAGTGTCAGTCTAGATTACATCTTCAAATCCCCTGAGCAGTGTTTCAATGTACAACCTTTTCTGACTCAGCGGTAACTGCTACCAACTGACCAGGCCAAGGCTGACATGCTGAAAATGGTAGTTATTAACCCTGAGCGCACTAAGGGCGGCACAGTGGCGCAGTGGTTAGCACCGCAGCCTCACAGCTCCAGGGACCCGGGTTCGATTCTGGGTACTGCCTGTGTGGAGTTTGCAAGTTCTCCCTGTGTCTGCGTGGGTTTTCTCCGGGTGCTCCGGTTTCCTCCCACAAGCCAAAAGACTTGCAGGTTGATAGGTAAATTGGCCATTATAAATTGTCACTAGTATAGGTAGGTGGTAGGGAAATATAGGGACAGGTGGGGATGTTTGGTAGGAATATGGGATTAGTGTAGGATTAGTATAAATGGGTGGTTGATGTTCGGCACAGACTCGGTGGGCCGAAGGGCCTGTTTCAGTGCTGTATCTCTAATCTAACTCAAACACAGCCAGTATTTCATCAGACTGGGTCATGCAAAGACTGGACAAGCATGCTGGGAGCAAGCCAAACGCTGATCCAAAACTGTCAATTTCACTCAACGGGCCACAGGAAGACTGGTGAGAGAAACTGGAAAACCATTGCAGTGATGTAGACAGCACCCTTCTGAGCTAGGGGCTGAAGTGGCCTGAGGGACAAGTGCAGCACAACTCTCGACAGCTACCCCATGCCATGCCCAATCACTGCAGCAACTGCTGCTGCCCACGCAGTCCATCGCCATTATACCACTTACTCTTCTCCCAACACAAAATTTAAAGTCGCTTAACTAGTCACAAAGGCAGTGAGCTTATCCAAAATGAATTGCCCTTCAAACTGGCAACACCAAAAAAAAAAAATCAGACTATTAAAAACAAACAGTTATTGGGCCTATGCAATGGTCAAAGCTTTTTTTAATGAATAGAGTTGGTACGTATCAGGAGCCTGGGCAGCTGGGTTTTAGATTCTTCACATGGGTGTGAAAGAGTCAGCTGGCCAGACTGCTGGTGGAACAAACTGTACGGCTGTCTCCAATAAAATAAAATCCTGCACAGCTTGATAGTTAGCTCCATTCACAAGGCTAGCAAGACTAAAAAAAAAAATGGAGAGGGAGAAATTAGTTGAGAGTAAACTAGCAAGAAATATAAAAACAGACAGTAAAAGCTTCCACAAATACATAAGAGTAGCTAGAGTAAGCATTGCTTCCTTAAAAGGGAGAGACTGGGGAATTAATAATGGGAAACAAGGAAATGGTAGAGATTTCAAACAAGTATTTTATATCTATTCACAGAACACAAAAAAAGCGTCCCAAGAATAGTAGAAAATCAAGAAACAAAAAGGAGAGAGGAACTTAAAACAATCACGAGAGAAAAATTACTAGGAACACTAATGGGACTAAAGACTGACAAGTCCCCTAGACTTGATGGCCTGCATCCTAGGGTCTTAAAAGAAGTGGCTGCAGTGATACAGGATGCATTGGTTGTAATGTTCAAAATTCCCTAGATTCTGGTAAGGCCCCAGCAGATTGGAGAGGAGAGACACAGAAAGCAGGAAACTATAGGCCTCTTAGCCCAACATGTCATTGTAAAAATGCTGGAATCCATTATTAAAGGAAGTAGTAGGACATTTAGAAAATCATAATGCAATCAGAAAGAGTCAACATGGTTTTATGAAACGGAAAACAGTGTTTAATAGATTTATTAGAATTCTTTGAGGATATTAACAGGTACAGCGGATAAAGAGGAACCAGTAGATATAGTGTGTATTCGGATTTCCAAAAGACATTTGATAAGATGCCACATAAAATGTTAAGAGCTCATGGTGTTGGGGGTAGTATATTAGGGTGGAAAGATGATTGGCTAACAGAGTCGGGATAAATGTGTCATTTTCAGGTTGGCACACTGTAACTAGTTAAGTGCCACAGGGACCAGTGCTGAGACCTCAACTATTTACAATCTGTATTAATGACAGGGATGGAGGGAGAGTACATTGTAGCCAAATTTGCAGACGATATAAAGATAGGTAGGAAAGCAAGTTGTGAGGAGGACATAGTTTCTGCAAAGAGATATAGATAGGGTAAGTGGGCAAAATTTTGGCACATGGAGTATAATGTGAGAAGTTGACAGGCTGTTCACTTTGGCGGAAAGAATAGAAAAGCAGAATTTTATTTCAAATGGAGAGAGAGAGACTGCAGAATGCTGCGGTAGAGGGATCTGGGTGTCCTTGTACATAAATCACAAATAGTGAGCATGCAGGTACAGCAAGTAATGAGGAAGGCAAATGGAATGTTGGTATTTATTACAAGGGGGATGGAGTACAAAAGTAGGGAAGTCTTGCTACAATGGTGAATGGCAATGGTTAGACCACACCTAGAGTACTGGGTACAACTTTGGTCTCCTTACTCAAGGAAGGATATACTTGCATTGGAAGCAATTCAGAGAACACGAGACGACAAGAAATAGGAGAAGTAGACCACATGGCCCATCGAGTCTGCTCCGCCATTCAATACGATCATGGCTGATCTTCGGTTTTGATTCCACTTTCCTGCCCGCTCCCCATATCCCTTTATTCCCTGTGAGACCAAAAATCAATCTATCGATCTATCTCCAGCCTTAAATGTATTCAATGATGGAGTATCCACAACCCTCTGGGGTAGAGAATTCCAAAGATTCACAACCCAAGTGTAATTTCTTACCTCAGTCCTGAATGATTGGCCCCTTATCTTGAAACTGTGTGCCCCATTCCAGATTCCCCAACCAGTGGAAACAATCTCAGCTTCTACTCCATCAAGCCCTTTTAGATGCTTCACTAGGTTGATTTTTGGGATGATGGGGTTGTCTTATGAGGAAAGGTTGAGCAGGTTGGGCCTATACTCATTTGAGTTTAGAAGAATGAGAGGTGATCTTATTAAAACATACAAGATCCTGAGGGAGCTTGACAGAGTAGATGCAGAGAATCTAGAACTAGGGGACATAGTTTCAAAATAAGAGGTCTCCCTTTTAAGATGGAGATGAGGAGGAATTTCTTCTCACAAGATCTTTGGAATTCTCTACCCCAGAGAGCAGCGGAGTCTGGATCATTGAATATATTCAAGGCTGAGTTAGACAGATTTTTGATCTACAAGGCAGTCAAGGGTTATCGAGGGGGGCCAGGCAGGAAAGTTGAGTTAAGGCCACAATTAGATCAGCCATGATCTTATAGAATGGCAGAGCATATGATGGGTCGAATGACCTACGCCTGCTCCCATTTTTTAAATGATCTTATGACGTGAAACTCAAAAGCTCACAGTGACCCCCAAGTGGAAACATACACCAGGGCACAAACGGCAGCTGGAGTCACTGTGGCGCATCCACAAGGTGGAGGACTATGTGGATGGCACGTTTCAGGAAGTAGTCAAGCTGGTGCCGAGGCAAGCAGAGTCAGGGGTGACTGCCGGACGGACAAGGAAGTCAGGGCAGGTAGTGCAGGAGTCCCCAGAGGACATCCCACTTTCTAACCGGTATTCAGTTCTGGGTACTGATGGGAAAGAGGGTTCCTCTGGAGAATGCACCAGGAGTCATAACCAGAATATCACTGGTGACTCAGATGTGCTGGGATGGAAAAAAAGGGCAATAGTGGTAGGGGATTCTGTGGTGAGAGGAACAGACAGGCGTTTCTGTGGTCGTAGACGTGATTGCAGGATGATATGTTGCCTCCCTGGTGCAAGGGTCATGGATATCACTGAGCGGGTACAGAGTATTCTGGAAGGTGAGGGTGCACAGCCGGAGGTCGTGGTCCACGTTGGTACCAATGACATACGTAGAAAGAGGGATGAGGTACTGCATAAAGAATTTAGGGAGCTAGGCAGATTAAAAAGTAGGACCTCAAAGGCTGTAATCTCTGGGTTTCTTCCGGTGCCACGAGCTAGTGAGTATATGAATAGGAGGTTAGAGCAGATGAATGCATGGCTGAAGAGATGGTGCAGGAGGGAGGGCTTTAGTTTCCTGGATCACTGGGTCTGTTTCTGGAGCAGGTGGGATCTGTACAAGACGGACGGGTTGCACCTGAACTGGAACGAGACCAACATCCTTGCTGGGAGGTTTGCTCATGCTGTTGAGGGGTTTAAACTAATTTGGCAGGGGAATAGGATACAGAGCGGAAGCACAGTAAGGAATGATGTATATTCAAATTTAGAAGAGAAACAAAGTCAGTCTGGAGGGCAGAGTATATGTCGACCTGTTAAGGCTCAAACAAATAATGCAAGGCTGGATTGTATCTATTTTAATGCAAGAGGTCTTACTACTAAGACAGATGAATTGAGGGTGTTCATTAACACATGTGAATATGATATTAATTGCTATCACTGAGACATGGTTGTGAGAAGGGCAGGACTGGCAGCTTAATATCCCAGGGTATAGAATTTTCAGACGTGATAGGGGAGGGGGTAAGAGAGGAGGAGACACTGCACTGTTGATTAAGGAGTCAATTACTGCAGTAAGGAGGGATGATATCTTAGAAGGTTCCTCTAATGAGGCCATTCACTTGGCTGGGAGTGTACTACAGGCCTCCAAACAAACAAAGTCAGGCAGTGATAGAGGAGCAGGTATGTAGATTCAAAAATAAGAGGGTAATAATAGTAGGGGATAGCATTAGTGCAAAAAGCTTAAAAGGGGGCGGAATTCTTCAAGTGCATTCAGGAGTGCTTTTTGAGCCAGCATGTAGAGAGCCCTACGAGGAGGAGCGGTACTGGACTTAATCCCAGGGAATGAAGCCGGACAAGTGGCAGAAGTGGCAGTGGGAGAGCATTTCGGGGATAGTGACCATAACATTTAAGGTAGTTATGGAAAAGGACATAGAGGGATCAGAAATAAAAGGTACTGAATTGTGGGGGGGGCAATTTCAAAATGATTAAACAGGATCTGGCCAAAGTGGACTGGGAGCAGCTACTTGTAGGAAAGTCTACATCAGACCAGTGGGAGTCAATCAGAAAGGAAATAGTGATCGGCAACAGGAGACAGAGTAGCAGTAGAAGGGAGTTTCTCAAAATGGAGACGTGTGACCAGTGGTGTTCCACAGGGATCCGTGCTGGGACCACTGTTGTTTGTGATATACATTAATGATTTGGAGGAAAGTATAGGTGGACTGATTAGCAAGTTTGCAGACGACACTAAGATTGGTGGAGTAGCAGATAGTGAAGGGGACTGTCAGAGAATACAGCAGAATATAGATAGATTGGAGAGTTGGGCAGAGAAATGGCAGATGGAGTTCAATCAGGGCAAATGCGAGGTGATGCATTTTGGAAGATCCAATTCAAGAGTGAACTATACAGTAAATGGAAAAGTCCTGGGGAAAATTGATGTACAGAGAGATTTGGGTGTTCAGGTCCACTGTTCCCTGAAGGTGGCAACGCAGGTCAATAGAGTGGTCAAGAAGGCATACGGCATGCTTTCCTTCATCGGACGGGGTATTGAGTACAAGAGTTGGCAGGTCATGTTACAGTTGTATAGGACTTTGGTTCGGCCACATTTGGAATACTGCGTGCAGTTCTGGTCGCCACATTACCAAAAGGATGTGGATGCTTTGGAGAGGGTGCAGAGGAGGTTCACCAGGATGTTGCCTGGTATGGAGGGCGCTAGCTATGAAGAGAGGTTGAGTAGATTAGGATTATTTTCATTAGAAAGACGGAGGTTGACGGGGGACCTGATTGAGGTGTACAAAATCATGAGAGGTATAGACAGGGTGGATAGCAAGAGGCTTTTTCCCCCAGAGTGGGGGATTCAATTACAAGATGACACGAGTTCAAAGTGAAAGGGGAAAAGTTTAGGGGGGATATGCGTGGAAAGTTCTTTACGCAGAGGGTGGTGGGTGCCTGGAACGCGTTGCCAGCGGAGGTGGTAGATGCGGGCACAATGGCGTCTTTTAAGATGTATCTAGACAGATACATGAATGGGCAGGAAGAAAAGAGATACAGACCCTTAGAAAATAGGCGACATGTTTAGATAGAGGATCTGGATCGGCGCAGGCTTGGAGGGCCGAAGGGCCTGTTCCTGTGCTGTAGTTTTCTTTGTTCAGGTCCAACATATTCCTGTCAAGGTGAAGGATAGGACTAACATATCAAGGGAACCCTGGATGTCAAGGGATAGAGGATTGGATAAGGAAAAAAAAAAGGAGGCTTATGACAGATTCAGAGCACTGAAAACAGCAGAGCCCCTGGAAGAGTATAGAAAGTGTAGGGGAGTACTTAAAGTAATTAGGAGAGTGAAGAGGGGACATGAAAAATCATTGGCAGACAAGATAAAGGAAGATCCCATGGCGTTTTATAAGTATGTTGAAGGAAAGAGGATAACCAGGGAAAAAGTGGGGCCCATTAGGGATCAAAGAGGTAATGTGTGTGTGGAGCCGGAGGACACAGGTGAGGTTTTGAATGATTACTTTTCATCTGTGTTCACTGTGGAGAGGGACGATGTAGGTGTGGTGTTCAGGGAGGGGGACTGTGATATACTTGATCAAATTAGCATTGAAAAAGGAAGAAGTATTAGCGGGCTTAAAGGTGGATAAATCCCCAGGCCCAGATGAGATGTATGCCAGGCTGCTATGTGAGGCAAAGGAGGAGCTAGCAGGGGCTTGACACAAATTTCCAAATCCTCTCTGGCCACAGGAAAGGTACCAGAGGACAGCAAATGTGGTACCATTATTCAAGAAGGGTAGCAGGGATAAACCAGGTAATTACAGGCTGGTGAGTCCAACATCAGCGGTTGGGAAATTATCGGAAAAATTCTGAGGGACAGGATTAATCTCCACTTGGAGAGGCAGGGATTAATCAGGGATAGTCAGCATGGCTTTGTCAGGGGGAGATCATGTTTAACTAACTTGATTGCATTTTTTTTGAGGTGACTAGATGTGTAGATGAGGGTAAAGCAGTTGATGTAGTCTAAATGGACTTCAGTAAGGCTTTTGATAAGGTCCCGCATGGGAGATTGGTTAAGAAGGTAAGAGTCCATGAGATCCAGGGCAATTTGGATCCAAAATTGGCTTAGTGGCAAGAGGCGAAGGGTGATGGTCAAGGGTTGCTTTTGCCAATGGAGGACTGTGACCAGTGGCGTACCACAGGGATCGGTGCTGGGACCCTTGCTGTTTGTAGTGTACATCAATGATTTAGATGTGAGTATAGTAGACTTAGCAGTTGGCAGGAAAAAAAGACAGAAGCGCAAGGGGAGAGCCAACTGCGAAACATCTCTGACAACCAATTTTATCTGCAGCACCTGTGGAAGAGTCTGTTACTCTAGTATTGGCCTTTATAGCCACTCCAGGCGCTGCTTCACAAACCACTGACCACCTCCGGGCACTTACCCATTGTCCCCTGAGACAAGGAGGCCAAAGATAGTAGGTATGATCAGTAAGTTCGCAGACGACAAAAATTGGTGGTGTCGTAAATAGTGAGGAGTAAAGCCTTAGATTACAGAGCGATATAGATGGGCAGAGCAGTGGCAGATGGAGTTTAATCCTGAGAAGTGTGAGGTAATGCACTTTGGTAGGGCTAACAAGGCAAGAGAATATACAATGGATGTTAGGATCCTAGGGAGTGCAGAGGGTCAGAGGGACCTTGGGATGCTTGTCCATAGATCACTGAAGGCAGGTGTAGAAGGTGGTTCGGAAGGGATACTTGCCTTTATTAGTCAAGGCAGAGAATGTAAGAGCAGGGAAGTTATGATAGAGCTGTATAAAACACAAGTTAGGCCACAGCTGGAGTACTGTGTACAGTTCTGGTCACCGCACCATAGGAAGGATGTGATTGCACTGGAGAGGGTGCAGAGGAGATTCACCAGGATATTGCCTGGGCTGGAGCATTGCAGTTATGAAGAGAGACTGGATAGGATAGGGTTGTTTTTCTTGGAGCGGAGAAGACAGACGGGGGACATGATTGAAGTATACCAAATTATGAGGGGCATCGGTAGGATAGATAGGAAGAGACTTTTTCCCTTAGCGGAGAGGTCAGTAACCAGGGGCCATAGATTTAAGGTAAGGGGCAGGAGGTTTAGAGGGGATTTGAAGAAAAATCTTTCCACCCAGAGGGTGGTTGGAATCTGGAACACACTGCCTGGAGGGGTGTTAGAGGCAGGAACCCTCAAGTATTTAGATGAGCACTTGAAACGCCATAGCATACAAGGCTACAGGCCAAGTGCTGGAAAAAGCGATTGGATTGTATGGGTGCTTGATGGTCGGTGCAGGTGCATTGGACCGAAGGGCCTGTTCCTGTGCTGTAAACTCTATGTGTCTATGATCTTATTGAATGGCGGAGCAGGCTCGAGGGGCCAAGTGGCCTACTCCTGCTCCTAACTCATATGTTCGTATTAAATGCACCTCACAACAGAGCCTTACCTCAAGGCAAGATCAGCAGGTGAAGGAAGACATTATGCTGAACTTGGATCATCCAATCAGGAAAGCTCTGCACTCTCCGCACTGCAGGACCTAGTTTCAATGATCCCATAGTTCTCGCTTCCAGAACTCCAGCTGGGGACTGCTCCCCTGCGATGCACTTCCTGACCATCAGTTCCAAACTTATCTTCTACAGATTTGAACTTTATCCTACTCTCAGTTCAAATGTTAAGATTTACCTCTTACAGTCACTTAACTATTAAGTGACACCTCTTCTCAGGTACTCAACTTGTGAAATCAGTTTTTTGTACTTGAACCACAGAACTCTCTCACAATGCACAGAGAACAGGCCAACACTGGTCTCAACTGGTGCAGGGGACACTGGTAAAGAATCCCTTCATAGAGAGGGATGCTAGGCATTTCCCCAATTGAAGTCCATACCTGCATCATAAACAGAAGAGCCATTCATCTGCAGCCTTTCAGAATTCTGCAGGTCGTCTGTGCCAAGGTCACCATTTTCCTCAGAGCCGTCTATGGCCTTGGGCTTACGTTGACGAGCTTTTGCAGCTTCCTTCTTCTTGGCTGCCTTCTTTTTGGCCAGGTCTGAAGGCATGGCTGTTGGCTCGTTTGCGTTAGTGGAAGTAGAACCTGTGAAAACATAAAGCACTTCTATTAAAGGAAGGAATTTGATTTTTAATCTCTGGTCTTGCACACAATATCAGACCAGTGTTTCACGAGAGCAATTACCGTACAATGCCCCACTCTAACCACAACAGCAGCAATCAGGCTCCTGTGTAAACCAGAGACTCCAAATGCAGACGCGGAGCCAGCAACATACACAGAATTAGACAGAAATTACACAGAAACAAGCCGCACTTGCAAACATGTTTGAAGCTGAACTGTAGCATCCCATTTTACCAAGCCGAGTTTCCAGCTCCAGGTCCTCTGCATCACCAAAACCACCTATTACATCCTCCCTAATATCAGTGTCTGCCCTTGCCTCAACTCAGCTGCTGCTGAAACCCTGATCCATATCTTGCTTAGCTTCAGACTCAACTATTCCAAAAGTCCCCTTGCCAGACTCCCAATACCTTCAACTTCAGCTCATGCAAAAGTCTGCTTCCTAATTCACACCAAGTCCCTGCCACTCACCCAAGTGCCGTGCTTACTGACCTATAATAGCTCCATGCTCAGAATTTAAAATTCACCTCCTCACCCCCATAACTTAGATAGACTCAAAGCCATTGCGGCACAGGAGGCCATTCAGTCCATCAAGTCCATGCCAACACTCTGCACAGCAAACCAGTCAGTCCCATTCCCCCTCTAACCCAGCAAGGTTTATTGCCTCCTGAAATGATTCCTCATCTGCGCTTCCAGCGCCCTTGAAGGCAGAGTGTTCCAGATCATTACCACTTGCTGCATAAAAACGTTTTTCTTCACATCCCCCCTGCAGCTCTTCGCTAAAACCTTCAATTTGTATCCTAGTCCTTGTACCAGCAGCTACTAGAAACAGCTTTTCCTTATCTAATTTACTAAACCTGTCATATCTTGTACACCTTTATCAAATCCCCTCTCAACCTCCTTTGCTCCAAAGAAAACAACCCCAGCTTCTCCAACCTAACCTTGTAGGTAAAACCCCTCATTCCTGGAACCATTCCAGTAAATTTCCTCCGCACCCTCTCAAGTAGAGGGTGGAAGGCTAGGAACAGACTAATCCCTTGAGGAATATAAAGACAGTAGGAAGGAACTTAAGCAAGGAGTTAGGAGGGTTAAAACGGGTTATGAGAAGTCATTGGCAAACAGAATTAAGGAAAATCCCAAGGCTTTTTATACGTATATAAAGAGCAAGAGGGTAACCAGGGAAAGGGTTGGCCCACTCAAGGACAGAGAAGGGAATCTATGTGTGGAGCTAGAGGAAATGGGCGAAGTACTAAATGAGTACTTTGCATCAGTATTCACCAAGGAGAAGGACTTAGATTAGATTAGAGATACAGCACTGAAACAGGCCCTTTGGCCCACCGAGTCTGTGCCGAACATCAACCACCCATTTATACTAATCCCATATTCCTACCAAACATCCCCACCTGTCCCTATATTTCCCTACCACCTACCTACCTACACTAGTGACGATTTATAATGGCCAATTTACCTATCAACCTGCAAGTCTTTTGGCTTGTGGGAGGAAACCGGAGCACCCGGAGAAAACCCACGGAGACACAGGGAGAACTTGCAAACTCCACACAGGCAGTACCTGGAATCGAACCCGGGTCCCTGGAGCTGTGAGGCTGCGGTGCTAACCACTGCGCCACTGTGGATGATGAGCCTAGGGAAGGGAGTGTAGATAGTCTCAGTCATCTCATTATCAAAAAGGAGGTGGTGTTGGGTGTCTTGCAAAGCATTAAGGTCGATAAGTCCCCAGGGCCTGATGGGATCTACCCCAGAATACTGAGGGAGGCAAGGGAAGAAATTGCTGGGGCCTTGACAGAAATCTTTGCATCCTCATTGGCTACAGGTGAGGCCCCAGAGGACTGGAGAATAGCCAACGTTGTTCCTTTGTTTAAGAAGGGTAGCAAGGATAATCCAGGAAATTATAGGCCGGTGAGCCTTACGTCAGTGGTAGGGAAATTATTAGAGAGGATTCTTCGGGACAGGATTTACTCCCATTTGGAAACAAACGGAATTATTAGCGAGAGGCAGCAAGATTTTGTGAAGTGGAGGTCGTGTCTCACTAATTTGATTGAGTTTTTTGAGGAAGTGACGAAGATGATTGATGAAGGAAGGGCAGTGGATGTTATCTATATGGACTGCAGTAAAGCCTTTGACAAGGTCCCTCATGGCAGACTGATACAAAAGGCGAAGTCACATGGGATCAGAGGGAAGCTGGCAAGATGGATACAGAACTGGCTCGGTCATAGAAGACAGAGGGTAGCAATGGAAGGGTGCTTTTCTGAATGGAGGGCTGTGACTAGTGGTGTTCCGCAGGGATCAGTGCTGGGACCTTTGCTCTTTGTAGTATATATAAATGATTTGGAGGAAAATGTAGCTGGTCTGATTAGTAAGTTTGTGGACGACAAAGGTTGGTGGAGTTGCGGATAATGATGAGGATTGTCAGAGGATACAGCAGGATATAGATCGGATGGAGACTTGGGCAGAGAAATGGCAGATGGAGTTTAATCCGGACAAATGTGAGGTAATGCATTTTGGAAGGTCTAAAGCAGGTGGGAGGCATACAGTAAATGGCAGAATCCTTAGGAGTATTGACAGGCAGAGAGATCTGGGCGTACAGGTCCACAGGTCACTGAAAGTGGCAACGCAGGTGGATAAGGTAGTCAAGGCGGCATACGGCATGCTTGCCTTCATCGGTCAGGGCATAGAGTATAAAAATAGGCAAGTCATGCTGCAGCTGTACAGAACTTTAGTTAGGCCACACTTACAATATTGCGTGCAATTCTGGTCGCCACACTATCAGAAGGACGTGGAGGCTTTGGAGAGGGTACAGAAGAGGTTTACCAGGATGTTGCCTGGTTTGGAGGGCATTAGCTATGAGGAGAGGTTGGAAAAACTCGGATTGTTTTCACTGGAACGACGGAGGTGGAGGGACGACATGATAGAGGTTTACAAAGTTGTAAGTGGCATGGACAGAGTGGATAGTCAGAAGCTTTTTCCCAGGGTGGAAGAGTCAGTTACTAGGGGACATAGGTTTAAGGAGAGAGGGGCAAAGTTTAGAGGAGATGTACGAGGCAAGTTCTTTACAGAGGGTGGTGAGTGCCTGGAACTTGTTTCCGGGGGAGGTGGTGGAAGCAGGTACCATAGAGACGTTTCAGAGGCATCTTGACAAATACATGAATAGGATGGGAATAGAGGGATACGGACCCCGGAAGTGCAGAAGGTTTTAGTTTAGGCAGGCATCCAGATCGGCGCAGGCTTGGAGGGCCGAATGGCCCATTCCTGTGCTGTACCGTTCTTTGTTCCAGAGGCCTGCTACCCGACCCGAACCAGACGACATGTCGGGTCAGGCCAATCTTCCAGGGCCGGCTTTCGGGCTCAGGCCGGGCTGGACACACATTAAGTGCTCTGCTGGTTAGCATTAAAAATGAAAAAAAAAAAATCTGAGCTGGGAGTCAGCAACAAAACTGAGTCTGCGCAGTGAGCGAGTAATGTCACGATGACGTCTCGCGCATCCGCTGAAGCTTCTTGACAGTTCGATGTCAGGAAGTTAAGTGAAGGGATGATCGGATCGGGCTCGGACCTGCTGTGGTTCGGTCGGGTTCTTTTTCCCGACCTAAAGCAGGCTCGACTCAAGAACCCTCGCATCCTTCCTGAAGTGAGACGACTAGAATTGGGCACAATATTCCAGTGTGGCCTAACCAGAGCTTTATAAAAGGTTCAACAGAACTTGGCTGCCTCTATTTATGTAGGGGAGATGGTGGCATAGTGGTACTGTCACTGGACTAGTAACCCAGAGGTTCAGGTTATTGCTCTGTGGACATGGGTTCGTATTGCACCACAGCAGAAAGTGGAATTTGAATTCAATTAATAAATTTGGAATTAAAAGACAGGGGAATGGAACTGAGGGAGTTGCTCTTTCAGAGAGCCGCTGCAGACACGATGGGCCAAATGGCCTCCTTCTGCACTGTAACGATTCTGTGATAGGGAAGGAAATCTGCTGTCCTTACCTGGTCTGGTCTACATGTGACACCAGGCCCAAAGCAATGTGTTTGACTCCTAAATGCCCTCTGAAATGGCCTAGCAAGCCGCTCAGTTGTATCTAACTGCTACCAAGTCAATAAGGAATGAAACCGGACAGACCACCATCCTAGGCACCGGGAACGACAATATGCAAACCCAGTCCTGTCAACCCTGCAAAGTCCTCCTTACTAACATCTGGGGGCTTGTGCCAAAGTTGGGAGAGCTGTCCCACAGACTAGTCAAACAACAGCCTGACAGTCATACTCACGGTATCATACCTTACAATGTCCCAGACACTGCCATCACTATCCCCGGGTATGTCCTGTCCCACCGGCAGGACAGACCCAGCAGAGATGGCAGCACAGTAGTTACACAGTTGGGAGGGAGTTGCCCTGGGAGTGCTCAACATCGAATTCGGACCCCATGCAGTTTCATGGCATCAGGTCAAACATGGACAAGGAAGTCTCCTGCTGATTACCACCTACTGCACCCCTCCTCACCCCCCACAGCTGATGAATCAGTACTCCATGTAGAACAGCACTTGGAGGAAGAACTGAGGGTGGCAAAGGCGCAGAATGTACTCTGGGTGGGGGATTTCAATGTTCATCACCAAGAGTGGCCCGGTAGCACCATTACTGACTGATTCCTAAAGGACATAGCTGATTGACTGGGTCTGCGGCAGCTGGAGATGGAAAAACATACTTGACCTCGTTCTCACCAATCTGCCCAGTCACAGACGCATCTGTCCATGATAGTATTGGTAGGAGTGACCACCGCACAGTCCAAGTGGAGACGAAGTCCCATCTTCACATTAAGGATACCCTCCATCGTGTTTTGTGGCACTACCACTGTGCTAAATAGGATAGATTTTGAACAGATCTAGCAATGCAAAACTGGGCATCCATGAGGCGCTGTGGGACATCAGCAGCAAACTTGTATTCAACCACAAACTGTAAGCTCAAGGCCCGGCATATCCCCCACTCTACCATTACCATCAAGCCAGGAGACCAACCCTGGTTCAATGAAGAGTGCAGGAGGGCATGTCAGGAGCAGCACCAGGCAGACCTCAAAATGAGGTGTCAACCTGGTGAAGCTACAACCCGGGACTACGTTTGTGCCAAACAGCATAGGCAACATGTGATAGACAGAACTAAGCGATCCCATAACCAACAGATCAGATCTAAGCTCTGCAGTCCTGCCACATCCAGTCGTAAATGGTGGTGGACAATTAAACAACTAACTGGAGGAGGCAGCTCCGCAAATATCCCCATCCTCAATGATGGGGGGAGTCCAGCACACCAGTCCAAAAGATAAGGCTGAAGCATTTGCAACAATCTTCAACCCGAAATGCCAAGTGGATGATCCATCCCGGCCTTCTCCTGAGGTCCCCAGCATCACAGATGCCAGTCTTCAGCCAATTTGATTCACTCCACGTGATAGCAAGCAACAACTGAAGCCACTGGATACTGCAAAGGCTATGGGCCCTGACAATATTCCGGCAATAGTACTGAAGACCTGTGCTCCAGAACTTGCCACGCCCGTAGCCAAGCTGCTCCAGTACAGCTACAACACTGGCATCTACCCAGCAATGTGGAACATTACCCAGGTATGTTGTGTGCACAAAAAGCAGGACAAGTCCAACCCAGCCAATTACTGTCTCAGTCTACTTTCAATCTCTAAAGTGATGGGAGGTATAATCAACAGTGCTATCAAGCGGCACTTGCTTCGCAATAACCTGCTCAGTGTCACTCAGTTTGGGTTCCGCCAGGGCCACTCAGCTCCTGACCTGATTACAGCCTTGGTTCAAACATGGAATAAAGTGCTGAACTCAAGAGGTGAGGTGAGAGTTTTTATTAGTTCGTGAGATGTGGGCATCACTGGCTAGGCCAGCATTTATTGCCCATCCCCAATAGCCCTTGAACTGTATGGCTTGCTAGGCCATTTGAGAGAGCATTTTAAGAGTCAACCACATTGCTGTGGGTCTGGAGTCACATGTAGGCCAGACCAGGTAAAGGACAGCAGATTTCCTTCACTAAAGGAAGGAAATTAGTGAACCAGATTGGTTTTTACAACAATCGACAATGGTTTCATGGTCACCATTAGGCTAGCTTTTTAATCCCAGATTAATTGAATTCAAATTTCATCACCTGCTGTAGTGGGATTCGAACCCATGCTCCCAGATCTGGGTCTCTGGATTATTAGTCCAATGACATTACCACTACACCACCACCTCCCCTTGACTGCCCTTCGCATCAAGGGACCGAATATGGCATCAAGGAGCCCTCACAAAACTGAGGTCAATGGGATTCGGGGAAAGCTCTTCGCTGGTTGGAGTCATACCTAGCACAAAGGAAGATGGTTGTGGTTGTTGGAGGTCAATCATCTGAGCTCCAGGACACCACTGCAGGAGTTCCTCAGGGTAGTGTCCTAGGCCCAACCATCTTCAGCTGCTTCATCAACGACCTTCCTTCAATCATGAGGTCAGAAGTGGGGATGTTCGCTGATGATTGCACAATGTTCAGCACCATTCGCGACTCCTCAGATACTGAAGCAGTCGGCGTAGAAATGCAGCAAGACCTGGACAATATCCAAGCTTGGGCTGATAAGTGGCAAGTAACATTCGTGCCATACAAGTGCCAGGCAATGACCATCTCCAACAAGAAAGAATCTAACCATCTCCCCATGACATTCAACAGCATTATGATCACTGAATCCCCCACGATCATCCTAGGGGCTACCATCAACTGGAAACTGAACTGGAGTAGCCATATAAATACCATGGCTACAAGAGCAGGTCAGAGGCTCGGAATCCTGCGGCGAGTAACTCACCTCCTGACTCCCCACCCAAAGCCGGTCCACCATCTACAAGGTACAAGTGAGGAGTGTTGTGGAATACTCTCCATTTGCTTGGATGGGTGTAGCTCCAACAACACTCAAGAAGCTCAACACCATCCAAGACAAAGCAGCCCACTTGATTGTTTGTCGATGAGGTGCCAATCAAGTCCTCCACCACTGACGCACAGTGGCAGCAGTGTGTACCATTTATAAGATGCACTGCAGCAACACATCAAGGCTCCTCAGACAATACCTTCCTAGAAGGACAAGGGCAGCGGATGCATGAGACCACCACCACCTGCATGTTCCCCTCCAAGTCACACATCATCTTGACTTAGAACTATATCGCCATTCCTTCACTGTCGCCGGATCAAGATCCTGGAACTCCCTTCCTAACAGCACTGTGGGTGTACCTACACCCCAGGGACTGCAGCGGTTCAAAGCAGCTCACCAACACCTTCTCCAAGGACAATTAGGGATGGGCAATAAATGCCATCTGAGCCAGCCATGCCCACATCCCACGAACGAATTAAAAAAAAATATTCGATGAAGCACAAGATCCCATGTGCTTTGCTGATTACTCAATAGTTCCTGCCGTCTTCAAAGATTGATGAACATGAACCTCTTAGGTCCCTCTGTCCCAGGACACTCTTTAGAACTGTACCATTTAGTCTATTTTGCTTCTCCCTATTCTTCGGCCAAAATGCACCACCTCACACTTGCCTGTATTAAATTCCATCTGCCACCTATTGGCCCATTCTGCTAGCCTATGTCCTGTTGCAGATGGTTCAAATCATCCTCACTGGCTACAATACCGCCAAGATCGGTATGATTGGCTAAATTGAAATTTTACTCTGTATGGCAATAACCAAGTCATTTACATACAGCAAACAAAAACAGTCCTAGCACTGACCCTTTGGCAACACCATTGTATACCATCCTCCAGTCTACAAAACAACTCTTGCATTTTACTGTCCTAAAGCCAATATATAATCCAAGCTGACACTGTCCCTCAAATTTTGGTAGTCAGACTTGCGTGTGGAACTTAGTCAAAAACTCTTAAAATCCATGTCGACAACATCCCTACATTCCCTTCATCAACTTCCCTTATTACTTCATCAAAAAAAAAAGTCAGTCAAGCATGATCTGCCTTTCACAAATCTGCAATGAGAACAGAAAGTGCCAGAAATACTCGGCAGGTCTGGCAACTCTGTTTCTCTTTGCATAGATGCTAACGTATCAGGTCTGTGACCCTTCATCAGAAGTGGCAAAAGTTAGAAATGTTTTTGAGCAAGTGAAAAGTGGGGGGGAGAGCGGGGAAAAGAGAAAAAAGAGGGAGGAAGGGCTCTGATAGGACACTGGGGGCCTAAGAAAAAAAAAATGAAAACCGATGTCATGGAACAGAATGCAAATGGAGTGCTATATAGTTGTAGTGAAAGACACAGCAGGAGTCCAGAGACAGTGCTAATGGCAGAATAATGAACAGCTGTACGAAAGCAAAAACATGAAAAATATTGAGTCCAGAAGGTTTTCGGGTGCCTAATTGGAAAGGAGGTGCTATTCCGCAAGTTTGGAACACTGCAGCAGGCTGAGGACAGAAATGTGGGCACGGGAACAAGGTGGTGAATTAAAATGAAAAGCAACTGGAAGCTCAGGATCATACTTGCAGACTGAGCAGAGGTGTTCTGCAAAGCGGTCACCCAACCTGCATTTGGTCTCCCCAATGTCACTGACAGTTTCCAGTTTCCTGGCCCGAACTGCCGCCTCTTCGCTGTGGATGTCCAATCTCTGTACACCTCCATCCCCCACCAAGATGGTCTGAGGGCTCTCCGCTTCTTCCTTGAACAGAGGTCCAACCAGTCCCCATCCACCACCACTCTCCTCCTCTGTCTGAATTTGTTCTCACATTGAACAACTTCTCCTTCAACTCCACTCACTTCCTCCAAATAAAAAGATGTTGCTATGGGTACCTTTGTGTGTCCTAGCTATGCTTGTCTTTTTGTGGGCTGTCGAACATTCGTTGTTCCAGTCCGCCTCAGGCCCCCTTCCCCAACTCTTTTACCGGTATGATGACTGTATTGGTGCCGCTTCCCGCTCTCGCCCTTAACTGGAAAACCTCATCAACTTTGCTTCTAATTTCTACCCTTCTCTCACCTTCACATGGTTCATCTCCAACACCTGCCTTCCCGGACTTGTGTCTCCATCTCTGCAGATAGGCTGTCCACTAATTCATTATAAGCCCACCCACTCCCACAGCTACATTGACTACACTTCCTCACACCCTGTCTCCTGTCAGGATTCCATTCCATTCTCCCAGTTTCTGTCTCCGACACAGCTGTTCTGACAATGCAACCTCCCAGAAATCGCCTCTGATGTCTTTTTTCCTCAACCGAGGATCCCCCGCACTGTGGTCAACGGGTCCTGGACCGTGTCCAACCCAATTCCCGTACTTCTGTCGTCATCCTTTCCCCTCCCTCCCAGAACTGTGACAAGGTTCCTCTTATCTTCACTTTCAACCCCACCAGCTTCCACATCCAAAGGACCAAAAACACCTTCCCCTCTAGTCAGCATGCCAAAGGGACCGTTCCCTCTGGTCCACTCCTCCATCACCCCCGACACCTCTTCCCTTTCCCATGGCACCTTCCCATGCAATTGCAGGTGTAATACCTGCCTGTTTACTTCCTCTCTCCTCACCACCCAAGGCACCCAAATACTTCTTCCAGGTAAAGCAGCAATTTACCTGTACTTCTTTCAATTTAGTACACTGTATTCTCTGCTCACAGCACGGTCTCCTCCACACTGGAGAGACCAAACACAGATTTATTTTTTATTTTATTTAGAGTTACAGCACTGAAACAGGCCCTTCGGCCCACCGAGTCTGTGCCGACCAACAACCACCCATTTATACTTGGGTGACCGCTTTGCAGAACACCTCCGCTTGATCTGCAAATATGATCCCAAGCTTCCGGTTGCTTGCCAGTTTAATTTACCAGCTTGTTTCCATGCCCCCATTTCTGTCCTTGGCCTGCTGCAGTGTTCCAGTGAACATCAACGCCAGCTCGAGGAACAGCATCTCATCTACCGATCAGGCACTCTACAGCCTTCTGGACTCAATATTGAGTTTTATAATTTCAGACCATGAGCCCCATTATTTTTTGTTTATTTATTTGTTTTAATATATACAATTCTCTTTTTTCAATTTTTTATTTTTTTTTAAACTTTGTGCTGGTCTTAAACTTATTTTTCATGTTTTTGCTTTCGTACAGAGCTGTTCATTATTCTGCCATTAGCACTCTCTGGACTCATGTTTTGTCTTTTGTTGCAACTGTTTAGCACTCCATTTGCATTCTGACCCATGACAACGGTCATTTAATCTCTTCCCTCACCACATCCACCCGCCCCCCGCACCCCCCTCCATCACAGTCCCTCCTTTCTTCTTTTCACCCCCTCCCTCCACCCACTTGCTCAAATACTGTTACATTTCGAACCTTTGTCAGTTCTGATGAAGGATCACAGACCTGAAACATTATATTTCTCTCTGCACAGATGCTGCCAGACCTACTGAGTATTTCCGGCACTTGCTGTTCTCATTTCCGAGTTCCTGCATCTGCAGTATTTTGCTCTTATTTTACAAAAAGTACTGACTGTCAATTAACTCCAACTTCTCCAATTGTCTGTTGATCTTTTCCCTGCTGGTTTTAAAAACCTTATTCAACATGTATTTGGATACAGAAAATGACTGTCTGCAGCATCTCAGCTGTAGTGAAGACCTGTGCTCCAGATCTAGCCACACACCTAGCCAAGCTGTTCCAGTCCAGGTCCAGCGCTGGCTTCTACCCGGCAATGTGGAAAATTGCCCAGTTATATCCTGTCAAGGAAACTATGAAGGTATGAGGCGCGAGTTGGCTACGATAGATTGGGGAACGTTAAAGGGTTGACAGTGGATAGGCAATGGCTAGCATTTAAAGATCGCATGGATGAATTACAGTAATTGTTTATTCCTGTCTGGCACAAAACTAAAAAAGAGGAAGGATGGCTCAACCGTGGCTTACAAAAGAAATTACGGATAGTATTAAATCCAAGGAGGAGAAACATAAAATGGCCAGAACAAGCAGCAAATCTGAGGATTGAAAGCAGTTTAGAATTCAGCAAAAGGAGGACAAAGAGACTGATTAAGGGGAAAATAGAGTATGAGTGTAAGCTTGCAGAGAACATAAAAACTGATTGTAAAAGCTTCTATAGATATTTATTTATTTTTATTTATTTTATTTAGAGATACAGCACTGAAAGAGGCCCTTCAGCCCACTGAGTCTGTGCTGACCATCAACCACCTATTTATACTAATCTTACATTAATCCCATTACCCTCTCACATCCCCACCTTCCCTCAATTCCCCTACCACCTACCTATACTAGGGGCAATTTATAATGGCCAATTTACCCATCAACCTGCAAGTCTTTGGCATGTGGGAGGAAACTGGAGCACCCGGCGAAAACCCTTGCCATCACAGGGAGAACTTGCAAACTCCATACAGACAGTACCCAGAATCGAACCCGGGTCACTGGAGCTGTGAGGCTGCGGTGCTAACCACTGCGCCACTGTACCGCCCATGTGTGGAGAAAAAGATTAGTGAAGACAAATGTAGGTCCCCTACAGTCAGAAACGGGGGAATTTACAATGGGGAACAAAGAAATGGCAGACCAATTAAATACATACTTTGGTTCTGTCTTCACAAAAGGAGGACACAAATTACCTCCAAGAAATGTTGGGGAACATAGGGTCCAGTGCGAAAGAAGAACTGTATGAAATCAGTATTAGTAGGGAAATGGTGTTAGGAAAATTGATGGGATTGAAGGCCGATAAATCCCCAGGGCCTGATAATCTACATCCCAGAGTACTTAAGGAAGTGGCCCTTGAAATAGTAGATGCATTGCATCTTTCAAAATTCTATAGACTCGAACAGTTCCAACAGTTTGGAGGGTAGCTAATGTAACACCACTATTTAAAAAAGGAAGCAGAGAGAAAACAGGGAATTATAGACCGGTTAGCCTGACATCAGTCATGGGGAAAATGCTAGAGTCCATTATAAAAGATGTAATAGCAGAGCACTTGGAAAACAATGACAGGATTGGACAAAGTCAACATGGATTTATGAAAGGGAAATCATGCTTGACAAATCTATTGGAATTTTTTTGAGGATGTAACTAGTAGAATAGATAAAGGAGAACCAGTGGATGTGGTATATTTGGACTTTCAGAAGGCTTTTGATAAGATCCCATATAAGACATTAGCGTGCAAAATTGAAGCACATGGGATTGGGGGTAAGGTACTGACATGGATAGAGCACTGATTGGCAGACAGGAAACAAAGTAGGAATAAATGGGTCTTTTTCCGAGTGGCAGGCAGTGACTTGTGGGGTACCGCAGGGATCAGTGCTAGGACCCCAGCTATTCACAATATAATGATATAGATGAGGGGATTAAATGTAACATATCCAAGGCTGCAGATGAGACAAAGCTGAGTGAGGGTGTGAACTGTGAAGAAGATACAGAGAAGTTCCATTTGGGCAGGTTGAGTGAGTGGGCACTACATGGTAGGTGCAGTATAATGTGGATAAATGTGAGGTTATCCACTTTGGTGGCAAAAACAGAAAGGCAGATTATCTGAACGGCGATAGATTGGGAAAGGGGGTGGGGGGGGGGGTGGGTTTGCAGCGAGACCTGGGTGTCCTTGTGCACCAGTCGCTGAAAGCATGCATGCAGGTGCAATAGGCATTTAAGGCGGCAAATGGTATGCTGGCCTTCCTAGGAGAGGATTTGAGTACAGGAGCAGGGATGTCTTGCTGCAATTATACAAGGCCTTGGTGAGACCACATCTGGTGTAGTGTGCGCAGTTTTAGATTAGATTAGATTAGAGATACAGCACTGAAACAGGCCCTTCAGCCCACCGAGTCTGTGCCGAACATCAACCACCCATTTATACTAATCCTACACTAATCCCATATTCCTACCAAACATCCCCACCTGTCCCTATATTTCCCTACCACCTACCTATACTAGTGACAATTTATAATGGCCAATTTACCTATCAACCTGCAAGTCTTTTGGCTTGTAGGAGGAAACCGGAGCACCCGGAGAAAACCCAGGTCTCCTTACCTGAGGAAGGATGTTCTTGCTATGGAGGGAATGCAGCGAAGGTTCACCAGACTGATTCCTGGGATGGCAGGACTGACGTATGAAGAGAGATTGGGTCGATTCGGCTTGTATTCGCTAGAGTTTAGAAGAATGAGGGGATCTCATAGAAACCTACAAAATTCTAACAGGACTGGACAGACTAGATGCAGGAAGGATGTTCCCGATGGCAGGGGAGTCTAGGACCAGAGGTCACAGTCTAAGGATAAGGGGTAAGCCATTTAGGACTGAGATGAGGAGGAATTTCTTCAACCAGAGAGTGGTGAACCTGTGGAATTCTCTACCACAGAAAGCAGTTGATGCCAAATCATTAAATATATTCAAGAAAGAAAAAGAGTTAGATGTAGTTCTTAGGGTCAAAAGGAATCAAGAGATATGGGGAGAAAGCGCGAACAGGGTACTCAGTTTGGACGATCAGCCACGATCATATTGAATGGCAATGCAGGCTCGAAGGGCCGAATGGCCTACTCCTATTTTCTATGTTTCTGTCCACAAAACACAGGACAAATCCAAATCTAGCCAATTACTGCTCCAGCAGTCTACTCTCAATCATCAGCAAAGTGATGGAAGGTGTCATGGAGTATGCCATGTAACAGCAATTATTCAGCCATAACCTGCTCACCAATGCTGAGTTTGGGTTCCACCAGGATCACTCAGCTTCTGACCTCATTACATCCTTGGTGCACATGTGGACACACGAGCCGAATTCCTGAGGTGAGAGGAGAGTGATTGCCCTTGACAACAAGGCTGCATTTGACCGAGTGTAGCATCAAGGAGCCCTAGCAAAATTGAAATCAATAGAAATTGGGGGTAAAACTCTCCACTGGTTGGAATCGTACCTAGCACAAAGGAAGATGGTCGTGGTTGTTGTTGGCAAATCATCCTCAGCCCTAGGTTATCACTGCAGGCGTTCTCGGTCGTGTCCTAGGCCCAATTATCTTCAGCTGCTTCAAATGACTTTTCCAACATAAAGTCAGAAGTGAGGAGGTTCACTGATAATTCCAGTGTTCAGTTTCACTTGCAACTCCTCAGATACTGAAGCCATCTGTGCTCGCATGCAGCACGACTTGGACAATCTTCAGGCTTGGGCTGATAAGTGGCAAGTAACATTCATGCCACACAAGTGCCAGGCAATAACCATCTCCCAGAGAAAATGTAAGCCTCTCCCCTTCACATTCAATGACATCATCAAATCCCAACTCAAAATCCTAGCGGCTACCATTGACCAGAAACTTAACCAGCCATAACCAGGAATTCTGTGGCGATTAACACCTAGTAACTCCCCAAATCCTGTCCACTGTCTACAAGGAACAAGTCAGGAGTGTAATGGAATACTCTCCACTTGCCTGGATGAGTGCAGCTGCAACACACAAGAGGCTCAACACCATCCAGGACAGGAGTGCACTTAGCCCATCCATCACCTTAAACAAACATTCACTCTCTCCACTACTGGAACACACTGCTAACAGGGTGCACCATCAAGATACACTGCAGCAACTCACCTTGAACTCATCTTTCAACAGCACCTTCTAAACCCACCACCTCTAAGAACAAGGGCAGCAGGTGCTTGGTAACACTAATCTGCAAGTTCCCCTCCAAGTTACACACCATCCTGAGCTTTTTTTTCTTCATTTCATGCGATGTAGACGCCACTGGCTAGGCCAGCATTTATTGCCCATTCCTAATTCCCCTGGAGGTGGTGGTGATCAGCTGCCTTCTTGAACCAATACAGTCC
The DNA here is from genome assembly GCF_036365525.1 of Heterodontus francisci. NCBI lineage: Eukaryota > Metazoa > Chordata > Chondrichthyes > Heterodontiformes > Heterodontidae > Heterodontus > Heterodontus francisci. The sequence goes on along the minus strand of NC_090375.1, from coordinate 7,155,698 downwards.
ATCTGCATGGTAACAATATCACCATCCCTTCACTGTCACTGCGTTAAATTCCTGGAACTCCCTCCATAATAACACCGTGGGGAGCACCTACAACAAGTGTTCTGCAGCGGTTCAAGAAGGGCAATTAGGACTAAACATTAAATGCTGGCCGAGCCAGTGACACTCATCCTAAATCAGCAAATTCAAAAAAGTTATAATGCAGGAAAAGCAACAATGCTCGGAACAAGAAAGGAATGAGATTTCAGAACGGGTTTTATCTGACAAAATGAAAGCAGTTTCCTAAGGTTAATACAATGCTGCCTCCTGGTGGGGCACCAGGACTGACCGATGCTAATCATTTTGTGGGGAAATGAACAGCTGCTTTCAACGACAGAAATTTCACTCCCCCACAGACCTCAGCAATCAGTATTATCCATCTAGTGGAAGCAGATAGAATGAACTGTTGAGCCAAGTCACAGGATGTGCTAGTAAAACTGCAAATGGACAGGTATGGGACAGAAGAGAAATTCAAGTTCTGGAAGTGGTGTGAAGAGCCAGAAGGCTCATGTCCCATGTCACAGGAATAAAAGGAGGAAAAAGAACAGCCAAACCTGGGCTTTGCATCAATGAGAAAGTAACACTGAAGAGGGGAGCTCGCTGAAGACTGAAAGAATAAATGTGTAACATTACTTCAAATCAAACCATGATGGTAGGGAGAGGTTCAAATGGTAAACGATAAACTTAGGGCTGACATCAAGAGGCACTTTGCTTTTGGACAGAATAGTGAAGACAAGAATCATGTTGGCAGATCAATGCCAAGATTGGGAAGGGAATACAGGCTTCTTCTGAACTGATACACTTCCTTATCCTTCTGAGCTGGGAGTCAGAGCAGGACGCTGCAGGAACAGGTGCAGAAGACAGCCCAAAGTGATTTACAGACAATAAAGTACCAAGTGTAGACAGTTGCAATATAGGGAATGTGTTAGACAATTTGTGCACAGCAATATCCCACATACAGCAATGTGATAATGACTAGATAATCTGTTTTTTGTGATGTGGGTCGAGCAATAAATGTTCACCAGGAATAACTCCCCTGCTCTTCAAATAATGCCATGGGATCTTTACATCCACCCGAGGGGGCCAACAGGGCCTCGATTTACCATCTCATCTGAAAGGTGACAATCCAATAGTGCAGTGCTCCCTCAGTATAGCACATAGGACCAGGAGTAGGCCATTCAGCTCATCAAGCCTGCTCCGCCATTCAATACGATCAGGGCTGATCATCCACTTCAATGCCTTTCCCCACACTATCCTCATATCCCTTTATGTCATTTGTATTTATAAATCTGTCAATCTCTGCTTCAAACATACTCAATGACTGAGCTTCCACAGCCCTCTGGGGTAGAGAATTCCAAAGATTCACAACCCTCTGAGTAAAGAAATTTCTCCTCATCTCAGTGCTGAGTAGCTTCCCCCTTATTCTGAAATTGTGTCCCTTGGTTCTAGACTTCCCAATCAGGGGAAACATCTTAGCTGCATCTACCCTGCCTATCCCTTTAAGTATTTTGTAGGTTTCAATGAGATCACCTCTCATTCTTCGAAACTCTGGCGAATACAGGCCCAGTTTCCCCAATCTCTCTTCATAGGACAGTCCCGCCATCCCGGGAACAAGTCTGGTGAATCTTTGCTGCACTCCCTTTATGACAATAATCTCCTTCCTAAGGTAAGGGGACCAAAACTGCACACAGTACTCCAAGTGCAGTCTAACCAAGGTTCTATTAAATTGAAGCAAGACTTCACTACTCCTGTACTCAAATCCTTTTGTGATCAAGGCTAACATACCATTAGCCTTCCTAATTGCTTGCTGCACCTGCATGTTAGCTTTCAGTGACTTATTGACAAGGACACCCAGGTCCCTTTGTACATCTACACTTTCTAATCTCTCACCATTTAATTAGAACAATTAGAATTAGAACATTACAGCACAGTACAGGCCCTTCGGCCCTCGATGTTGCGCCGACCTGTGAAACCATCTGACCTACACTATTCCATTTTCATCCATATGTCTATCCAATGACCACTTAAATGCCCTTAAAGTTGGCGAGTCTACTACTGCTGCAGGCAGGGCGTTCCACGCCCCTACTACTCTGAGTAAAGAAACTACCTTCTCGAAAACCTCAATAAGGTTTGTGAGGCACGACCTACCCGTCACAAAACCGTGCTGACTATCGTTAATGAACTTATTCTTTTCAAGATGATTATAAATCCTATCTCTTATAACCTTTTCCAACATTTTACCCACAACCGAAGTAAGGCTCACAGGTCTATAATTACCAGGGCTGTCTCTACTCCCCTTCTTGAACAAGGGGACAACATTTGCTATCCTCCAGTCTTCCGGCACTATTCCTGTCGACAATGACGACATAAAAATCAAGGACAAAGGCTCTGCAATCTCCTCCCTGGCTTCCCAGAGAATCCTAGGATAAATCCCATCTGGCCCAGGGGACTTATCTATTTTCACACTTTCCAAAATTGCTAACACCTCCTCCTTGTGAACCTCAATCCCATCTAGCCCAGTAGCCTGAATCTCAGTATTCTCCTCGACAACATTTTCTTTCTCTACTGTAAATACTGATGCAAAATATTCATTTAACACTTCCCCTACCTCCTCTGATTCCACACACAACTTCCCACTACTATCCTTGATTGGCCCTAATCTAACTCTAGTCATTCTTTTATTCCTGATATACCTATAGAAAGCCTTAGTGTTTTCTTTGATCCTATCCGCCAATGACTTCTCGTGTCCTCTCCTTGCTCTTCTTAGCTCTCCCTTTAGATCCTTCCTGGCTAGCTTGTAGCTCTCAAGCGCCCTAACTGAGCCTTCACGTCTCATCCTAACATAAGCCGCCTTCTTCCTCTTGACAAGCGCTTCAACGTCTTTAGTAAACCACGGCTCCCTCGCTCGACAACTTCCTCCCTGCCTCACAGGTACATACTTATCAAGGACACGCAGTAGCTGCTCCTTGAATAAGCTCCACATTTCGATTGTTCCCATCCCCTGCAGTTTCCTTCCCCATCCTACGCATCCTAAATCTTGCCTAATCGCATCATAATTTCCTTTCCCCCAGCTATAATTCTTGCCCTGTGGTATATACCTGTCCCTTCCCATCGCTAAGGTAAACTGAACCAAATTGTGATCACTATCACCAAAGTGCTCACCTACATCTAAATCTAACACCTGGCCGGGTTCATTACCCAGTACCAAATCCAATGTGGCATCGCCCCTGGTTGGCCTGTCTACATACTGTGTCAGAAAACCCTCCTGCACACACTGGACAAAAACTGACCTAAGAAATAGTCTGCACATCTATTCCTCCAACCAAAAGGGCGGCACAGTGGCGCAGTGGTTAGCACCGCAGCCTCACAGCTCCAGGGACCCGGGTTCGATTCCGGGTACTGCCTGTGTGGAGTTTGCAAGTTCTCCCTGTGTCTGCGTGGGTTTTCTCCGGGTGCTCCGGTTTCCTCCCACAAGCCAAAAGACTTGCAGGTTGATAGGTAAATTGGCCATTATAAATTGTCACTAGTATAGGTAGGTGGTAGGGAAATATAGGAATAGGTGGGGATGTTTGGTAGGAATATGGGATTAGTGTAGGATTAGTATAAATGGGTGGTTGATGTTCGGCACAGACTCGGTGGGCCGAAGGGCCTGTTTCAGTGCTGTATCTCTAATCTAATCTAAAAAATGGACAAACCCACATTTTTCCATATTATATTGCATCTGCCATGTTCTTTCCCACACACTTAAGTCTCTCCAAATCCCAGCTAATTTTGTGTCCCCACATCCAAATCATTGATATATATTGTGAACAGCTGGAGCCCAAGCATGGGTCCCTCCAGTATCCCGTGAGAGCCATCAAGTCAGTAGCCTTGCAAACCACGTATCAAACTCGAGTGTTATACAGCGAGTACATGAAGTTTCATATAATACAAATCAGGAAGAACTTACATTCACATCATGTCTTTCACGACGTCAATGACGTACTTTGGAAGTGTAGTTACTGTTGTAATGTAGGAAATGCAGCAGCCAATTTGCACACAGCAAAATCCCACAAACAGCAACGAGATAAATTACCAGTTGACTTGCTTTTGGGGGTGTTGTTTGAGGGGTACTGGGAAAACTCGTTCCCCTCCCTCTTTGCATAGTGCCACAAGAACTTTCCACCTGAATGGATAGAAAGGACTTTGGTTTAATGTAGATGAACCCTCAAGACAGTGCATCCAGTAACCTCTGTCGTAAAACGGGAGAGAAGGGAACGTGGGAGAATGTGCAGATACATATACAAATGAGAAGGCAACAAAATCAAGTTTGCACTTTAAAAAGGACCTCCAGTTGAATACCATGTCCACTCTGATCAGGTATCAGACACCCGTGCATCCACACTTCAGCAACATTGGCAGAAATGGTGGGAAACAGAGGAGTATTCAAGCACAAACACCGTTAATTTTGTTATTGGAAGGATCAAGGCAATAAATTTAGTCCAACTGTAACCTTCAATGAACCTTGCAATGTCAGGAATCTATCTTGTCAAATAGGCAAAATTGTATAATATTAGAAACTGTTGTTGGACACTCCTTTCCTTTGAGAGTATAAAACACACTGTACATTACATCAAATAGCAAGATTATAGAAGCAGCTGCACGTTACAGTTCTAATGTTCCTACATCAAGGAAGCTGTGCTCCGCACAAATTCTGGTATATTTGGAGAAGTAGGGATAGCAGCTTAACCTGTTCCATTAGAGCACAGGGAACTGTGCACAGGAAACAGCGTCTGTGCCAGCTCTTCAGTAGAGTTATCCAACTTCATTCCAAATGCTGTCCGTAGAAATGACACATTCCAATTTAACAGGTAAAACATTGTTCAGGAAAATCAGGAGCAAAACAAAGCCTTGGATAAGGCCAAAATAGTTTTGGTCTACAGCGTACACAATAGCCTGGGTCAGCTAGGCAGCACCAACAGCAGAAGCACTGTCTTTTCATTGAGTGTAGCAGCAGGCATCCGGCAGTCTTGAAAGACAATAGACTGCGCCCGGGGTATATGTCACATCAGAGTTGAACATCGCCCCTTGTATCTGTAGAGGCTGACTCGTGGGTGGCAATCCCTTGCAGAGCTGGCACAGATGAATATCATTGGCCTGAGGTCAACTGATTTTTCCATCTGCTATCTGGTAATTTCTTTCGTCCTTTGCTTTTTCCATGCCCTTCCTGACTGCCATTCTCCAGGAACCCCAGTCAACAGCAAGGACTTCCTATGCATTGACATTGATCCCAGTCAACTTGAGGTCTTGCTTGCAGACATCCTTGTATTGCCATTGTGGGCAACCTGTTGGTCTTTTGCTAACAGCAAGCTCACCATAGAGGATGTGGCCATCACCCATTCGGCACGTATGACCAGAGGGCAAACATGCTGGGGATCCCTGCACACTGGTGTACTTCTGCATTCGGCACTCTGTCCTGCCAAAAGATGCCCAATATTTGTCTGAGGCAGCAGAGGTGGAAGCTGTTCAGTTGCTTTTCTTGGCTTGCATAAGTTGTCCATGCTTCACTACTGTAAAGGAGGGTCCAGAGAATACAAGTCTGAGAACAGGAGGGATTTGAAAAACAACGGAGAGAATTTTAACATGGAGACTTTGCATTTTTGATTAGTTTGCTGTTAGTCCATACTCATCTTCTCAACTTTGACATAACAGCTGCAACCTTGGTAATCCTACCAGCCTCTGCCCATTTTTGTTCATCTTACCAATCCCATGGTGCCCTAGCTGATTTCGGCATCAAGGAACAAGTTACTGGTGATTGTTGATCCAAGGGATGTGAAGCTGTCGATGTTGATGGAAGGTGTAGTCTCTCTATCTTGGCCTATCACTTCGGTCTTTCTGACACGGATTGACAGTCCAAATTCCTTGCAGGTCTGGGAGAACCAATCTACAAGCTGCTGCAACTGAAGTTCATTATGGTTTGACAGTGCAATGTCATCAGCAAACAGCAACTCTCAGGACTAGGACTTTACGCAATATGGTCTTGGCACGCAGTCTTGCCAAGTTAAACAGCTTGCCGTCAACACTGGTATGCAGGTGGACACCCCCATTTGAGTCGCTTAAAGCGTACAATAGCAGCACGAATATGCCAACAGAGTTGGCGCTAGGACACAGCCCTGCTTTACCACACTGATCTTACAATGGAGCAACATCAGACACTTGCAACAGAGTGCTGTGCATGTTCTCGTGGAAAGGAGCGATAACACCCAAAGATCCAGGAGGGCAGCCTATTTTCCGTAGCAGTTTGAAGAGTCGGACAAGATGATGTCTATGAAGGCGATGTAGAGTGGTCTGTGCTGTTCACAGTACTTCTTTAACTGCCGAAGTGAGAAAATCAGGTCGACTGTCCATTTACCAACTCTGAAGCCGCACGGAGACTCGGGATGTGTGAGATGCCAGGGTCTGCAATCTGATCAGAGCAGTGCGAGCAAACAAATAGCTTCCCCACAACACTTAGTAAGGAGATGCCTTGGTGATTGTTGCAGTCACTGCGATTCCCCTGGTTTTTGTGCAAAGTTTGCATTATGCATGTCTTGAGGCAAAGATCTTTTCTTCCAGAGACATACAGGTTCATGGAGATGTTGCAGCAGTGCCAGTTCCCACTTTTGAGGATTCCAGGTGGAATACCATCATTTCCCAGGCTTTACCACGAGGAAGGCAGTGAATAGCTTTGTTGAGCCTGCTGTCAAGCTCCTCCATGACAGGGAAGTCTGGAATGGTACTCAGAGCTACTTCAACATCATTCCCTGTTGCGTAGAGTTTGAGGTAATGCTCAACCCACCTTTCCATCTGCCTGATGATTGTTCCCATCTTTGTTTTCAAAAAGGTAATTTGGTTACAGCTGGGCCCATTTTAATTCTTTCATACGTCCCTCTCGCATCCCCAGATTTAGCAGCAGATTGTATGCTGTTGCAGAATTTCAAACAGTATTGATTGGCCCAATGTTGAGCAGTCGACTGAGGCTCGTTTGAGAAAATATCTAGGCTGTGTTTGCTGGGAAATTGCTTGCAGTTCATGAGGGCTCTCCACTTAATTGCACTAACTGGCTCCATTTCAGTCCAATAAGCCTCAAACATTCCTCTGATCTCTTTTCCCATACACAGCGAGTGCAGAATTAGATGGTCATGCACAGATAATCCCATTTTGACTGCATCTAGCCTTGGGCACTGTTGTCCAAAACAGCCTCAAGGATATTGAGGAACTCCTAGGTCCTTTTTGGGTCAGTGGTACGGCAAGTGTTGATCTGAGGACGACCTTTCTTCTTGGAGTGGTGTAGTTTCCTTGGTTGAAGCCTGACCTTACTACACGAGTGAGTGGTCAGTGTCACAGTCAGCACTGTGATAGCTGCGAGCAACGAGCACACTGTTGAAGGTTGTATGTCTGGTGATAAGGTCTAGCTAGTGTCAGTGGTGCAATCTCAGATGTCACCTTGGGGCACGGCTTGACCTGGAAGTAGCTGTTCATCACAGAGCCCATGGTAACAGCATAGCTCTAGCAACCTCTGTCCATTTTTGTTCATCTTGCCAATCCCCTGGTGCCCTCTGCACATTGGCCAAGCTCTGTAGTCAGTACCCACCCTTGCGTTGATGTCCCCTAGAAGGTACAGTCCCTCGGTGCTGGGAATTCTACTGATGGCAGCATCAGGTATCTGACAGAACTGATCTTTGACATCTGGGGTGCATATGAGTGTTAGGGAATAGATGCACATTAGATTAACTCGGCCCACGCTTGTTGACAAGCAAAGAGTAAGGTCTCTCTGAGCCTTCTGTGGTGGGGTGGGATGGGGAGCTCAACCACCACAAGCAGTGTGTTTTTTTTTTTACTGTGAAACCCACTCCATGCTCTTGGGCTTTCCCCTGCCAGAAGAACATGCAAGGTTTCTCTTTCAGGGATTCCCTTTGAGCGAGCCTAGTTTCTAGCAGCGCAGCAATATCTATATTGAGCCTTACAAATTCTGTGTCGATCACAGCTGTCTTGTGTACGACATCAACCTGCAGAATCGGTAAGGCCAGGACATATTATCATTGCATTTCAGCTTGCGATGAAGGTGTTCTCTTGATTAGGTTTGTCTTACCTGGTGCATAGATTATCAACCTGCCTGTCGAGAGATGACTCTCCAAGCACCCAGTGAAGCAAGCAGGCTGTGGGGAGACAGCATCTAACTGACTGGGGGCTGCCCAGCTTGGGGCGGGCAGTAGCTTTCCAATGAGATGCGATGATCTTTCCCACTGTCAGAAGTAACGCCGGCACTCTCACACTATGCCAATTAAGTGAGAGCTATTAATTGGTAACTGTTTACCATGTTGCGCCAATGTTTAACCATTAAACGGGGAGTGTCCTTTCCAGGGCCTAGGCCTAGGCAAATAGTATGGAGACCAAGTATCAAGACCACCCCTCCCCCACCCCACCCACCCTCAGCATTGCTCAAATTGACCAAAGGAAAGGGGGGGGGGGGGGGGAAAAAACAGTACTGTTTGGTACCAGCTCTGCTGCAGCAGTTGCCGCAAAGCTGCCCAATAAGTAACTGATAACCGCCTGTGGGACTCCACTCCTGATTTTCTCTTGGGGTTACTCCCTAATCCTCCTTCTCGCCCAAGACACCCACAAGGCACTGAGGGTATTTAGCCATAGCTGGGGGACTGTTCCTTGGCATTAGGACAGAACCACATACCTGTGGGCCTACATGCGAATGTCTGGGGGCCAGGACTCCCAGTAACTCAACAGCCCAGGGGATAAAACTCCCCAGTAGCTCAGGGTTAATAACAGACCCCACCTCCCACAACAGCCCAGGTATGAAACCCCCAATAGCCCAGTAAAAAATCCCCTACTAGCCAGGGACAAAACACCAACACCACCACCAACCACCCCCACCCAACTCCCTGCAATGACCACAGCCTCCTAGCTCCCCTGCTCCAAGCCTACCCCACACCCAGCCCAGTACAGATCGCACACTCCACCTGGAGGCCCAGGCCACACACCCCCACCCTCTCCCCGAAGCCCAGGACAAACATCACTGCCCCCTCAGAGAGCGGAGAGCCAAGATCATCTGATAAGCTAAGTGATGAGATTGTTAATCTGAGTGACTATACAAGCACACCCTCCACCCGGCTGGGAGGCTTCTCCTCTCATGTTATGTTAATCCCATTTTGTACCCCTAATATTAGTCAAGAATTTAATCACATAGAAATATAGAAAATAGGTGCAGGAGTAGGCCATTTGGCCCTTCGAGCCTGCTCCACCATTCATTATGATCATGGTTGATCATCCAACTCAGTAACCTGTTCCCGCTTTCGCCCCATACCCTTTGATCCCTTTAGACCCAAGAGCTATATCTAACTCCTTCTTGAAAACATACAATGTTTTGGCCTCAACTGCTTTCAGTGGTAGTGAATTCCACAGGCTCACCACTCGATTATCCACCAGTGACTACACCACTCAGTTCTCAACTGACATGGCTTCTACCACAACTTGGTCAACCAGCCTGCATCAGCAGTACCAGTGAACTCATTGCACAACCAATTTGTGCTCATACTAAAACACTGCCCAATCTGCAGTATGGAGCCCAATTTTGGTTTCCTTATCTAAGGAAGGATATCCTTGCCTTGGAGGCAGTACAGTGAAGGCTCACTAAACTGATTCCTGGGAAAAGAAGGTCGTCCTATGATGAGAGATTGAGTTGAATGGGCCTATACTCTCGAGTTTAGAGGAATGAGGGGTGTTCTCATTGATACAAAATTCTGAGAAGGCTTGACGGGGTAGATACTGAGAAAATGTTTAGCTGGCTGAAGTGTCTAGAACACAAGGGGCGGCACAGTGGCGCAGTGGTTAGCACCGCAGCCTCACAGCTCCAGCGACCCGGGTTCAATTCTGGGTACTGCCTGTGTGGAGTTTGCAAGTTCTCCCTGTGTCTGCGTGGGTTTCCTCCGGGTGCTCCGGTTTCCTCCCACATGCCAAAGACTTGCTGGTGGATAGGTAAATTGGCCATTATAAATTGCCCCTAGTATAGGTAGGTGGTAGGGAAATATAGGGACAGATGGGGATGTGGTAGGAATATGGGTTTAATGTAGGATTAGTATAAATGGGTGGTTGATGGTCGGCACAGACTCGGTGGGCCGAAGGGCCTGTTTCAGTGCTATATCTCTAAACTAAACAAGGGCATAGTCTGAGGGTAACAGGTCGATCATTTAAAAGAGAGGGGTGGAGGAATTTCTATAGAAGGTTCTGAATCTTTAGAATTCTCTACCCCAGAGAGCGACCTCTGTCGTTCAGTATATTCAAGGCTGAGATTGCTAGATCTTTGGACTCCAAAGGAATAAAGGATATCATGATCAAACATCAGCTATGATCTTACTGAATGTGAAGCCAGCTCCGTATGGCCTACTCCTGCTCCCGTTTATGTTTCAGAGCAAGATCAATGTGGTCAAGCTCTGAGCTGCCCAGATACATGTGGAGAACACTTGAGAACAGGGAGGTGGCCTCAAGGGTTTAATGAATACCACTACCCTGGAATCTTTCTCTCCCCATCTCCTGAAAGAGGTTGATGCATCTCTCTACATTAGTCACTACCCTCTTAGCCTTGCCCAAGGGGCTATTCTTCATTTGAGCCTAGACAGCAAATATCAGCAAGCTATTCATCCACAAGAGCTTCACATTCTATTGTGGCCCTGTTTTCATCTAACAAGCAGTTTCCTGGAAGAATCACTAGACAGCAACCAGAAACCTCATCAGTTTCTCCCCAGGGCATGAATGTCAATAGTAGCACCCCTCTTCAATAATCTGATCCAGCACAGGGCAAACATCTTCTGGCTTGTATGGTTTAGTACAGCATCAATGGGCCTTTACTCCCACACCAGCAGGGGAAGGTTTCCCACCCTCCACCAAAACTTAAAATATCATTTCTCCTTCATCCTGTAGGAAGTAATTTTGCCAGTGTATCGGTAAACTGAAGTTAGTTTGCAACTGTTTTCAGCAGGGAATAACAATTTGCTGAAGTAGTAAATAGCTGGGTGACGTAGACAAAATTAAATTTGTTCGTCCCCCACTTCCTTCGCTAAAGCATTGGTGGCCGTGACTTCAGCTGCCTGGGACCATGCTCTGGAAATCCCTTCCTACGCCTCTCCATCTCTCAACCTACCTCTTAGGTTTTTAAGATGATCCTTAAAACTCTCTCTTTGACCAAGCTTTTGGACACCTGTCCTAATGTCCTGTGGCTCAGTGTCAAATTTTGTTTGACAACGCTTCTGTGAAGTGCATTGAGATGTATTACTAGCTTAAAGGCACTATATAAATGCTAGCTGTTGTAACAAAGACACACAGCCCATCACAATCTCTACAACTCGCAGTAAACAGCTCCATTAGACCAAAGCCACTGGAGATAACAATGGATCACAGGACAGGTTTTCCCTTTAGAAATCTATACATCGAATCGATAAATGTCCTGGGGGTTGCCATTGACCAGAAACTGAACTGGACCAGCCACATAAATACTGTGGCTACCAAAGCAGGTCAGAGGATGGTAATTCTGCAACAACTAACTCACCTCCTGACTCCCCAGTGCCTGTCCACCATCTACAAGGCACAAGTTAGGTGTGTGATGGAATCTCCACTTTTTGCCTGGATGGGTGCAGCTCCAACAACACTCAAAGCTCGACGCCATCCAGGATAAAGCAGCCCACTTGATTGGCACCCCATCCAGCACCTTCAACATTCACTCCCTCCACTACTGATGCACAGTGGCAGCAGTGTATACCATCTACAAGATGCACTGCAGCAACTCACCAAGGTTCCTTCGACACCACCTTCCAAACCCGTGACTTCTACTACCGAGAAGGACAAGGGCAGCAGATGCATGGGAACACCACCTGTAATTATCCCTCCAAGTCACACGCCATCCTGACTTGGAACTAAATCTCCGTTCCTTCACTGTCGCTGGGTCAAAATCCTGGAACTCCCTTCCTAACAGCACTGTGAGTGTTCCTACACCCCAAGGACTGCAGCAGTTCAAGGTGGCAGTTCACCACCACCTTCTCAAGGGCAATTAGGGATGGGCAATAAATACTGACCTGGCCAGCGATGCCCACATCCCATGAATGAATAAAAAAAAATTACCTTTCACATTCTCAGGATGCCCCAATATGTTTCACAGTGAACGACCTTTGAAGTGCTGGCAGTGAGGAGATTCAATTTGCTACTACGATGGTCCCAACTCATTCCAGGGTTGGAGAAAGTCAGCTTGCCTCCCTCCCTTCCTGCTCCCAGATATGAAAAGCAACTATCTTGATTGAAATACAACTGGCCCAAGAACCAAAGTAAGTGTCTATCAATAGCGGTCAGTTCCTTGTCAGCATGCCAGAAAAGAGTTTGCCTTGTAACCAAGATCTAGTACAATTATTACTGTCAAAGTGAAAAGTGTTCATTTTATTAGTCATAACCAGCATTTAATAGTTTAATGATTAATGATGCATTACTGAAATGACATAATTGTTAACATCACCAACTGCAAGCTATCAATTAGCGAGCAGATGGAACGAACACATTCATAATCGACAACAATCACTCCACTTTCCACTGGCTCAATAATCTGCAACACACTGGCTGAACAGAGGGAAAACACTGTCTAGCAGAGGAAGTCAACATTGCCTCATTACTGACTACTAGCAGAATATCAGCAACAGAAATCAATCCAGTCTTTGGGAAGTGCTGTCTTGCAGTGCGATAGGGTTCTACGGGGTTGGCATTCCTTTTGCTTCTCAGCCAAGTGGCCATTCCTTGAACCTCGACATTGGCTACTTTCCATCATCAGATGGTTTGCCACTCAGTAGTAAGTGAAGAGGATAAAGGGTGAGGAAACTGACCAACTTGTCCCCTCCCTAGACAATGTTAAATCTAGCATCACAAACCAGATGAGCTAACTCAGCACAGTGAGAGACCTACACCTTTCACGTTCAGTGTAGCGGAGTACAATAATCTGCAAAGTGGTTACTCAGAGGTTGCAAAGAAACTAAGCTAGATTTCAAAAATGTATCATTTTACAATTTTTACAACTGCTTTTCTTGCCTGACTTTTTAAACAGAGTGCTTTGATGGTCCCAAGGCAGGGGAGGCTGAAGTCTGATTGCACTGAACTGCCAGCATGTTTGCGAGTTCCTTTATATGGTCAGCAACTCCTGAAGACAGAGAATTGGTTCCTGTTTTATCAGTACCCTCCATTATTTGCTACACAAGGGTCCGACATGACGTCCATCCATTGAGGGATGTAATGAGTAAAGAGAAATGTGAATGGCTATATTTGGAGAAGAATCGGCTGAAAAACAAGATTAAAGAGTGCAGGAAAGAGAGCATGACATACACAGACATATAGATCTTTAAAACAGTGGCAGCACTCACAGAAAAGGACATATAACAGCAAATACGATTCTGTATGGTGCACAAAAGGGCATTGAATATAGCTTGGATATTGGAATATGGAGTAAAATTTCAATTTGATGATACCAAACTTGGAGGTGTGGTAGACAGTGAGTATGATACCAATGGACTGCAATACCAATATACCAATGGATAGCAGAATGGGCAGAAGGAATTCAATAGAAAGTAGTATGAGGTGATGCATTTTGGCAGAAGGGATAGAGAGAGGCAATATAGATTTAATGGCAGAGTTCAGGGGCAGGGGGGCCTGGGGGTGCATGCATCTTTGAATAACACCCACGCATTGAGGGTATAATGAGTAAAGCATATGGGATAAAAACAAGAAATGCTGGAACATCTCAGCAGGTCTGGCAGCATCTGTGAACAGAGAAACAGAGTTAACGTTTCGGGTCAGTGACCCTTCTTCGGAACTGACAAATATTAGAAAAGTCACAGGTTATAAGCAAGTGAGGTGGGGGTGGGGCAAGAGATAACAAAGGAGAAGGTGTAGATTGGAATAGGCCACATAGCTGACCAAAAGGTCACGGAGCAAAGGCAAACAATATGTTAATGGTGTGTTGAAAGACAAAGCATTAGTAAAGATTAGGTGTTAATACACTGAATTTTGAACAGCAGCAAGTGCAAACCTGAAAAAAAACAGTGGGTAAGCAAACTGAACAAACTAAGATGAAATGAAATAAATGCAAAAAAAAAAGATTGTAAAAAAATGTAAGAATGTAAAAAAAAAGAATAACTAAAAATAAAAGTAAAATGGGGGGCCCATCATGCTCTGAAATTATTGAACTCAATGTTCAGTCCGGCAGGCTGTAGTGTGCCTAATCGGTAGATGAGATGCTGTTCCTCGAGCTTGCGTTGATGTTCACTGGAACACTGCAGCAATCCCAGGACAGAGATGTGAGCAAGAGAGCAGGGGGTGGGGGGGGGGGGGGCGTTGAAATGGCAAGCAACCGGAAGCTCAGGGTCCTGCTTGTGGACTGAGCGGAGATGTTCCGCAAAGCGGTCACCCAGTCTGCGCTTGGTCTCCCCAATGTAGAGGAGACCACACTGAGCAGCGAATACAGTATACTACATTGAAAGAAGTACAAGTAAATCGCTGCTTCACCTGAAAGGAGTGTTTGGGGCCTGGGATAGTGAGGAGAGAGGAGGTAAATGGGCAGGTATTACACCTCCTGCGATTGCAGGGGAAGGTGCCATGGGACGGGGACGAGGTGGTGGGGGTAATGGAGGAGTGGACCAGGGTGTCGCGGAGGGAACGATCCCTTCAGAATGCTGACAAGGGAAGGGAGGGGAAGATGCGACTGGTAGTGGCATCACGCTGGAGGTGGCGGAAAATGATCCTTTGGATATGGAGGCTGATGGGGTGAAAAGTGAGGACAAGGGGAACCCTGTAACGGTTCTGGGAGGGAGGGGAAGGGGTGAGGGTAGAAGTGTGGGGAATGGGCCGGACACAGTTGAGGGCCCTGTCAACAACAGTGGGGGGGAATCCTCGGTTGAGGAAAAAGGAGGTCATATCAGAAGCACCGTCATGGAAGGTAGCATCATCAGAGCAGATGCGTCGGAGACGGAGAAACTGGGAGAATGGAATGGAGTTGGGGGAGGGGGCCTGAGTAGGACTGGAACAAAGAATGCTCGACATATCCCACAAAAAGACAAGCATAACTCAGACCCATGCGGGTACCCATAGCGACACCTTTTACTTGAAGGAAGTGCGTGGAGTTGAAGGAGAAGTTGTTCAATGTGAGAACAAGTTCAGCCAGGCGGAGGAGGGTGGTGGTGGATGGGGACTGGTTGGGCCTCTGTTCCAGGAAGAAGCGGAGAGCCCTCAAACCATCCTGGTGGGGGATGGAGGTGTAGAGCGATTGGACGTCCATAGTGAAGAGGAGGCGGTTGGGACCAGGAAACTGGAAATTGTCAAAATGACGTAGGGCATCAGAAGAGTCATGGATGTAGGTGGGAAGAGACTGGACCAGGGGAGAAAAGATAGAGTCTAGATAGGAAGAAATAAGTTCAGTGGGGCAGGAGCAGGCTGACACAATGGGTCTGCCGGGACAGTCCCGTTTGTGGATTTTGGGAAGGAGGTAGAAGCGGGCTGTCCGGGGTTGTGGGACTATGAGGTTGGAAGCTGTAGGAAGAAGATCTCCAGAGGAGATGAGGTCAGTGACAGTCCTTTGGACGGTGGCTTGATGTTCGGTGGTGGGGTCATGGTCCAGAGGGAGGTAGGAAGAAGTGTCCGTGAGTTGGCGTTGTGCTTCTGCAAGGTAGAGGTCGGTACACCATACGACAACAGCACCACCCTTGTCTGCAGGTTTGATGACCATGTCGGGGTTAGACCTGAGAGAACGGAGTGCCTCATGTTCAGAGGGGGACAGGTTAGAGTGAGTGAGGGGGGCAGAGAAATTGAGATGACCAATGTCTCGCCGACAGTTTTCAATGAAGAGATCAAGAGGGGTAAGAGGCCCGGGGAGGGGTCCAGGTAGAGGGAGAATGCTGCAGGCAGGTGAATAGGTCTGCTGGTCGGGGGGAGGACTCCTGGTCAAAGAAGTGAGCCCGGAGGCGGAGGCAACGGAAGAAGAGCTCAACGTCATGCCGAGCGCGAAATTCATTGAGGTGGGGGCATAAGGGGATAAAACTGAGACCTTTGCTGAGTACAGAACGCTCAGCTTCAGAGAGGGGGAGGTCAGAGGGTATAGTGAATACACGGCAAGGGGTCAGATCAGAAGGGGTGGGGTCAGAGGGAAATGAAGTGGAAGGAGGATCTGGAGGGGCATTAGTCCCCATCAGCTGCTGGAGCTTGCGTCCCTTAACACCTGAAAGGAAGAAAAAAAGTATTTTGTTAACGCGTCGGATGAGACGAAAGATGAAATGAAACTGCGGAGTAGAACAGCTTTGAGATAAGGTGAGGCGGTGCTGCTGGAGAGAGAGGTCCAGTGTGTGCATGTGGCGGCGCATCGCACTGAGTGTGGATCTCAGGATGCGGCGAGAGTAGCAGTCTGAGGAACGTTGTATTTTTTGGGGATACCTGTGATCCTGGGTGGTTTCAAAGCATATGGGATCTTGGGCTTTGCGACAGTCTTGTGACTTCTCTGGAAAGACTTTAGTTTCAGGTCTGCAGCATGAAACAGATCATAGGGAGCTGTGAGCAGCTAAATGCCAGTTGCTGTTGGAGTCCTGGGTTTGCAGACCAGAGAAAAAGACCTATTTTCTCTGAAAATAAGCTTTGCATTTCAAAAGAAAAAGTGCTACATTTAAGGTGAGGTTTTGGCCTGCAAGGAGAGGAAAGACCCAGAGAAAGAGGAGTTGTTACACTCAGTGGAGAAACACTGCTTTGGAGAAAGGAAGCCTCGTGTTTCGGGTGTGGCAGGTTGCTGTTGCCTACAGTCTCAAGAATCCTTGCCTCAAGAGTGAGTTCTGTTGCTTTGTGTTGTTTTTGGGACGATCCTGACATCTCAGGCAAGTTTCTACTAAAAGACTGCTATCTTACAATTTAAGTAGACCTATTGTTACAACCTGTTGCTGAAAGATCAGCGATGCCTGCTGCAGATGAATTGCCTTGAACACCTACCAAGCACAAACTGTTCAGCAATCTCACCTGGAGAGACTTTGAGTGGCATCTGACTATTCGACTGAGACACCTCACCGATCCAGAAATCCTACCAAACTTTGACAAACAATTTTATTATTACTCCTAAGAAACAGTTACAACTCAAATTACCCTTTAGCTCCGGTTAAAAATTTTTGAATGTATATGTGTGTGCGCATGAGGGTTAGGAAGAATAAGGAGTGATAAAATCTGTTAATACTTATAGATTTATATCATTATCATTTAAATTGGTTTATTAATAGTTAATTTTCTTGTTTTTAGAAGCCTAGTTTGGTGTGATTTATTCTCGGGGGAAAAATGTGTTTAGTTTTGGTTAATTGTAGGTGGGAAACTTTACTAATATGCTGTGACCTGTGGAGTAGTGGGACTGAATTAACAGTGCATTACTCCCACCTTGGTCATAACATTGGTGAGAAACATGTCTTCCACCCTCAAACATGTCCACAGATTAGAAGGTCTAACCTGAAAAACACTATAATGGTTTCACAAACTATTACTCGGCACATTCTCAGAATTAGATGTAGTCAACATATTCAAAATCTTACGTCAGCATACACTTCTAGTCAACTTCTCTTAGTATAAATTCCTACAACATTTTATGAACAGACTGATGACATTTACCATCCCCCACCTGTACCGGTTCACTGCATCACCGCACTAGCAGAAGAGTATAATTACACTATATAAAAAGATTTTCTATTTCAAAAGTCTAAATGGAAATGTATATTTTCTATGTAGAATACTTGTATAAAACCTCAATGTCCCAAATCCCTTTACTGCCAATTGAGGTGGTCATCAGGCCCATCATGCTTGTGTTGACTCTTTGAAAGAGCTATCTGATTCTCATTGCACTCCACTTTCTCCAAAGTACTGCAAATTTACCCCCTACAAATATTTATCCAAATCCCTTTGCAAAGTCTCTCCATATAAATGAAGCCTTGCATCCCTGATGCCATTCTTGTAAGTCTCCTCGGCACCTCTTGAAGGCCTTGTCATCCTACCTAAAGTGTGTCACCTAAAATTGGGCAATACTTCAGATGAACCTAAAGAAGTAATTTTAAAATCGTTTAGCATAACTTCCTTGCTCTTGTACTTGATGCTCTAGTTTATAAAAGCAAGGATCCCTAGGATATGGTGGAAATATTTCATGACAAGGACAGAGGTTCACTTTAAAACGGCGATGAATTACAATTACACACCCTGATCAAATTATCCCCTACTTCATTAGTCTTAAATGCCTGTGATGATTGACAAGTCAGTCAGAAAGGTTTTAACAAAGCGTTAATTAAACTACAGCATCTAGAACCTACACCTATTCAAATGTCTTAACATTTCCATTTCCTGTGCCGATGGAAACAGTCACCCATGGCCGCACTGGAAGTTTACCAACACAATTCCCATTATAAAGGTAGAGATTTGTACTAGAAATAGACAAAAATACAAACAGTGTAAGGCTAATTTACAACGGGGACGAAATTAAGAGACTTGTATTTATGTAGCACTGATCACAATTCCACAGTCTCCTAAAGAATTTTGCAGACAATTAAGTGTAGTCACTTCAGTAATGTAAAAACACAGCATTCAATTTACCACAAACAGCAATGGGATAAATGATAAAATAATTTGTTTTCAATGTTGATCCAGGGATAAATATTAGTCCAAGACATCAAGGAGAACTCCTCTTCTTCGAATAGCAGCCAGGGGATCCTTTACAACCACGAGCGTGCAGATGGGACCCCTGTTTAAGAGATCAAAAAGCTAGCTCATTGGACAGCGTGGCACACCCTCAGCATAGCCCCTCTGCCAGGCATACCTAAAAATTAGGTACCTACCTGGTGAAGCTACAACAGGACTACATGCATGCTAAAGAACAGAAGCAGTATGCCGTAGACAGAGCTATCCACAACAAACAGATAAGATCAATGCGCTGCAGTCCTGCCACATCCAGTCGTGAATGGTGGACAATTAATGGAGGTGGAGGCGGCTCCACAAACATTGCCATCCTCAATGATGGGAGGAGCCCAGCACATCAGTGCAAACACAGAAACCACTGCAACCATCTTCAGTCAGAAGTGCTGAGTGGATAATCACAAGAACACAAGAAATAAGAGCAGGAGTAGACCATATGGCCCATCGAGCCTGCTCCGCCATTCAGTAATGTTCACAGCTGATCTTAGGCTTCAACTTCACTTTCCCACCCACTAACCATATCCCTCGATTCCCTGAGATCCCAAAAATCTGTCTATCGCAGCCTTAAATGTATTCAATGATGGAGCATCTACAACCCTCTGGAGTAGAAAACGCCAAAGATTCACAACCCTTTGAGTGAAGTAATTCCTCCTCATCTCAGTCCAAGATGATCAACCCTTATCCTGAGTCTGTGCTGCCATGTTTTAGATTTCCCAACCAGTGGAAATCAGTCCCTTTAAAATCTTATGTTTCAATGAGATTGCCTCTCATTCTTCTAAATGCCTGAGAATATAGGCCCAGTTTACTTAGCCTATCATAGGACAATCCCCTCAGCCCTGGGACCAATCTAGTAAATCTTCACTGCACTGCCTCCAATGCAAGTATATCCTTTCTTAAATGTGGAGACCATCTTGGCCTCCCCAGCTTCATATATGCCAGTCTTCAAACAACTCAATTCACACGTGATACCAAAAAATGGCTGAAAGCAGTGGATAAAGCAAATGCTATGGGCCCAGACAAGTGCTGAAGACTTGTGCTCCAGAACTAGCACGCCTTAGCTAAGGTGTTCTAATACAGCTACAAAACTGGCATCTACCAGACAATATGGAGAATTGCCTAAGTATGTCCTGTCCACAAAAAGCAGGACAAATCCAGGCAGATTCAATAAAAACATTCAAAAGGGAGTTAGACTATTATCTGAAAAGGAAGAATGTGCAGGGTTATGGGGAGAAGACAGGAAAGTGGCACTCATTTGGAGAGCTGGTGCAGACACGATGGGCCAAATGGCCTGTTTCTGCAAACATAATTAGCAACAGCCTCGCGAGTCTGCTCTGCCATTCAATAAGACCATGGCTGATCTGCGCTGTAACAATTCTGTGATTCTGAGATCAATTACCACTCCGTCACTCTACTCTCAATCATCAGCAATGTGATGGAAGGGGTCATCGACAGTGCTATTAAGTGGCACTTACACAGAAATAACCTGCTCACTGGTGCTAAGTTTGGGTTCTGCTCTCAGACCTCAAACACAACCTTGGTCCAAACATTAACAAAAAGAGCTGAATTCCAGAGGCAAGTTGAGAGTTATTGTCCTTGAAAGCAAGGCAGCATTTGACCGAGTATGGCATCAAGGAGCCCGAGCAAAATTGAAGTCAATTGGAATTGAGGGAAACTCTCCATTGGTTAGAGTCATACTTAGCACAAAGGAAGATGGTTCTGGTTGTTGGAGGTCAATCGTCTCAGTCCCAGGATATCACTGCAGGAGTTCTTCAGGGTAGTGTCCTAGGCCCAACCATCTTCACCTACTTCATCAATGACCCTGTTCAATCATAACGTCAGAAGTGGGGATGTTTGCTGATGATTGCACAATGTTCAGCACCGTTCACAACTCCTTGCATACTGAAACAGTCCACGTCCACGTGCAGCAAGGCCTGAACATTCAGGTTTGGACTGATAGGCATCAAGTGGCATTCATGTCACACAAGTGCCAGGCAATGACCATCTCAAACAAGAGAGATTCTAACCATCTCCCCTTGATGTTCAACAGCATTGCCATCAGTGAATGCCCTACCTTCAACATCCTTGGGGTGTTACCATTGACCAGAAACTGAACTGGAGCAGCCACAAATACTGGGGCTACAAGAACAGGTCAAAGACTGGGAATTCTACAACGTGCAACTCACCTCCTACCTTCCCAATGTCTGCCATCTACGAGGCACAAGTCAGGAGTGTGATGGAATACTCACCACTTGCCTGGATGATTGAGTTCCAATGTAAGATGCTTGACACCATCCAGAGCAAAGCAGCCCACTTGATTGGCACCTCACCCATCACCTTTTTAAAAAACTCTTTCATGAGATGTGGGTGTCGCTGGCAAAACCAGCATTTGCTTCCCATCCCCAATTGCTCTTGACAACTGAGTGGCTTGCAAGGCCATTTCAGAGTGCAGTTAAAAGTCAACCACATTGCTGTGGGTCTGGAGTCACATGTCGGCAAATTTCTTTTCCTAAAGACATTAGGGAGCCAAATGGGTTTTCACAAGAAATTATGAGAGTAATGGGGTCATGAAACAGAGACTCACGTTCAATTCTGGATTTTTGTTAATTAAATTTAACTAATCTGAACTGGTGTCCCGAAGGCATTAGCCTGGGCCTCTGGATTACTAGTTCAGTGACATTACCACTACGCCACCATCGCCCACAAACATTCCCTCACTGGTGCACCATGTCAGCAGTATGCTCCACATACACGATGCACTGCAGCAACTCACCAAGGCTCTTTCAATCTGTACCACCTGGAAGAACAAGGGCAACAGACGCATGGGAACACCAAGTTCCCCTCCAAACTGCACGATCCTAACTTGGAACTATATTGCCGCCCCTTCACTATCACTGGGTCAAAATCCTAGAACTCCCTCCCTACCAGCATTTTGGGTGTACTGAAGCCACACAGACTGCAGCAGCTCAAGAAAGCAACTCACCACCCACCCTCTCAAAGGACGGATAATAAATGCTAGCCTAGCCAGCAGCGCCCACATCCCATGAACAAATATAAAAAAAACTGTAACGTTCACTCAGCACCGAGTGAGTCATAGAAACAGGAAGAAGCCATTCAACCCCTCCAGCCTCATCCACCATTCAATTAGAATCATGGCTGATAGGCATCTTAACTCCATCCACCCACCTTGGTTCAGCAACCCTCAATAGCCAACAAAAATCAGCCAGAATTAGAAACTCAGGTACTTGGACTGGGCCTTGAACCACAACTTACAGATTCCACATCTGACAAAGCCGAGATGACATTGATCACTCCCCCGCGCCACGGAGCATCCGACAGTGTTAGACTGGAAACCCCCTCTCCATCACATGGAGACCGAGGCTTGCTTACGGCCTAAGCGGGCCGGGCCTCCACTCACCGCACCGTCTCCCGAGAGGAATTTTAGGACATATGGCAAATTGAACATCTCCTTCCCCCTCAGCCCGGCTTCCCGAGCAGCAGCAACAGGCCCGAATAACTGCGAGCAGCCGGGCAGTTCATCACCTAAAAAGCCGGCGTTGACTTCAACTCGCACTACTTCGTTCTCTTCCGACCGCCAGTTTCCACAGAAACAACTAGAAAGCCGCGTGCCAACCGGCTCCTGCCTCCCGTCACCAATGCCTTATGCAGTCTGAAGAGCATCCTGCCGGCGGAAGCCCGGCGCTCAGCACACTGGGAACTGTAGTTCTCCGGTTGCATTCGGCCGCCCTTTGACTGCAAAAGGCGATGCGGCAGGCCGACAACACCCAGAAAGCTCTGCGCACGGCTCACAGCGACACCGCCCTCCACACGTGATCGCGGTGACCCAGTGTCAATGCCCGTCTCCCCCGATCCCGCCCTCTTCGGAGACCTCCTGGGAAACGTAGTTTATTCTGAGAGTCTCAGACATTGGCCGAAGCGTTCGCAGGACTACAGTTCCCATAATCTACCGCGGTAAGGCTTTGCGAAGGCGAAACATATTCCAAGCATATTTCATGATACAAAAGATTTTTAAACTAAAGATGAGTTCCACTCGTTATTTTTAAATATGTTATCGAACCCGATTTTTGGCTGAGTTACGGCAAACGCTCCGATCTGCAGCAGCTCCCGTTGCACTCTGGGTGTCGTGGCTGGCGATGCGGCGCCAACGTCACCAGGCCCATTCATGAGCCGGGTGGTGACGTCACGCCCCGCCCGAGAGGAACGACAATGCCCAGAGTGCTTTGCTGCGTTTCCTGGGGAACGAGGCTCGTGCCTGGCTACGTGTTGTTTAACGGCTGGGATTGGAGGCGGCGGCGGTGCTGGGCTTTAGGTTCGCGTTTACTCACAGACAAGCGGTTAACGGTAAGAGGGGGTGGCAAGGAGAGGTGTGGAAGCTGGCCGAGGGTCGTTCCCTTTACCGTGATATGGTTGCGGGAGTGAGACCGGAAGGAGGTGCAGGTCGCATCCTGAGGGGTGAGAGGGGAGGAGTGGGCTGGGCGATTGGTGATGCAGGTGAAGGCCTTGTCCCCGGGGGTGAGTCACGGAATTCTGACCAGCTCCCGCCGTCTTCCCCCACATTCTCCCCCCCCCCCCCCCCCGCCGTCTTCCCCCACATCCCCCCCCCCCCGCCGTCTTCCCCCACATTCCCCCCCCCGCCGTCTTCCCCCACATCCCCCCCCCCCGCCGTCTTCCCCCACATCCCCCCCCCCCGCCGTCTTCCCCCACATCCCCCCCCCCCGCCGTCTTCCCCCACATCCCCCCCCCCCGCCGTCTTCCCCCACATTCCCCCCCCCCGCCGTCTTCCCCCACATTCCCCCCCCCCGCCGTCTTCCCCCACATTCCCCCCCCCCGCCGTCTTCCCCCACATTCCCCCCCCCCGCCGTCTTCCCCCACATTCCCCCCCCCCGCCGTCTTCCCCCACATTCCCCCCCCCCGCCGTCTTCCCCCACATCCCCCCCCGCCGTCTTCCCCCACATCCCCCCCCGCCGTCTTCCCCCACATCCCCCCCCGCCGTCTTCCCCCACATCCCCCCCCGCCGTCTTCCCCCACATCCCCCCCCGCCGTCTTCCCCCACATCCCCCCCCGCCGTCTTCCCCCACATCCCCCCCCGCCGTCTTCCCCCACATCCCCCCCCGCCGTCTTCCCCCACATCCCCCCCCGCCGTCTTCCCCCACATCCCCCCCCGCCGTCTTCCCCCACATCCCCCCCCCGCCGTCTTCCCCCACATCCCCCCCCCCGCCGTCTTCCCCCACATCCCCCCCCCCCGCCGTCTTCCCCCACATCCCCCCCCCCGCCGTCTTCCCCCACATCCCCCCCCCCGCCGTCTTCCCCCACATCCCCCCCCCCGCCGTCTTCCCCCACATCCCCCCCCCCCGCCGTCTTCCCCCACATCCCCCCCCCGCCGTCTTCCCCCACTTCCCCCCCCCCGCCGTCTTCCCCCACATCCCCCCACCCCGCCGTCTTCCCCCACATCCCCCCCCCCCGCCGTCTTCCCCCACATCCCCCCCCGCCGTCTTCCCCCACATCCCCCCCAATATAGTTCTTGTACATCTGATTTCTCTGCAGGTCTGCTCCTCTATATATATCTCTCTCTCTATTTGGGGGCCTGTAGAATACCCCTAGTAGCGTAATGATGCCATTTTTTTCCCTCAACTCTATCAAATGGATGTTAGCTTATGTGGGTTGCTGTCGTTTTGCTTTATAACACTCCTATGAAGCACTTTAGGACATTCTATTACATTAAAGGTGCTGTATAAATACAACTTGTTCATGTCTGGATGTGTTGTGGACTAACTGATAGAGATTGATTTGTGATTCTTCTTGACATTTCAGCACAAACAAAGATTTTGGGAAGTTTGTAGTCATCGGTTGCAGGCCCGCTAGTGGCTAGTCAGGCATATCCATGACCGGCAGATTCTCCCACAGCGGGTACAAGTCAAGGTGTAGTCACTGCTGGGGGCAATTGGATCTATCCTTCTCCTTTTTTCTTTCATGCTGGTTCTTCGCTTAGTCTCAAAGGTGTCTGTAGCCCTCCTGATGTAGCATCTCCAGGCATCACGATCTATGGCCTGTGCTTCCCACTGGCGATGGTCAGTGTGGCGCACAGAGAGGGACTACTTCAGGGAGTCCTTGAAACGTCTGTATGGGGCCCCTCTGTTCCTTTACCAGTGGTTAGCTGTGCATACAACACGATCTTGGACAGGTGACTCTTGTCCATCTGGGCAATGTGACCCACCCAACACAGTTGGCTTTGTAGGAGGATGGCCTCAATGCTGGTGGTGTTGGCTGTTTTCAGGACTTCAATGTTTGTGAGGCGGAGCTGCCAGTGGATCTTGCTGCTGCGGAGGCAGCGCTGATGGATGGAGCATTTCTGACGTCCTGCCCCATGATGTTCGTTTTCTTGAGGCTGATGGTTAGGCCAAATTCATTGCAGGCAGCCGCAAACCTGTCGATGAGACTCTGCAGGCACTCTTCAGTGTGAGATGTTAATGCAGCATCGTCAGCAAAGAGGAGTTCCCTGATGAGGACTTTCCGTACTTTGGACTTCGCTCTTAGACGGGCAAGGTTGAACAACCTGCCCCCTGATCCTGTGTGGAGGAAAATACCTTCAGAGGACCTGAACGCATGTGAAAGCAGTAGGGAGAAGAAAATCCCAAAAAGTGTGGGTGTGAGAACACAGCCCTGTTTCACACCACTCAGGATAGGAAAGGGGTCTGATGAGGAGCCACCAGAGCACTTTCTCCCTGTAACCCTTGATCCCTTTAGCCCTAAGAACTATATCTAACTCTTTCTTCAATATATTTAATGATTTTGCCTCAACTGCTTTCCGTGGTAGAGAATTCCACAGGTTCACCACTGTCTGTGACGAAATCTCTCCTCATCTCATTCCTCAATGGCTTACCCCTTATCCTTAGATTGTGACCCCTGGTCCTTGACGCCCCCGCCATCGGGAGCAGTGGGTGGCGTCGTGGTTAGCACCGCAGCCTCACAGCTCCAGCGACCCGGGTTCGATTCTAGGTACTGCCTGTGCAGAGTTTGCAAGTTCTCCCTGTGACCGTGTGGGTTTCCGCTGGGTGCTCCAGTTTCCTCCCACAGCCCAAGACTTGCAGGTTGATAGGTAAATTGGCCATTGTAAATTGCCCCTAGTATAGGTAGGGGAATTGAGGGAAGATGGGGATGTGGTAGGAATATGGGATTAATGTAGGATTAGTATAAATGGTTGGTTGATGGTCGGCACAGACTCAGTGGGCCTGTTTCCGTGCTGTATCTCTAAATAAAATTTAAAAAAAAATAAAAACATCCTTCCTGAGTCCAGTCCTGTTAGAATTTTGTAGGTTTTTATCAGATCCCTTCTCATTCTTCTAAAGTCTAGCGAATACAAGCCTAATCAACCCAATCTTTCTTCATAGTGCAAATAATTTGGATGGAGCAGTTTTTGTCAGGTGTGTCCAGGAAGGTTTCCTGACTCAATATGTAGATAGGCCAACTAGAGGGGAGGCTATGTTGGACTTGGTGCTTGGCAACGAACCAGGCCAGGTGGCAGATCTATCGGTGGGAGTGCATTTCGGTGATAGTGATCACAACTCCCTGACCTTTACTATAGTCATGGAGAGGAACAGGAGCAGACGGGGTGGGAAAATATTTAATTGGGGGAGGGGGAATTACAATGCTATTAGGCAGGAACTGGGGAGCATAAATTGGGAACAGATGTTCTCAGGGAAATGCGCGACAGAAATGTGGAGGTTGTTTAGGGAGCACTTGCTGCGACTGCTGGATAGGTTTGTCCTGATGAGGCAGGGAAGGGATGGTAGGGTGAAGGAACCTTGGATGACAAGAGATGTGGAACAGCTAGTCAAGAGGAAGAAGGAAGCTTACTTAAGGTTGAGGAAGCAAGGATCAGACAGGGCTCCAGAGGGTTACAAGGTAGCCAGGAAGGAACTGAAGAATGGACTTAGAGCTAGAAGGGGGCATGAAAAAGTTTTGGCGGGTAGGATTAAGGAAAATCCCAAGGCGTTCTACACTTATGTGAGGAACAAGAGGATGGCCAGAGTGAGGGTCGGGCCGATCAGGGATAGTAGAGGGAACTTGTGCCTGGAGGAGGTAGGGGAGGTCCTAAATGAATACTTTGCTTCAGTATTCACTAGTGAGAGGGACCTTGTCATTTGTGAGGACAGCGTGGAACAGGCTGATATGCCGAACAGGTTGAGGTTAAGAGGGAGGATGTGCTGGAAATTTTGAATGATATGAGGACAGATAAGTCCCCGGGGCCAGACCGGATATACCCAAGGATATTACGGGAAGCGAGGGAAGAGATTGCTGCGCCTTTGGCGATGATCTTTGCGTCCTCACTATCCACTGGAGTAGTACTGGATGATTGGAGGGTGGCAAATGTTGTTCCCTTGTTCAAGAAAGGGAATAGGGATAACCCTGGGAATTATAGACCAGTCAGTCTTATGTCGGTAGTGGGCAAATTATTGGAGAGGATTCTGAGAGACAGGATTTATGATTATTTGGAAAAGCATAGTTTGATTAGAGACAGTCAGCATAGCTTTGTAAGGGGCAGGTCATGCCTCACAAGCCTTATTGAATTCTTTGAAGATGTGACAAAACACATTGATGAAGGAAGAGCAGTGGATGTGGTGTATATGGATTTTAGCAAGGCGTTTGATAAGGTTCCCCATGGCAGGCTCATTCAGAAAGTAAGTAGGCATGGGATTCAGGGAAAGTTGGCTGTCTGGATACAAAATTGGCTGGCCCATAGAAGTCAGAGGGTGGCAGTAGATGGAAAGTATTCAGCCTGGAGCTCGGTGACCAGTGGTGTTCCTCAAGGATCTGTTCTGGGACCTCTGCTCTTTGTGGTTTTTATAAATGACTTGGATGAGGAAGTGGAAGGCTGGGTTAGCAAGTTTGCCGATGACACGAAGGTTGCTGGTGTTGTGGATAGTGTGGAAGGCTGTTGTAGGTTGCAACGGGACATTGACAGGATGCAGAGCTGGGCTGAGAAGTGGCAGATGGAGATCAACCTGGAAAAGTGTGAAGTGATTCATTTTGGAAGGTTGAATTTGAATGCAGAATACAGGCTTAAAGACAGGATTCTTGGTAGTGTGGAGGAACAGAGGGATCTTGGGGTCCGTGTCCATAGATCGCTCAAAGTTGCCACCCAAGTTGATAGGGTTGTTAAGAAGGCGTATGGTGTGTTGGCTTTCATTAACAGGGGGATTGAGTTTAAGAGCCGCGAGGTTATGCTGCAGCTCTATAAGGCCCTGGTTCGACCACACTTGGAATATTGTGTTCAGTTCTGGTCGCCTCATTATTGGAAGGATGTGGAAGCTTTAGAGAGGGTGCAGAGGAGATTTACCAGGATGCTGCCTGGACTGGAGGGCATGTCCTACGAAGAAAGATTGAGGGAGCTAGGGCTTTTCTCATTGGAGCGAAGAAGGATGAGAGGTGACTTGATAGAGGGGTACAAGATGATGAGAGGCATCGATAGAGTGGATAGTCAGAGACTTTTTCCCAGGGTGGAAAGGGCTATCACCAGGGGGCATAATTTTAAGGTGATTGGAGGAAGGTTTCGGGGAGATGTCAGAGGTAGGTTCTTTACACAGAGAGTGTTGGGTGCGTGGAATGTGCTGCCAGCGGTGGTGGTAGAAGCAGATACATTAGGGGCATTTAAGCGACTCTTGGATAGGTACATGGATGATATTAGAATGAAGAGTAGGTAGTTAGTTTGATCTTAGAGTAGGTTAAAGGTTCGGCAGAACATCGTGGGCCAAAGGGCCTGTACTGTGCTGTACTGTTCTATGTTCTATATGTCAGTCCTGCCATTCCAGCAATCAGTCTGGTGAACCTTTGCTGCACTCCCTCCATAGCAAGAACATCCTTCCTCAGATAAGGAGACCAAAACTGCACGCAGTATTCCAGCTGTGGTCTCACCAAGGCCTTGTAAAATTGCAGCAAGTCATCCTTGCTCCTGTGTACTCGAATCCTCTCGCTATGAAGGCCAACATACCATTTGCTTTCTTAACTGCCTGCTGCACCCGCATGCTTGCTTTCAGCGAGTGGTGCACAAGGCCACCCTGGTCTAGCTGCACCTCCCCCTTTCCCAATCTATCGCCGTTCAGATAATCTGCCTTTCTGTTTTTGCCACAAAAGTGGATAACCTCATTTATCCACATTATACTGCATCTACCGTGTATTTGCCCACTCACTCAACCTGCCCAAATGGAACTTCTCTGCATCCTCTTCACAGTTTACACCCTCACTCAGCTTTGTGTCTTCCGCAAACTTGGATATATTACATTTAATTCCCTCATCTCTTTCACAAATATATATTGTGATTAACTGGGGTCCTAGCACTGATCCCTGCGGTACCCCACTAGTCACTGCCTGCCACTCGGAAAAAAGACCTGTTTATTCCTCCTTTTTTTTTCCTGTCTGCCAACCATTCTCTATCCATGTCAGTATAGCTGAAGCACGACTTCTACCCCATTGTATTTTGTTATCTGTAGACTTGACAATTCCAATGCAATCCTGACCAGCCTTCCACATTGTACCCTCCATAAATTTGAGTTCATCCAAAACTCTGCTGACTATTTTCTTACTTGTACCAAGTTGCATTAACCCATCAACCCTGTGTTCTCTCGCCTGCATTGGTTCCTGGATTAGCAATATCTTGATTTTAAAGTTCTCGTACTTTTAGTTCAAATCCTTCCATGGCTTCACCCATCCCTACCTCTGTAATCTCCACCAGCCCTAAAACCCTCCAAGATATCTGCACTCAACTAATTCTGGCCTCTTGAGCATTCCCGAATTTAATTGCTCCAGCATTGGTGCACGGGCCCGAAGCTCTTGAAATTCCTTAAAACCTACTTCTTTGACCAAGCTTTTGGTCATCTAATCTAATTTTTCCTTATGTGGCTCAGTGTCATATTTTGCTTTATAATATGCCTGTGAAATGCCTTTTATTACATTAAAGGCACTAGATAATAGTTGTTGTGTTCTAGTCTTCAGCATTTTATTAGCCTTTTTGATTATTTCTGTACCTGTTCATTTCATTCTGATGACCTATGTACCCGGACAACCGCCCCCACCCCTGTCCCCCGGCAGGTCTCTTTGGATCTCCACTGTTTGTAGCTTTACATAATTTAGAAAGTACCCTGTTCTAGCCTTTTTAGGTCCAAAGCGGTTGATCTCACATTTGTCTACTGAGATATTTGTGCTTATCTAATTTTGGCCTTTTGAGTTCCTCGATTTTAATTGCTCCACCACTGGTTGTTGTGCCTTCAGTTGCCTGGGCCGTAAGCTCTGGAATTCCCTCCCTAAACCCCTCCAACACTCTATCTTCCTTTTAAGGCACTTCTTAAGACCTACCTATTTCACCAAGCTTTTGGCCATCTTACCTAGTATTTCCTTATGTGGCTCAGTGTCTAATTTAGCTTTCTAGCCCTCCCGCGAAGCACCTTGGGACGTTGTATTCGTCAAAGATGCTATATAGATGTAAGTTGTTGGGGTGAAATTCATTTGCCACTGTTTTAGCTGTTCACTTAACCTATCGATAGCTCTTTGTAATATGCTTCCATCTATACTGCTTGCAGTGCCACCTATCTTTGTGTCAATGGCAAATTTGAATATGTGGCTTTTTATCCCATCACCTAAGTTAATAAATACAGTGAATAGTTGAGGCCCTTGCAGGACAGCACTAGTCACATCCTGTCAATTAGAGTACCTGCTCATTATCCCTACTCTCCGAATCCTGACGCTCAGCCAATTTCCTAATCGGGTCAATAATTTTCCTTCAATTCCATCAGCTTCGACTTTAGCTGACAAAATCCCTCGTGAGAGACTCTCAGATTTCCTCTGGAAGTCCATATAAATAACATCCATAGACATTACCCTGTCTACTACTTCAGTCACCTCTTCAAAAAAAATTCGATCAGATTCAAGGGGCACATGTTCTCTTTACAAATCCATGCTGGCTCTCTCTGATCAGCTGATAATTTTCAAGGTGTTCAGTCATATCCTTAATTATAATACTAATTTCCCAGCAGCAGATATTAGGGAAACTGGTCTGTAATTCTCAGTTTACCTCTCTAACCTTCCTTAAATAGCAGAGTGATATGTCCAATTTTCCAGTGTAAAGGAGCAGTTCCAGAATTGAGAGAACTTTGGAAGTTAATCGTTATGGCATCTGTAATGTTCTCACTGACTTCCTTTAAAATCCTGGAATGGAAACCATCTGGACCTGGGGATTTGTCACTCTTTAGTGCCATTATTTTCCTCATTACTGTTAATTTGCTCACGTTAATTTTGCTGAGTCCGCCTCCCGGATACATGATTAGTTTACCTGATTATCCTTCCTCTACTGTAATCACTGATGCAAAATAATTGTTCAGCATGTTTGTCATTTTCTTATTTTCATTTTCACTATCACCATTACCAGTTTTCCTGCTCCTAATATAACAAAACCTGGTTGATTTTGATCTCTCTTGGAAGTTTCTTTTCATATTCCCTTTTTGTAGCTCTTACTGTTTTGTCACCTTTGCTGCTGTTTGTGTCTTTCCCATTTGCCAGGATCTATGCTATTTTTGGATGCTTTTTCTTTTAATTTTATATTGTCTCTTACCTCTTTAGTTGTCCATGGCTGTATTTTTTGGCAGGTAGAGCTCTTGCCCCTTGGGTGTATAATCTGGTTCGGTATCACATTATATTCTATTTTGAACCCCTTCCACTGACCTATCATTTTACCCATTAACAGATTTTCCCAGTCTGCTGTGAACAATCTGTTTGATCCCGTTGAGATCAGCCTTATGTAAATCTGGAATCTTCGCTGTTTTATGTTTCTCCTTCTCAAGCATTACATTGATCTCAATTGCCATTAGGTTAACTAAATCTAATAGGCCCTGCCCTCTTTGGCTCTGGGACATATTGCTTCAGAAAACTATCCCAGATATGCTGAAGAAATTCACTACTTTCTGACGTGCTAGTATGTTTATACCAATCAATATGAAAGTTAAAATCTTCACTAAGTCTACTCTGCCCTTGCTACGTGCTTATCTAATCTCTGCATTTATACACTTCACAGCTCCTAGCATGGGTCATATACACAACTTCCACTAAATCTTAATCCTTTTCTATTTGAGAATTGTTGAATATAGAGCCATGTTGTCGAAGCTTTTCATTTTGCACTCATCAGGACAATATGCAAGAATAACCAATCTAAGGGAAAACAACACAAATAAGTAATGTGATATATGAATTTCAGTGCCAGTGTGATGCTAGGTATGTAGGCTGTATGTCCCAAAGACTGGCGGATTGTATCAAACAGCATGTCCCTTCTGCTGTTCGCAATGGACAATGTGCAGGCCGTACCCAACCAGCCCGTGCTTGCAAAACTTAAAACAGTGTCCAACATTAGATGTGATTTCGTGATTGGACAACATTTGCTTAATAATCCAGTGTACTAAGAATTACGCTGACAACCAATTTAAGATAGTCAGTGCTGGCAGTATGGCGCATTTACGCACACTGGAAGCTACATATATTAACTCGCAGGGCCCTGTTTGCAGACATAACATGTACACATATTGCGCCTGTTTCAGCTGAACAAAATAAGTGACAGCCATTCGCTGGATCATTCCTCCGGGCAGTGCCTTGACCAATCAGTCAAGCTGCCTGGTTTAAATTTCAAACCAAGCTTGGCAATTAACTCAGTCACCATAAACTGGTGCATTCTCCATGGCAATGCTTCTACCAATCAGAGTTCAGTTGCCAACCAATCAGAACTCTCTTGTGCAGTATAAGTTGTTGTTTTCCCTTACATTGGTTATTCTTGCGTATTGTCCTGATGAGTGCAAGACGAAAAGCTTCAACATGTCTCTATTTTCAGCAATTCTCAAGTTCTGTACTACCAAACAACCTGTTCTGTTTCTTAATTCTACCTATAAAATCTCCACTGTCTGCTACCTCTGATTATATTCTCTCTCCATTGAAGTGATTTCATCCTTAATCACCAAGGCTACTCCTTGCTCCTCTACCATTTTCCCTATTTTTCCTGTAGGTGGTATAACCTGGTATCTTTTATTCCCAGTCCTGACTGTCTTGCAGCCATGTCTGTGTTGACTTCCATGCCATGCTCTACAGTTAAATTTGTGCCTGCCATTCATTTAATTTGCTCCTAATACTCAGTGTGTTTGTGCAGAGAACGCTTATTTGGGCAACAAAGCGTGAGAAGTGACGATGCCAGCTAAATGTTACATTTTAAAAGGGGGTGGAAGAAGAGAGAGACCTAGGAATGTTTGTGCACATATCTTTGAAGGTAGCAGGACAGGTTAATAAAGCACGTGAGATCCACGGCTTTATAAACAGACATAGGACCTGATTTAAAAAGTGGATGAGTTTTCAGTGAGTTAAAATCTTGCCCATAAAATACAAAAGCCAGAGGTTATGCTAAACCTTTATAAAACACTAATTTGGCTTCAGCTGGAGTATTGTGTCCAATTCTGGGAACCACACTTGAAAAAGAATGTGAAGGCTTTGGGGAGGGTACAGAAGGGATTTACTACAATGGTTCTAGGAATGAGGAATTAGTCACGTGGATAGATGAGAGCTAGGGTTGTTGTTCTTGGAGCAGAGAAGGCTGAGGAGGTTTGATAGTGGTGTTTAAAATCATGTCGTGTTTAGATGACGTAAATCAAGAGAAACTGTTTCTAATGGTTGAAGGAATGATGACCAGATTTAAGGATTGTCAAAAGAACCAGAAGCAACGAGTGGTTCGGATTTGGAATGCACTACCTGATAGGGTGGTGGATACAGATTCCATAGTAGCCTTCAAAAAGGAATTAGTTGAATACTTGAAGGAGAAAAAGGTGCAGGGCTGTGGGGAAGTCGGACTAACTGGATTACTTGGTCTTCAAAAGAGCTGGCATGGAATTAATGGGCTGAATGGCCTCCTGTGCTGCACTGTTGTATGAAATACGTAACACTTGCATTTTATCCTGCTTCAGAATGATGCACGCTATAAATTTGTTTCTGAAAGAGCAAAGTGTTTTGTAGGTAAATGGCACAAACATTCGAAACAGCATGTCTGGAGTGCTCATGGATCTATGAACTAATATTCTCCAGGAACCATGACACCAAGCTTTAACACAAAGCCAACGAGTCAGTTGTGGCTCAGTGGGTAGTTGTTCTCACCTCTAAATCAGAAGGTTGTGGGTCCAAGCCCCACACTAGAAACTTGAAAACATAATCCCATTGCAGTACTAAGGGAGGGCTGCTCTGTCGGAGGTACCGTTTTTCGAATCAGACGTTAAACCAAGGCCCTATCTCCCCTCTTGGGTGGATGTAAATGATCTCATGGCACTATTTGCGCGTCCTGGCTGACAAGTGTCCTTCAGTCAACATCACTTTAAAAAAAAAAAAAAAATTATCATTGCTGTTTGTGGGAGCTTGCTGTGCACAGATTGGCTGCTGCATTTTCTGCGATACAACGGTGACGCTTCAGAAATACTTTTCTGTATTCTGGGATGTCCTGAGGTCATGGAAGGTGGTATATAAATGCAAAGTTCTTTGCTCTTAATTCATTACTAATAGTTCTAGTCCCTGTCATTTCATTTTGGTCTATTCCTAACATAACTCTAATTGGTAAGGTTATGGGGATTAAACCTGGTGCCGGTGGGGGGGGGGGGGGTGGGGAATGCAGGAATGGACTGAAAAGCAGCAGCAGCAACCAGTGCCTACTCTTATTTAATGCCCTTCCAAAAAAAGAAACACCCCAAAGTCTAATAAATGGCAGTGATTCTAGAGAAACCCTCAAATTTCATGAGGGGGATGCAGGACTTCAGTTATGTGAAGTGACTGGCAAAGCTGGGCAGGGAAAATTAAGGAGATTTTAATACAGGCATTCAAAATTATGAAGAAAAAAACTGTTTCAACTGGC
This sequence comes from Heterodontus francisci, assembly GCF_036365525.1. Taxonomy (NCBI): domain Eukaryota; kingdom Metazoa; phylum Chordata; class Chondrichthyes; order Heterodontiformes; family Heterodontidae; genus Heterodontus; species Heterodontus francisci. The sequence continues at coordinate 7,120,981 of NC_090375.1, read as the reverse complement.
AGTAACCAGAGAACACAGATACAAGATAATTGGCAAAAGAACCAGAGGGGAGAAGAGGAGGTATGTTTTTTACGTAGCAAGTGGTTGTGATCTGGAATATGTGACCTGAAAGGGTGGTGGAAGCAGAATCACTAGTAACTTTCAAAAGGGCTCAAATATAATTGAAAGAGAGAAATTTGAAGGGCTGTGGGTTAAGAGCAAGGAAGTGGGACTAATTGAATAGATCTTCACGAGCCAGCACAAGCAGGCTGGGCGAAATGGCTGCCTTCTGCGCATATGTTTCTATGGTAACTGTACTGGGTGTTGTTCACTGTTCCAAGTTGGTCTCTGCCCACATCTCTACATATTAACAACCTTGCATAAGGTGCACACATCCTGTCAATGAGCTTTAATTCCTGTTGCAATTTTTGGATATGCTTTCCGAATCATAGGATAATTACAGGCAGAGTAGAAGAACTGGAGAAGTGCAGGAGTCCCCTGGGTCCATCTCCCTCTCTAACAGATTTTCCACTTTGGATACTGTTGGGGGAGTTATCTTAGGGGAATGCAGCAAGAGCCAAGGCTGTGGCACCACAGGTGGCTCAGCTGCATTGGAGGGGAGGAAAAAGAGTAGGAGAGCTATAATGATGGGGGATTCTATCGTAAGGGGTACAGATAGGATTTAGACGTGAATATAGGAGGTATGATCAGTAAGTTTGCAGATGACAAGAAAATTGGTGTCGTAAATAATGAGGAAAGCCTTAGTTTACAGGACGATATAGATGGGCAGAGCAGTTGCAAATGGAATTTAATCCTGAGAAGTGTGAGGTGATGCATTTTGGGAGGACTGACAAGGCAAGGGAATATACAATGGATGGTAGGACTCAAAGTAGAGGTCAGAGGGACTTTGGACAAGTGCACTATAGATCTCTATGACTGAAGGCAGCAGACCAGGAAGAGAAGGTGATTAGGAAGGCATATGGGATACTTGCCTTTATCAGCTGAGGCATAGAATATAAGAGCAGGGAGGTTATGATGGCAGCTGGAGTACTGTGTACAGTTCTGGTCGCCACACTACAGGAAGGATGTGATTGCACTGGAGAGGGTGTGGAGGAGATTCACTAGGATGTTGCCTGGACTGGAGCATTTCAGCTATGAAGAGACTGGATTGGCTTGGGTTGTTTTCCTTAGAGCAGAGAAGGCTGAGGGGGGACATGATTAAGGTATACAAAATTATGAGGGGCATTGATAGGTTAGATAGGAAGAAACTTTTTCCCTTAGCGGAGGGGTCAATAACCAGGGGGCATAGATTTAAGGTAAGGGGCAGGAGGTTTAGAGGAGAGTTGAAGAGGAATTTTTTTACCCAGGGGGTGGTTGGAATCTGTACCACACTGCCTGAAGGGGTGGTAGAGGCAGGAACTCTAACGGCATTCAAGAAATATTTAGATGACCACTTGAAACGCCATAACATACAAGGCTACGGGCCAAGTGCGGGGAAATGAGATTAGTTAGGTCAGGTGCTTGATGGTCGGCATAGGCTTGTTGGGCCGAAGGGCATGTTTTTGTGCTGTAAAACTCTGACTATGACTTTCAGAAAATCATAATGCAATCAGGTTGAGTTAATGTTTAGTTTTTTAGTTTAGAGATACAGCACTGAAACAGGCCCTTCGGCCCACCGAGTCTGTGCCGACCATCAACCACCCATTTCTACTAATCCTGCACTAATCCCATATTCCTACCACATCACCACCTGTCCCTATATTTCCCTACCACCTACCTACACTAGGGGCAATTTATAATGGCCAATTAACCTATCAACCTGCAAGTCTTTGGCATGTGGGAGGAAACCGGAGCACCCGGAGGAAACCCACGCAGACACAGGGAGAACTTGCAAACTCCACACAGGCAGCACCCAGAATTGAACCCGGGTCCCTGGAGCTGTGAGGCTGCGGTGCTAACCACTGCGCCACTGTGCCACCCCTGTGCCACTGCGCCACTGTGTTTTATGAAAGGAAAATAGCGTTTGACAAATTTGTTTGAAGTCTTTGAGGATATAACAAGCAGGGTGTATAAACGAGAACCAGTAGATGTGTATTTGGATTTCCAGAATGCATTTGATAAGGTGCCACATAAAAGATTACTGCACAAGATCAGAGCTCATGGTGTTGGGGGTAATGTATTAGGGTGGAGAGAGGATTGGCTAACTAACAGGAAGCAGAGAGTCTGGATAAATGTGTCATTTTCAGGTTGGAAAACTGTAACTAATGGAATGCCACAGGAAACATTGCTGGGACCTTAACTATTTCCGATCTATATTAATGACTGGGGTGAAGGGGCCGAGCGTATTGTATCCAAATTTGCTCAAGATAGTGATAGGTAGGAAAGCAAGTTGTGAGGAGGACGCAAAGCCTGCAAAGAAATATAGATGGGGTAAGTGAGTGGGTAATAATCTGTCAGATGGAGTATCATGTGAGAAAATGTGAGGTGGTTCACTTTGGTGGAAAGAATAGAAAAGTTAAATACTATTTACATGTAGAGAGACTGCAGAATGCTGCAGTACAGAGGGATCTCGTACATGATTCACAAAAAGTTAGCATGCAGGTACAGAAAGTCATTCGGAAATCAAATGGAATGTTGGCCTTTATTTCTAGGGGAATGGGGTATACAAGTGGGGAAGTCATTGTTACATCTGCACAGGGTGTTGAAACCACACCTAGAGTACTGTACACATTTTGGTCACCTTATTTAATGAGGGATATACATGCATTGGAGGCAGTTCAGAGAAGGTTCAATAAGTTGATTGCTGGGATGATGGGTTTGTATTATGAGGAGGTTGGGCCCATACTCAATGGAGTTCAGAAGAATGAGAGGTGATCTTATTGAAATGCAAGATTCTGAGGGGGCTTGACAGGGTAGATAAGATGTTTTCTCTTGGGAGATCTAGAACTAGGGGGCCACAGTTTCAAACTAAGAGGTCTCCCATTAAGACCGCTGAGGAAGAATTTCCTCTTTCAGGGTCGTAAGTCTGTGGAATTCTCTGTTCCAGCAAGCAGTGGAGGCTGGGTCATTGAATTTATTCAAGGCTGATTTGGACTGATTTTTGATTTGCAGTGGAGTCCAGGATTATGGAGGACCGGCAGGAAAGTGGAGTTAGGGCCACCGTCAGATCAGCCATGTTTTTATTGAATAACAGAGCGGGCTCAGGGGACCAAATGACCTTGGCCGCCTGCTGCTATTACATTATGTAGTTGTGGGCGCTCACAAAGTAGTTTCTGCAAACTCTTTTTGTTACTCTCCCTCTCTCTCTCTTTCGCCCCCGCTCCCTTAACTAAGACAATGAGTTCATATTCTATCATGGTAGTTTGAGAATTTGAATTGAGTTTTTTTTTAAATGGTGTGAATAAATGTGACCATGAAACTATCAGATTGTTGTAAAAACCTAACTGGTTCAATCATGTCATTTAGGGAAGGAAATCTGCCATTCCTATCTGGTATGACTCAAACTCTCACCAAGATGGTTAGCACTTAACTGTCCTCCGATGTGACCCAGTCATCCTCTCTGTTACATCAAACTGCTACAAAGAATATCAGATAGATTGCAGCCACCACCTCAGGCAACTCGGGATGTGATAAATGCTGGCCCTGCCATACATCCCAAGAGAGAATTTTTAAAAATCTAAGTCTTGCATGTTAACTATCAGGATGTGTTGCAATTCATTGCAGGTGCTGAAATATATAATTTTTTTTAAAGACTGTCATTTTGTGCTGGATTCTTAGCTGCAGCCAGCTCTGCTGACCTAGGTCACTTCCCTACACGCACTGACTGAGCAGTGTGCTTAGAGTCATAGGTTAAAAACAGATCCATCCTTTTATTCTTTAATGGACTAAACATAACCACTGCTCCAGGCAACACCACAGGAGATCAGAGTATGAACATTTCGGATAGCTGTAATCCAAGTTAGAGCGGAGTTAACACATTGCCAGCTCAACACATTGAGAAATTGTTGGAGTTTTGTTCTTGCAATAAGATGTTATTACCACTGCTGCCACAGTACTGCACAATGTATACTCTATAACATTGTGAACTGCACATTGACAGGGTGGTTATTGCCTGGTGTTTGTGTGGCACAAATGTTATTTGCCAAAAATCAGCTCAATCCTGAATATTGTTAATGTGAAAACAGACTGGTTCAGTGTCTGAGGAGTTGTGAATGGTACTGAACACTGTGCAATCATCAGCGAACATCCCCCACTTCTGACTTTATGGTGGAGGGAAGGTTGTTGTTGTTGAAGCAGCTGAAATAGTTGGGCATAGGGCACTACCCTGAGGAACTCCACCTTTAAATTGCTTTTAATATGTCTCAGCAATATGCTTCAGCACCAATAATTGCCCCAATATGATGTCTTCCCTTATCGTACAACAATATTCCTCAGATCCCTTCAATCCTTAGTGCTCAATTGGAACAAGGCCTATACTGTGGGACCATTTTGTCCAATTTTGCTCAATCACAGTCCATGTGAGACCTTTTCAGATAGAGGAAAGTGTCTAAGCTAATTGCAGTACCTGGTCCTCAACACTTCTGATTAAAGGTGAGAACCAGAACCCAGAAAATGGGACAAATCCACTCTCCTTTTGTGTAGGCGAAGTGTCAGAAGAGACTTCTCCAATATGGAAATGCTATCCCATTCACATGTGTATCGAGAGCCTGAACCAATGTGAAGCAAGTTTGGTTCATTTGACAAGGTCTTGCGATTTATTCTCCACATCAAAGAGCAGTGATTTAAAGTATGTGGCCCGAGGTAATCTGTCAAGTTCGATGTCCCTCAATGTTCTATCTTTGGATCATTATGATTCCTGTCACGTTAATGAGCTTTCCTGGGGCCCTCAAGACTCCCTGCGTTGATTAGCACAGTTCCAAATGTGCCGTCCCCAATCGTGTGTGTTAACAGATGGAAGCGATAGAGTAGTAGTTCTGTCCCTGGCTAAGCCAAAGAATGGGAGTTCAAATCACATCACGCCAGTTTAAAATTTGAATTTAGCTTATAGTATCAGAAAATAAAAGGCTGCTGTCAGTAAAATCCACAATTAAGCTCCTGGATTGTCATTACCTTGAAAACAGAAACTCCCATCATCAGTGTGTACACTCTGTCTCAGTCTAGTTGTGGTGCTGAGGTCTAGGAAAGAAGTTGCATTTATGTATATGGCCTTTCACAACCTCAGGACATCCAAAAGTGCTTCGCAGCAAATGGAGCACTTAATGTACGAAATGCCATGAAACACAGCAAGATCCCACAAACAAGGAAATCAGTCACACTTGATCTGAGTTTGTGATGTTGTTTAAGGGATAATTTTATGTCCAGGACATGGCAGAACTGCACTATTATTTGAGAGCAGATGGCCTCAGTTTAAAAGCTCATCCAAAATATGTCACCTCCAACACATGATAGGTTTTCATAACTCAGTTGGTTTTTACAACAATATGATGGTCTCCATGATTTTATTTTGGCTGGTGGAATAAATGGGATCAGCTGTGGCCCAGTGGGCAGCATTCTCGTCTGAGTCTAAAGGTTGTATCTTTGAGACCCACTCCACAGACTTGAGCCCATAATCGAGGCCAACAGTCCCAGTGCAGAACTAAGGAATGTGCACTGTCAAAGGTACTGGCTTTTGGTAGAAACATTAAACTGAGGCCCCATCTGTGCGCTCATATGGGGTAGGCGGTGGCATAGTGGTGTTATCACTGGACTAGTAACCCAGAGACCCAGGGTGTTTCCCTGGGGGCATGGGTTTGAATCCCACCACAGCAGAAGGTGGAATCTGAATTTAATTAATAAATATGGAATTAAAAGCTAGTCTAATGATGGCCATGAAACCATTGTTGATTGTTGTAAAAACCCATCTGGTTCACTAATGTCCTTTACGAAAGGAAATCTGCTGTCCTTCCCAGGTCTGGCCTACATGTGACTCCAGACCCACAGCAATGTGGTTAACTCTTACATGCCCTCTGAAATGGCCTAGCAAGCCACTGTACCTAACCCCTACGAAGTCAATAAAAAGGAATGAAACCGGACGGACCACCTGGCATCAACCAAGGCACAGGAAGCGACAACGGCAAACCCAGCCCTTCAACCCTGCAAAGTCCTCCTTAGTAACGTCTGGGGGCTTGTGCCAAAGTTGGGAGAGCTGTCCCACAGACTAGTCAAGCAACAGCCTGACGTAGTCATACTCGCGGAATCATACCTTACAGACAACGTCCCAGACACTGCCATCACCATCCCCGGGTCCTGTCCCACCGGCAGGACGGACCCGCCAGAGGTGGTGGCACAGTGATATGCAGTAGGGAGTGAGTTGCTCTGGGAGTCCTCAACATCAACTCCGGACCCCATGAAGTCTCATGGCAGCAGGTCAAACATGAGCAAGGTAACCTCCTACTGATTCCTACCTACCGCCCTCCCTCAGCTGATGAGTCAGTACTCCTCACTGTTGAACACCAATTGGAAGAAGCACTGAGGATGGCAAGGGCACAAAATGTACTTTGGGTGGGGGACTTCAATGTCCATCACCAAGAGTGGCTCGGTAGCACCACTACTGACCGAGCTGGCCAAGTCCTAAAGGACATAGCTGCTAGACTGGGTCTGCGGCCTGTGGTGAGGGAACCAACACGTGGGAAAAACATACTTGACCTCGTCCTCACCAATCTGCCTGCCGCAAATGCTTCTGTCCATGACTGTATTTTTAGGCATGACCACCACACAGTCCTTGTGGTGATAAAGTCCCACCTTCACATTGAGGATACCGTCCATCGTGTTGTGTGGCACTACCACTGTGCTAAATGGAATAGATTTCAAACAGATCTAGCAATGCAAAACTGGGCATCCATGAGGCGCTGTAGGCCATCAGCAGCAGCAGAATTGTACTCAACCACAATCTGTAACCTCATGACCCGGCATATCCCCCACTCTACCATTACCATCAAGCCAGGAGACCAACCCTGGTTCAATGAAGAGTGCAGGAGGGCATGCCAGGAGCAGCACCAGGCATACCTCAAAATGAGGTGTCAACCTGGTGAAGCAACAACACAGGACTGTCTGCATGCCAAACTGCATAAGCAGCATGCGATAGACAGAGCTAAGCGATCCCATAACCAACGGATCAGATCGAAGTTCTGCAGTCCTGCTGGATCCAGCCGTGAATGGTGGACAATTAAACAACTAACTGGAGGAGGTGGCTCCACAAATATCCCCATCCTCAATGATGGGGGAGCCCAGCACATCAGTGTCAAGTGGATGATCCATCTCCGCCTCCTCCTGAAGTCCCCAGCTACACAGATGGCTGACTTCAGCCAATTTGATTGACTCCGCGTGATATCAAGAAACGACTGAAGGCACTGGATACTGCAAAAGCTATGGGCCCTGACAATATTCTGGCAATAGTACTGAAGACCTGTGCTCCGGAACTTGCCGCGCCCCTAGCCAAGCTGTTCCTGTACTGCTACAACTTTGGCATCTACCCTGCAATGTGAGAAATTGCTCAGGCATGTCCTGTACCCAAAAAGCTGGACAAGTCCAACCCGGCCAATTACCGCCCCATCAGCCTACTCTCAATCATCAGTAAAGTGATGGAAGGTGTCATCAACAGTGCTATCAAGCGGGACTTGCTGAGCAATAACCTGCTCAGTGACACTCAGTTTGGGTTCCACCAGGGCCACTCAGCTCCTGACCTCATTACAGCCTTGGTTCAAACATAGACAAAAGAGCTGAACTCGAGGTGAGGTGACATCGAGGCAGCATTTGATAGAGTATGGCATCAAGGAGCCCGAGCAAAACTGAGGTCAATGGGAATCTGGAAAAGCTCTCTGCTGGCTGGAGTCATACCTAGCGCAAAGGAAGATGGTTGTGGTTGTTGGAGGTCAATTGTCTGAGCTCAGGACATCACTGCAGGAGTTCCTCAGGGTAGTGTCGTAGGCTCAACCATCTTCAGCTGCTTCATCAATGACCTACCTTCAATCATAAGGTCAGAAGTGGGGATGTTCGCTGATGATTGCACAATGTTCACCATTCGCAACTCCTCAGATACTGAAGCAGCCTGTGTAGAAATGCAGCAAGACCTGGACAATATCCAGGCTTGGGCTGATAAGTGGCAAGTAACATTCGCGCCACATAAGTGCCAGGCAATGACCATCTCAAACAAGAGAGAATCTAACCATCTCCCCTTGACATTCAACGGCATTACCATCGCTGAATCCCCCACTATCAACATCCTCAGGGCTACCATTGACCAGAAACTGAACTGGAGTAGCCATATAAATACCATGGCTACAAGAGCAGGTCAGAGGCTTGGAATCCTGAGGCGAGTAACTCACCACCTGATCTCCCAAAGCCTGTCCACCATCGACAAGCCACAAGTCAGGAGTGTGATGGAATACTTTCCACTTGCCTGGATGGGTGTAGCTCCAACAACACTCAAGAAGCTCAACACCATCCAGGACAAAGCAGCCCACTTGATTGGCACCCCATCGACAAACATTCACTCCCTCCACCACCGACGCACAGTGGCAGCAGTGTGTACCATCTACAAGATGCACTGCAGCAATGCACCAAGGCTCCTTAGACAGCACCTTCCAAACCCGCGACCTCTACCAACTAGAAGAACAAGGGCAGCAAATGCATGGGAACACCACCACCTGCAAGTTCCCCTCCAAGTCACACACCCAGCCTGACTTGGAACTATATCGCCGTTCCTTCACTGTCGCCAGGTCAAAATCCGGGAACTCCCTTCCGAACAGCACTGTTGGTATACCTACCCCAAATGGACTGCAGCGGTTCAAGAAGGCAGCTCACCACCACCTTCTCTAGGGCAATTGGGGATGGGCAATAAATGCTGGCCTAGCCAGCAATGCCCATATCCCTGAATGGAAAAAAAATAGATGTAAAACATCCCATGGTACTATTCAAAGAAGAGCAGGGGAATTATCCCATTGTCCAGGCCAATATTTATCCCTCACCCAACATCACTAAAACAGATTATTTTCTTCTTTACATTGCTGTGTGCAAGTTGACTGCTGTTAGTGGTTACACTTAAAAGTACTTTGAGGTGTCCGGAAGTTAGTAAAATAGCAAGATTTATGGCATAGAAGGAGCTCGTCAGCCTAATCCCACCTTCCAGCTCTTGGTTCTTACCCCTGTAGGTTACAGCACCTCAAATGCGTCCCCAAGTGTTTTTTCAAATGTGATGAGGGTTTCTGGCTCGAACACCCTTTCAGGCAGTGAGTTCCAGACCCCCACCACTCTCTGGGTGGAAAAATTACTCCTCAACTTTGCTTGATTCATACCAATTACTTGATATTTATGCTTCCTGGTTATTGACCCCCTCTGCTAATGGAAATAGGTCTTCCTATCCACTCTATCTAGGCGTCTCAATATTTTGCACCTCAATTAAATCTCCCCTCAGCCTCTTGTATTCTAAAGAAGAGAGCCCCAGCCTGCCCAATCTTTCCTCATGCCTAAAATTCTCCATTCCTGACCAGATCCTGGTAAATCTCTTCTGTAACTTCTCTAGCCAACTTATAACATCTGCAAACTTCTTAATCATGCCGCCGCATGTACATCTAAATCATGGATATATACTGCGCACAGCATATGGGACTTGTGACTGAGCTCTGCAGAATCCCACTGGAAACAGCCTTCCAGTCACAAAAACACCCATCAATCATAATCCTTTGCTTTCTGCCTCTAAGCCAGTTTTGGATCCAACTTGCCACTTTCCCATGAGATTTTAATTTACTGACCAGTCTGCCATTTGCCATGTGTGCCTTGTCAAAAGCCTTCCTAAAATCCATGTAGACGACATCAAACATGCCACCCTCATAGACCCTCCTTGTTACTTCCTTAAAAAATTCAATCAGGTTAGTCAGACATGAGCTTCCTTGAACAAATCCATGCTGGATTTCCTCGATTAATCCGTGCCACTCTAAATGATGACTTACACCGTGTCTCAGAATTTTTTCGATAATATTCCCACTACGGAGGTTAGGCTAAACAGCCTGTAATTACTCGGATTTTTAAACAATGGTACAATGTTATCAGTCCTTCAGTCATAGAATGGTTAGAGCACAGAAGACTGCCATTGGGCCATCATGTCTGTGCTAGCTTGCTGAAGGAGCAATTCACCAAGTGCCACTCACCCGCCTTATTCCTGTAGCCCTGCCCATTCTTCCTTTTCAGATAATCCATTGCCCTCTTGAATGCCTCAATTGAATCTGCTTCCACCACACTCCTCGGGCAATGCATTCCAGATCCCAGCCACTTCTCATGTCATCATTGCTGCTTTTGCCATTTTCTTTAATTCTGTGCCTTCTGGTTCTTGATTCTTCCACAGTGGGAACAGTTTCTCCTGAGCTACTTTGTCCAGACCCCTCATGATTTTGAACACTTCTCTATTAAATCTCCTCTCAACCTTCTCTTCAAGGGAAAAAGGTCCAAACTTCTCCAATCTATCTGCATACAAACATACGATTTAGGAGCAGGGGCAGGCCACTCGGCCCCACAAGCCTGCTCCGCCATTCAACACGATCATGTTAGTTAGCAAAATTAAAGCACATGGGATAGGAAGTAATATACTGGTATGGATTAAGGATTTGTTAACAGGCAGAAATCAGAGTAGAAATAAACTGGTCATTCTCACGTTGGCAGGCTGTGACTAGTGGGGTACCATAGTGACCAGTACTTGGGCCCCAGCTGTTCACAGTATATATCAATGATTTGGATGTGGGGACCAAATGTAGTATTTCCAAGTTTACAGATGACACAAAACTAGGTGGCAATGTGTGGTGTGAGGAAGATGCAAAGCGGCTTCAAGGGGATTTGGACAGACTTGGTGAGTGGGCAAGAATGTGGCAGATGGAGTATAATGTGGAAAAATGTGAGGTTATCCACTTTGGTAGGAAGAATAGATGTGCAGAGTATTTCTTAAATGGTAAGAGAATAGAAAGTGTAGATGTATGCACAAAGGGACCTGGGTGTCCTTGTCAACAAGTCACTGAAAGCTAACATGCAGGTGTAGCAAGCAATTAGGAAGGCAAATGGTATGTTAGCCTTTATTGCAAGAGGATTTGAGTACAGGAGTAGTGACGTCTTGCTTCAATTGATTCGACCACACTTGGAGTACTGTGTGCAGTTTTGGTCCCCTTACCTGAGGATCGATATTATTGCTATAGAGGGAGTGCAGTGAAGGTTCACCAGACTTGTTCCCGGGATGGCGGGACTGACCTATGAAGAGAGATTGGGGAAACTGGGCCTGTATTCTCTAGCGTTTCGAAGAATGAGAGGTGATCTCATTGAAACCTACAAAATACTTAAAGGGATAGACAGGGTAGATACAGCTAAGATGTTTCCCCTGGTTGGGGAGTCTAGAACCAGGGAACACAATTTCAAAATAAGGGGGAATCCTTGTAGGACTGAGATGAGGAGAAATTTCTTTACTCAGAGGGTTGTGAATCTTTGGAATTCTCTACCCCAGAGGGCTGTGGAAGCTCAATCATTGAGTATGTTTAAAGCAGAGATTGACAGATTTCTAAATACAAATGACATAAAGGGATATGGGGATAGTGTGAGAAAAAGGCGTTGAAGTGGAAGATCAGCCCTGATCGTATTGAATGGCGGAGCAGGATGGATGAGCTGAATGACCTATTCTCTGCTCATGCTTTTACACGCTGTATGCTTTATTACCGTGCTCTCAACTTGGCCTGTAAGCTTCAATGAGTTATACACATATACAGCCAGGTCTCTCTGCTCCTGTACCCCCTTTAAAATTATGCCCTTTATTTTATAGTTTCTCCCTGTTATTTCTACTAAAATGAATCACTTCACACTGCTCTGCATTAAATTTCATCTGCCAGCACCACACCTATAGCTAGGGAGGCTTGGAAGATAATGGTCAGAGCCTCTGATATTTCTTCACTTGCTTCCCTTAGCAGCCTCGGTTACATTTCACCCGGGCCTGGTAAGTTTTCCACTTTGAAGGATGCTAAGACCTTAATATTTCCTCCCTCACTGTATGTTTATCCCATCCAATATTTCACACCTGCTCCTGAACTACAGTATCTGCTTCGTCCCTTTTGTGGAAGCCAACACAAAGTATTCATTAAGAACCAAATGCACATCTTGCGCCTCCATGCACAGTTACCTTTTTGTGAAGGGTTTGAAAGGTGCTTTCCTTGAAGATTTGAGCCAGCGTGTTTATATAACTTGCTAACTGCATTCTGTTCTCTCCTAGAATCCTATCCGAATTCCTGTTGAACGGGGAGTGACAGTTGAATCATGGCAATTCCTGCAGCACCGCCAAGCTACGCTGAGGTGATGGCAAGCAAGGAGCAGCCATTCCCAGGCCAACAGCCTTATTCAATACAGCAGCCATTCCCAGGCCAGCAGTCTTATTCCATACAGCAGTCATTCCCAGGCCAGCAGGCTTACTCCGTACAACGGCCTTATCCAAGCCAGCAGCCTATGTCCCAGCATCCGACTATGCCTGTGCATCCCAGCTGGGCATTTGTACAGCCCAACCCCGGTAAGTATTTCCATTGAATCTTTTTAGAAAGCCCATCCTATACTGGAAGAACATAAGAGTATGCTGTTCCGCCATTCAGTTAGATCATGACTGATCTGTATCTTCACTCCATTTAGTCGCCTTGGTTTTGTACCCTTGACAGCCTTACTGAACAAAATTGTATGTGTCTCAGTTTTGACATTTTCAGTTGTTCTCCAGGCTCAACAGCCTTTTGAGGGAAGAGTTCAGATTTCCACTACCCTTTGTGTGACTAGTATTGCTCCTATATGCCTCTTCCAGTACGTGTGATCCAGTGCAAGCATCACCAGTGACTGAGAATTGAACTTCAGTTTGAAAAGAAACCTGGAAATAGCAGCAGGTTAGTTCAGCACGCAGCCAGTTATTGTGATCTGGAATATGCCATCTGAAAGGAGGTGGAAGCAAATCCATTATTATCTTTTACAAGAGAATTGGATAAATATGCGAGAAAAATTTTACAGGACTATGGGGAAAGAGCAGGGGGAGTGGGTCTAATTAGATAGCTCTTTGAAAGCACTGGAACAGGCACAGGTCTGTCACTGTATAACACTGGGGTACAGTACTAGTGGGTACAGGTCTGTCACTGCATAACACTGGGGTACAGTACTAGTGGGTACAGGTCTGTCATTATAACACTGGGGTACAGTACTGGTGGGGACAGGTCTGTCACTGTATAACACTGGGGTACAGTAGTAGTGGGTACAGATCTGTCACTGTAAAACACGGGTACATTATTGGGGTGGACAGGTCTGTCACTAACACGGGTACAGTATTGGGGCGGTCACGTCTGTCACTGTATAACACTGGGGTACAGTACAGGGGAGTGTGCAAGTTTGTTGTCATAGAAACCATAGAAAAATTACAGCACAGAAGGAGGCCATTCAGCCTGTCCTGTCCACACCGGCCTTAATTTTTAATTTCCGATATCCAATATGCTTGTTTCCCTAAAATAAAAGCAAAATACTGCGGATGCTGGAAACGAGCATAAATAAAAACAAGAAATGCTGGAACCAGTCGGCCGGTCTGGCAGCATCTGTGGAAAGAGAAGCAGAGTTAACGTTTCGGGTCAGTGCCCCTTCTTCGGAAGTTCAAGATATTATGGTGGTCGAGATTTTGCTTTTGGTATATTGTTTTGTTTCAGTTGGGGTGTGGACTGTGTTGAAAACAGTTGGGTTTATCACCTGCTGAAAAACACCCAGCTCCTCTTTCCCGACCTCTTTGAATAAACCCTGCAAATCCAGTGCGTGTGAGCTAAAACCTCTGATGCTGCATTTCTCCGAGGAAACACCTGGAAAGCCTGCCAGATTACTTTGCGACACTGCCTGAAAAGAACTGCTCCAGAAAAGATCCCAGTGACCCGTCTATATGTACTTGGATGCCAGACTGTATGCCATTTTTGGGGCACAACATAACTCATCGTGTGTGTGTGTGTGTGTTCGGTACTTAAAAAGGGAACTTACATATTTCCCCAAGGACCGCAGTGGTTCAAGAAGGCAGCTCAGCAGAGGCAGACATAAGCAGCAAAGGTTAAAAAGTGTGCAGCACAGTAATTTGGCAGTGTTAAAGCGTATTTATTTAAATGCAAGGAGTATAGTAAATAAAGCTGATGAGCGGAGGGCCCAGATAGACACATGGCAACATGATATCGTTGCTATAATGGAAACTTGGCTTAAGGAGGGGCAAGAATGGCAACTGTACACCCCTGGATATAGAGTTTTCAGGCGGGATAGAGAGTGAGATAAAAAAAGGAGGAGTGTAGCATTATTAAGGAATCAATAACAGCTTTGAGGAGGGATGATAAGCTAAATGAGTCATCAAATGAGGTTGTATGGGCGGAGCTCAAATGAAATAGGGGCAACCACACTACTAGGAGTGTACTATAGGCTCCCAAATAGTGAGAGGGAGGTAGAAGAACAAATATGTAGGCAAATTTGAGTGCAAAAACTATAGGGCAATAATAGTTGGGGATTTCAACTACCCCAATATCAACTGGGATACTAAGTGAAGGGCACAGAGGGGACAAAATTTTTGAACTGCATTCGAAATTTTTTTGGCCAGCATGTAACAAGCCCAAGGAGAAGGGGCGTAATTCTATATTTAGTCATCGATAATGAAGTAGGGCAAGTGGAGGAAGTAACAATGGGTGACCATTTTGGAGATAGTGACCATAATGCAGTAAGTTTTAGCATAATCATGGAAAAGGACAAAGATTAAACAGGAGTAAGTGTTCTAAATTGGGGGGGGAAGGTGAATTTTAAGAAGCTGAGAGGTGACCTGGCCAAAGTGGACTGGATACAGCGACTGGAAGGAAAATCAGTGGCAAACCAGTGGAAAGTATTCAAAAGTGAGATTCTATAGGCACAGTGTAGGCATGTCCCCACAAAGATAAAGGGTAGTACTGCCAAATCTAGCACCCTCTGGTTATCTAGAAACTTACAGGGTAAGTTAAAGCAGAAAAAGAAAGCTTATGTCGATCATGAAAATCTTAATACTTTAGAAAGCCTAAAGGAGTACAGAAAGTGCAGGGGTGAAGTAAAAGAGGAAATTAGAAAAGCAAAGAGCGGACATGAAAAATTATTGGCAGGTAAAATCAAGAGAAACACAAAGATGTTTTATCAGTACATAAAGAGCAGGAAAGGGTAGGGCCTATCAGAGTTGTACAAGGGAACGTATGTGTGGATGCAGAAGATGTGGGCAGGGTTCTTTGAGTTTTTTGTCTCTTTCTTCACAAAGGAGAGGGTTGATGCAGACATTGTAATTAAAGAGGAGTGTGAAATATTAAATATGAGCATAAAGAGAAAGGAAGTACTGGAGGGTCTGACATCCTTGAAAGCGGATAAATCACCAGGGCCGGATGGATTGCATTCCAGGTTATTAAAGGAAGCCAGGGAGGAAATAGCGGATGTGCTGTGGGTCATCTTTAAATTCTCACTCGATACAGGAGAGGTACCAGAGGATTAGAGGTCTGAACATTGTACCATTGTTTATAAAGGGTGCGAGGGATAGGCCAAATAATTATAGGCCGGTCAGTCTGACTTTGGTGGGTAAATTGTTGGAATCTATTCTGAGGGATAGGATAAACTGCCACTTAGAAAGGCATGGATTTGTAAAGAGGAGGTCATGTCTTACTAACTTAATTGAGTTTTCTAAGGAAGTAACAAGAAGGATTGATGAGGATAGTGCAGCGGATGTGGTCTACATGGATTTTGGTAAGGCATTTGACAAGGTCCCACATGGCAGACTGGTCAGTAAAATGAAAGCCCATGGGATACAGGGGAATGTGTCAGGTTGGATCAAGAATTGGCTCAGGAACAGAAACAAAGGGTAGTTGTCGGCGGATGTTTTTGTGAATGGATAGCGAATTCCAGTGGTGTTCCACAGGGCTCAGTGTTGGGTCTCTTGCTGTTTGTGGTATATATTAATGATTTGGACTTGCATGTGGGAGGCATGTTTGGGAAATTTGCTGATGACACAAAAATTGGTCGTGTGGTTGATAGTGAAGAGGATAGCTGTAGACTCCAGAATGATAGCAATGGTTTGGTTGAGTGGGCGGAAAAGTGGCAAATGGAATTAAATCCAGAAAAGTGAGAGGTATTGTATTTGGGAAGGGCAAATAAAGCGAGGGAATACACAATAAATGGGAGTATATTGAGAAGGGTAGAAGAAGTGAGAGACCTTGGAGTACATGTCCACAGATCCCTGAAGGTGGTAGGACAGGTAGATAGAGTGGTGGTGAAGGCATATGGAATGCTTTCCTTTATTGACCGAGGTATAGAATTCAAAAGCAGTGTTGTAATGATGGAACTGTATAAAATACTGGTTAGGTCACAGTTTTTGTGTACAGTTCTGGTCACCACATTACAGGAAGGACATAATTGCTCTGGAGAGAATACAGAGGAGATTGACAAGAATGTTGACAGGGCTTGATAGTTGCAGCTATGAGGAAAGATTGGATAGGCTAAAGTTGTTTTCCTTAGAACAGAGAAGGCTGAGGGGTGACTTAATTGAGGTGTACAAAATTGAGGGGCCTAGATAGAGTGTACAGGAAGGACCTGTTTCCCCTAGCGGCGAGGTCAATTACCAGGGGGCACAGATTTAAGGTGATTGGTAGAAGGATTAGAGGGGACATGAGGATGAACTTTTTCATCCAGAGGGTGGTGGGTGTCTGGAATTCACTGCTAAGAATGGTGGTGGAGGCAGAAACCCTCAGTTCTTTAAAAGGTACCTGGACCTGCACCTGAAGTGCTGTAGCCAACAAGTCTATGGACCAGGTGCTGGAAAGTAGGATTAGATTGGGCGTCTCGTTTTTTCGGCCGGCGCGGACACAATGGGCTGAATGGCCTCCTTCTGTGCCGTAATTTTTCTATGGTTCTAGCACCACCTTCTCAACAGCAGCTTGGGATGGGCAATAAATGCTGACCAAGCCAGCGATGCCCACATCCAGAAACGAACAAAAACAAAAATTCTTGTCACCAACAGTACTGTACCCCAGTGTTATGTAGCGACAGACCTGTACCCACCAGTACTGTATCCCAGTGTAATACAGGGACAGACCTGTATCCATCAGTATTATACCCCAGTGTTATACTGTGCCAAGGGAGCTTTATGCTGTATCTAACCTGCATTGTACCTGCTCTGTGAATGTAAGATGTTGAATACCCAGGAGTGAGCTACAGGCTAGAATCTAATCCAGGCTCAGCAATTTCCTTTTACTTTGCTCTGCAGGTCCTGCATATGGCAGTGGGTATGGGCCTGCCACATTCTCTCCCTACTCTGACCCGAGCACCAGTGGGAGCATCGATGCATTCACCGCAGAGACCTGGAACAACCAGAAGATACGGCACGTGTTTATCCAAAAGGTAAGTTGATGTCCTCGAGCAACTCTGGGAAAGCGAAGATCAGAACAAGCGGATCGTAACCCTCTCTCTGCCTCCCAACCTCCTCCTGTCCCTCTTTCTGCCTGTCTCCAAGAGTGAGGCCTTGTTGCTGCTGAGTGGGAGGAGAATGTTTTGCTTTGGGGTAACATGAAGGATGCTGATTTTTTTTTTTGTGGATTCTTGTACTCCCACCAGGTTTATGCCATTTTGATGGTACAGCTGATGGTGACCTTCGGGATAGTGGCAGTCTTTACGTTCTGGTAGGTCTCTTCATTCTTTTGTAATAGCCGAGTCGGTGACTAACCATTTCCATGCTGGTTCCCCGTCTCCTTGCCCTTACTCATATGGCGTTTCCCAACGTAAGCTGACACAAGAAGCAGGATTCTACGTTCTGTCATCAATTGTGCTGAGTTAGTGCATCTCAGCTGGGGCAGTGGTGGGGCTGTGGCTACTATTGGACTCAGTACCCCATCAGGGGAGATGTGGGCAAGGTGGGCATTAATCCATTGACTCAATGTTGGGCGTAAGTGGTCGCCTGTGAGGCCCTCCTTGTTAAATAGACTGTTACTTCCCATCCTCCAACTTCAAAATAAAACGCTTTTCACAATCTGGTTATCGCTGGCGAGGCCAGCATTTATTGACCGTCCCTAATTATCCTTGAGAAGGTGGTGGTGAGCTGCTGCCTTGAACTGCTGCAATCCATGGGGTGTAGGTACACCCACAGTACTGTTAGTGAGGGAGTTCCAGGACTTTGACCCAGCGACAGTGAAGGAACAACGATTATAGTTCCAAGTCAGGATGATGTGTGGCTTGGAGGGAAATTGGAGGTGATGGTGTTCCATGTGGCAGCTGCCATTGTTCTATGTGGGGGAGGGTGCGGGTGGTGGTGTTGGGTAAGATGCTGGCAAAGTAACATAGTAACAAGAGGAGGCCATTCAGCCCCTCAAACCTGTTCCACCATTTAATGAGGTCATGTTTGAATAACACTATCCACCTGCCTTAGGTCCATATCCCCTTTTGCCGTATCTGTTGATCACAGATTTAAAATTATTAATTGAGTTACCAGCTACTGCTTTTTGTGGGAGAGTTTCATACTTCATGCACCCTTTGCATGAAGGTATTCCAATGCATCACACCGTGGACATCAGAATAGGGATCATACAGCAAGTGCCAGTATAATGCAAATCAACCGTCAGAACAGCGATCAGCCAGGATTTCCCAGTACATTATACACAGAACACGAGAGAAAGGAATCATAGTGGATTCCTGTACATCACACCCTGCCTATCAGGAGAGGGGTCATACAGTGGATTCCAGTACATCACACCTTGCCTATCAGAACAGGAATCCTAGTGGATTCCAGTACATCACACCCTGCCTATCAGAGCAGGAATCCTAGTGGATTCCAGTACATCACACCCTGCCTATCAGAACAGGGGTCATACAGTGGATTCCAGTACATCACACCTTGCCTATCAGAACAGGAATCCTAGTGGATTCCAGTACATCACACCCTGCCTATCAGAGCAGGAATCCTAGTGGATTCCAGTACATCACACCCTGCCTATCAGAACAGGGGTCATACAGTGGATTCCAGTACATCACACCCTGCCTATCAGAACAGGGGTCATACAGTGGATTCCAGTACATCACACCCTGCCTATCAGAACAGGAATCATACAGTGGATTCCAGTACATCACACCCTGCCTATCAGAGCAGGAATCATACAGTGGATTCCAGTACATCACACCCTGCCTATCAGAACAGGAATCATACAGTGGATTCCAGTACATCACACCCTGCCTATCAGAACAGGGGTCATACAGTGGATTCCAGTACATCACACCCTGCCTATCAGAACGGGTCATACAGTGGATTCCAGTACATCACACCCTGCCTATCAGAACAGGGGTCATACAGTGGATTCCAGTACATCACACCCTGCCTATCAGAACAGGAATCATACAGTGGATTCCAGTACATCACACCCTGCCTATCAGAACAGGAATCATACAGTGGATTCCAGTACATGACACCCTGCCTATCAGAGCAGGAATCATACAGTGGATTCCAGTACATCACACCCTGCCTATCAGAGCAGGAATCTTAGTGGATTCCAGTACATCACACCCTGCCTATCAGAGCAGGAATCTTAGTGGATTCCAGTACATCACACCCTGCCTATCAGAACAGGGGTCATAAAGTGGATTCCAGTACATCACACCCTGCCTATCAGAACAGGGGTCATACAGTGGATTCCAGTACATCACACCCTGCCTATCAGAGCAGGAATCTTAGTGGATTCCAGTACATCACACCCTGCCTATCAGAGCAGGAATCTTAGTGGATTCCAGTACATCACACCCTGCCTATCAGAACAGGGGTCATAAAGTGGATTCCAGTACATCACACCCTGCCTATCAGAACAGGGGTCATACAGTGGATTCCAGTACATCACACCCTGCCTATCAGAGCAGGAATCTTAGTGGATTCCAGTACATCACACCCTGCCTATCAGAGCAGGAATCTTAGTGGATTCCAGTACATCACACCCTGCCTATCAGAACAGGGGTCATAAAGTGGATTCCAGTACATCACACCCTGCCTATCAGAACAGGGGTCATACAGTGGATTCCAGTACATGACACCCTGCCTATCAGAACAGGAATCATACAGTGGATTCCAGTACATCACACCCTGCCTATCAGAGCAGGAATCTTAGTGGATTCCAGTACATCACACCCTGCCTATCAGAGCAGGAATCTTAGTGGATTCCAGTACATCACACCCTGCCTATCAGAACAGGGGTCATACAGTGGATTCCAGTACATCACACTCTGCCTATCAGAACAGGGGTCATACAGTGGATTCCAGTACATCACACCCTGCCTATCAGAGCAGGAATCATACAGTGGATTCCAGTACATCACACCCTGCCTATCAGAGCAGGAATCATACAGTGGATTCCAGTACATCACACCCTGCCTATCAGAACAGGAATCATACAGTGGATTCCAGTACATCACACCCTGCCTATCAGAACAGGGGTCATACAGTGGATTCCAGTACATCACACCCTGCCTATCAGAGCAGGAATCATACAGTGGATTCCAGTACATCACACCCTGCCTATCAGAACAGGAATCATACAGTGGATTCCAGTACATCACACCCTGCCTATCAGAACAGGGGTCATACAGTGGATTCCAGTACATCACACCCTGCCTATCAGAACAGGGGTCATACAGTGGATTCCAGTACATCACACCCTGCCTATCAGAACAGGAATCATACAGTGGATTCCAGTACATCACACCCTGCCTATCAGAACAGGAATCATACAGTGGATTCCAGTACATCACACCCTGCCTATCAGAGCAGGAATCATACAGTGGATTCCAGTACATCACACCCTGCCTATCAGAGCAGGAATCATACAGTGGATTCCAGTACATCACACCCTGCCTATCAGAACAAGGGTCATACAGTGGATTCCAGTACATCACACCCTGCCTATCAGAGCAGGAATCATACAGTGGATTCCAGTACATCACACCCTGCCTATCAGAGCAGGAATCATACAGTGGATTCCAGTACATCACACCCTGCCTATCAGAACAGGGGTCATACAGTGGATTCCAGTGCATCACACCCTACCTATCAGAGCAGGAATCATACAGTGGATTCCAGTACATCACACCCTGCCTATCAGAGCAGGAATCATACAGTGGATTCCAGTACATCACACCCTGCCTATCAGAACAGGGGTCATACAGTGGATTCCAGTACATCACACCCTGCCTATCAGAACAGGAATCATACAGTGGATTCCAGTACATCACACCCTGCCTATCAGAACAAGGGTCATACAGTGGATTCCAGTACATCACACCCTGCCTATCAGAGCAGGAATCATACAGTGGATTCCAGTACATCACACCCTGCCTATCAGAGCAGGAATCATACAGTGGATTCCAGTACATCACACCCTGCCTATCAGAACAAGGGTCATACAGTGGATTCCAGTACATCACACCCTGCCTATCAGAGCAGGAATCATACAGTGGATTCCAGTACATCACACCCTGCCTATCAGAGCAGGAATCATACAGTGGATTCCAGTACATCACACCCTGCCTATCAGAACAGGGGTCATACAGTGGATTCCAGTGCATCACACCCTACCTATCAGAGCAGGAATCATACAGTGGATTCCAGTACATCACACCCTGCCTATCAGAGCAGGAATCATACAGTGGATTCCAGTACATCACACCCTGCCTATCAGAGCAGGAATCATACAGTGGATTCCAGTACATCACACCCTACCTATCAGAGCAGGAATCATACAGTGGATTCCAGTACATCACACCCTGCCTATCAGAGCAGGAATCATACAGTGGATTCCAGTACATCACACCCTGCCTATCAGAACAGGGGTCATACAGTGGATTCCAGTACATCACACCCTACCTATCAGAGCAGGAATCAGACAGTGGATTCCAGTACATCACACCCTGCCTATCAGAACAGGGGTCATATAGTGGATTCCAGTACATCACACCCTGCCTATCAGAACAGGAATCATACAGTGGATTCCAGTACATCACACCCTGCCTATCAGAACAGGGGTCATATAGTGGATTCCAGTACATCACACCCTGCCTATCAGAACAGGGGTCATACAGTGGATTCCAGTACATCACACCCTGCCTATCAGAACAGGAATCATACAGTGGATTCCAGTACATCACACCCTGCCTATCAGAACAGGAATCATACAGTGGATTCCAGTACATCACACCCTGCCTATCAGAGCAGGAATCATACAGTGGATTCCAGTACATCACACCCTGCCTATCAGAACAGGATTCATAGTGGATTCCAGTACATCACACCCTGCCTATCAGAACAGGAATCATACAGTGGATTCCAGTACATCACTCCCTGCCAATCAGAACAGGGGTCATACAGTGGATTCCAGTACATCACACCCTGCCTATCAGAACAGGAATCATACAGTGGATTCCAGTCCATCACACACTGCCTATCGGAGCAGGAATCATACAGTGGATTCCAGTACATCACACAGTGCCTATCTGAACAGGGGTCATAAAGTGGATTCCAGTACATCACACCCTGCCTATCAGAGCAGGAATCATACAGTGGATTCCAGTACATCACACCCTGCCTATCTGAACAGGGGTCATAAAGTGGATTCCAGTACATCACACCCTGCCTATCAGAGCAGGAATCATACAGTGGATTCCAGTGCATCACACCCTGCCTATCAGAGCAGGAATCATACAGTGGATTCCAGTACATCACACCCTGCCTATCAGAGCAGGAATCATAGTGGATTCCAGTACATCACACCCTGCCTATCAGAGCAGGAATCATACAGTGGATTCCAGTACATCACACCCTGCCTATCAGAGCAGGAATCATACAGTGGATTCCAGTACATCACACCCTGCCTATCAGAGCAGGAATCATACAGTGGATTCCAGTACATCACACCCTGCCTATCAGAACAGGAATCATACAGTGGATTCCAGTACATCACACCCTGCCTATCAGAACAGGGGTCATACAGTGGATTCCAGTACATCACACCCTGCCTATCAGAGCAGGAATCATACAGTGGATTCCAGTACATCACACCCTGCCTATCAGAGCAGGAATCATACAGTGGATTCCAGTACATCACACCCTGCCTATCAGAACAGGAATCATCGTGGATTCCAGTACATCACACCCTGCCTATCAGAGCAGGGGTCATACAGTGGATTCCAGTACATCACACCGTGCCTATCAGAGCAGGAATCATCGTGGATTCCAGTACATCACACCCTGCCTATCAGAGCAGGGGTCATACAGTGGATTCCAGTACATCACACCGTGCCTATCAGAGCAGGAATCATACAGTGGATTCCAGTACATCACACCGTGCCTATCAGAGCAGGAATCATACAGTGGATTCCAGTACATCACACCCTGCCTATCAGAGCAGGAATCATACAGTGGATTCCAGTACATCACACCGTGCCTATCAGAGCAGGAATCATACAGTGGATTCCAGTACATCACACCGTGCCTATCAGAGCAGGAATCATACAGTGGATTCCAGTACATCACACCGTGCCTATCGGAGCAGGAATCATACAGTGGATTCCAGTACATCACACCCTGCCTATCAGAGCAGGAATCATACAGTGGATTCCAGTACATCACACCCTGCCTATCAGAGCAGGAATCATACAGTGGATTCCAGTACATCACACCCTGCCTATCGGAACAGGAATCATACAGTGGATTCCAGTACACCACACCCTGCCTATCAGAACAGGAATCATACAGTGGATTCCAGTACATCACACCCTGCCTATCGGAACAGGAATCATCGTGGATTCCAGTACATCACACCCTGCCTATCTGAACAGGAATCATACAGTGGATTCCAGTACATCACACACTGCCTATCAGAGCAGGAATCATACAGTGGATTCCAGTACATCACACCGTGCCTATCGGAGCAGGAATCATACAGTGGATTCCAGTACATCACACCCTGCCTATCGGAACAGGAATCATACAGTGGATTCCAGTACACCACACCCTGCCTATCAGAACAGGAATCATACAGTGGATTCCAGTACACCACACCCTGCCTATCAGAACAGGAATCATACAGTGGATTCCAGTACACCACACCCTGCCTATCAGAACAGGAATCATACAGTGGATTCCAGTACACCACACCCTGCCTATCAGAACAGGAATCATACAGTGGATTCCAGTACATCACACCCTGCCTATCAGAACAGGAATCATACAGTGGATTCCAGTACATCACACCCTGCCTATCAGAACAGGAATCATACAGTGGATTCCAGTACATCACACCCTGCCTATCAGAACAGGGGTCATACAGTGGATTCCAGTACACCACACCCTGCCTATCAGAACAGGGGTCATACAGTGGATTCCAGTACACCACACCCTGCCTATCAGAACAGGAATCATACAGTGGATTCCAGTACATCACACCCTGCCTATCAGAACAGGGGTCATACAGTGGATTCCAGTACACCACACCCTGCCTATCAGAACAGGAATCATACAGTGGATTCCAGTACATCACACCCTGCCTATCAGAACAGGAATCATACAGTGGATTCCAGTACATCACACCCTGCCTATCAGAACAGGGGTCATACAGTGGATTCCAGTACACCACACCCTGCCTATCAGAACAGGAATCATACAGTGGATTCCAGTACATCACACCCTGCCTATCAGAACAGGAATCATACAGTGGATTCCAGTACATCACACCCTGCCTATCAGAACAGGGGTCATACAGTGGATTCCAGTACATCACACCATGCCTATCAGAGCAGGAATCATCGTGGATTCCAGTACATCACACCCTGCCTATCAGAACAGGAATCATACAGTGGATTCCAGTACATCACACCCTGCCTATCAGAACAGGAATCATACAGTGGATTCCAGTACATCACACCCTGCCTATCAAAACAGGAATCATACAGTGGATTCCAGTACATCACACCCTGCCTATCAGAACAGGAATCATACAGTGGATTCCAGTACATCACACCCTGCCTATCAGAACAGGGGTCATACAGTGGATTCCAGTACATCACACCCTGCCTATCAGAACAGGAATCATACAGTGGATTCCAGTACATCACACCCTGCCTATCAGAGCAGGAATCATAGTGGATTCCAGTACATCACACCCTGCCTATCAGAACAGGGGTCATACAGTGGATTCCAGTACATCACACCCTGCCTATCAGAACAGGAATCATACAGTGGATTCCAGTACATCACACCCTGCCTATCAGAACAGGAATCATACAGTGGATTCCAGTACATCACACCCTGCCTATCAGAACAGGAATCATACAGTGGATTCCAGTACATCACACCCTGCCTATCAAAACAGGAATCATACAGTGGATTCCAGTACATCACACCCTGCCTATCAGAACAGGAATCATACAGTGGATTCCAGTACATCACACCCTGCCTATCAGAACAGGGGTCATACAGTGGATTCCAGTACATCACACCCTGCCTATCAGAACAGGAATCATACAGTGGATTCCAGTACATCACACCCTGCCTATCAGAACAGGGGTCATACAGTGGATTCCAGTACATCACACCCTGCCTATCAGAACAGGAATCATACAGTGGATTCCAGTACATCACACCCTGCCTATCAGAACAGGGGTCATACAGTGGATTCCAGTACATCACACCCTGCCTATCAGAACAGGAATCATACAGTGGATTCCAGTACATCACACCCTGCCTATCAGAACAGGAATCATACAGTGGATTCCAGTACATCACACCCTGCCTATCAGAACAGGAATCATACAGTGGATTCCAGTACATCACACCCTGCCTATCAGAACAGGGGTCATACAGTGGATTCCAGTACATCACACCATGCCTATCAGAGCAGGAATCATCGTGGATTCCAGTACATCACACCCTGCCTATCAGAACAGGAATCATACAGTGGATTCCAGTACATCACACCCTGCCTATCAGAACAGGAATCATACAGTGGATTCCAGTACATCACACCCTGCCTATCAAAACAGGAATCATACAGTGGATTCCAGTACATCACACCCTGCCTATCAGAACAGGAATCATACAGTGGATTCCAGTACATCACACCCTGCCTATCAGAACAGGGGTCATACAGTGGATTCCAGTACATCACACCCTGCCTATCAGAACAGGAATCATACAGTGGATTCCAGTACATCACACCCTGCCTATCAGAACAGGAATCATACAGTGGATTCCAGTACATCACACCCTGCCTATCAGAACAGGAATCATACAGTGGATTCCAGTACACCACACCCTGCCTATCAGAACAGGAATCATACAGTGGATTCCAGTACATCACACCCTGCCAATCAGAACAGGGGTCATAGAGTGGATTCCAGTACATCACACACTGCCTATCGGAGCAGGAATCATGCAGTGGATTCCAGTACATCACACCCTGCCTATCAGAGCAGGAATCATACAGTGGATTCCAGTACATCACACCCTGCCTATCAGAACAAGGGTCATACAGTGGATTCCAGTACATCACACCCTGCCTATCAGAACAGGAATCATACAGTGGATTCCAGTACACCACACCCTGCGTATCAGAACAGGGGTCATAGAGTGGATTCCAGTACATCACACACTGCCTATCGGAGCAGGAATCATGCAGTGGATTCCAGTACATCACACTCTGCCTATCGGAACAGGAATCATCGTGGATTCCAGTACATCAAACCCTGCCTATCTGAACAGGGGTCATACAGTGGATTCCAGTACATCACACCCTGCCTATCAGAACAAGGGTCATACAGTGGATTCCAGTACATCACACCCTGCCTATCAGAGCAGGAATCATACAGTGGATTCCAGTACATCACACCCTGCCTATCAGAGCAGGAATCATACAGTGGATTCCAGTACATCACACCCTGCCTATCAGAGCAGGAATCATAGTGGATTCCAGTACATCACACCCTGCCTATCAGAGCAGGAATCATACAGTGGATTCCAGTACATCACACCCTGCCTATCAGAACAGGGGTCATACAGTGGATTCCAGTACATCACACCCTACCTATCAGAGCAGGAATCATACAGTGGATTCCAGTACATCACACCCTGCCTATCAGAGCAGGAATCATACAGTGGATTCCAGTACATCACACCGTGCCTATCAGAGCAGGAATCATACAGTGGATTCCAGTACATCACACCCTGCCTATCAGCAGGGGTCATACAGTGGATTCCAGTACATCACACCCTGCCTATCAGAACAGGAATCATACAGTGGATTCCAGTACATCACACCCTGCCTATCAGAACAGGGGTCATACAGTGGATTACAGTACATCACACCCTGCCTATCAGAACAGGAATCATACAGTGGATTCCAGTACATCACACCCTGCCTATCAGAGCAGGAATCATACAGTGGATTCCAGTACATCACACCCTGCCTATCAGAGCAGGAATCGTACAGTGGATTCCAGTACATCACACCCCGCCTATCAAAACAGGATTCATAGTGGATTCCAGTACATCACACCCTGCCTATCAGAGCAGGAATCATAGAGTGGATTCCAGTACATCACACCCTGCCTATCAGAACAGGGGTCATACAGTGGATTCCAGTACATCACACCCTGCCTATCAGAACAGGAATCATACAGTGGATTCCAGTACATCACACCCTGCCTATCAGAACAGGGGTCATACAGTGGATTCCAGTACATCACACTCTGCCTATCAGAACAGGGGTCATACAGTGGATTCCAGTACATCACACCCTGCCTATCAGAACAGGGGTCATACAGTGGATTCCAGTACATCGCACCCTGCCTATCAGAACAGGGGTCATACAGTGGATTCCAGTACATCACACCCTGCCTATCAGAACAGGGGTCATACAGTGGATTCCAGTACATCACACCCTGCCTATCAGAACAGGAATCATACAGTGGATTCCAGTACACCACACCCTGCCTATCAGAACAGGGGTCATACAGTGGATTCCAGTACATCACACCCTGCCTATCAGAACAGGAATCATACAGTGGATTCCAGTACACCACACCCTGCCTATCAGAACAGGGGTCATACAGTGGATTCCAGTACATCACCCCCTGCCTATCAGAACAGGAATCATACAGTGGATTCCAGTACACCACACCCTGCCTATCAGAACAGGGGTCATACAGTGGATTCCAGTACATCACACCCTGCCTATCAGAGCAGGAATCATACAGTGGATTCCAGTACATCACACCCTGCCTATCAGAACAGGGGTCATACAGTGTATTCCAGTACATCACACCCTGCCTATCAGAACAGGAATCATACAGTGGATTCCAGTACCTCACACCCTGCCTATCAGAGCAGGAATCATACAGTGGATTCCAGTACATCACACTCTGCCTATCGGAACAGGAATCATCGTGGATTCCAGTACATCACATCCTGCCTATCTGAACAGGGGTCATACAGTGGATTCCAGTACATCACACCCTGCCTATCAGAGCAGGAATCATACAGTGGATTCCAGTACATCACACCCTGCCTATCTGAACAAGGGTCATACAGTGGATTCCAGTACATCACACCCTGCCTATCAGAGCAGGAATCATACAGTGAATTCCAGTACATCACACCCTGCCTATCAGAGCAGGAATCATACAGTGGATTCCAGTACATCACACCCTGCCTATCAGAGCAGGAATCATACAGTGGATTCCAGTACATCACACAGTGCCTATCTAAACAGGGGTCATACAGTGGATTCCAGTACATCACACCCTGCCTATCAGAGCAGGAATCATACAGTGGATTCCAGTACATCACACCTGCCTATCAGAGCAGGAATCATACAGTGGATTCCAGTACATCACACCCTGCCTATCAGAGCAGGAATCATACAGTGGATTCCAGTGCATCACACCCTGCCTATCAGAGCAGGAATCATACAGTGGATTCCAGTACATCACACCCTGCCTATCAGAACAGGAATCATACAGTGGATTCCAGTACACCACACCCTGCCTATCAGAACAGGGGTCATACAGTGGATTCCAGTACATCACACCCTGCCTATCAGAGCAGGAATCATACAGTGGATTCCAGTACACCACACCCTGCTTATCAGAACAGGGGTCATACAGTGGATTCCAGTACATCACACCCTGCCTATCAGAACAGGAATCATACAGTGTATTCCAGTACATCACACCCTGCCTATCAGAACAGGAATCATACAGTGGATTCCAGTACATCACACCCTGCCTATCAGAGCAGGAATCATACAGTGGATTCCAGTACATCACACCCTGCCTATCAGAACAGGGGTCATACAGTGTATTCCAGTACATCACACCCTGCCTATCAGAACAGGAATCATACAGTGGATTCCAGTACATCACACCCTGCCTATCAGAGCAGGAATCATACAGTGGATTCCAGTACATCACACTCTGCCTATCGGAACAGGAATCATCGTGGATTCCAGTACATCACACCCTGCCTATCTGAACAGGGGTCATACAGTGGATTCCAGTACATCACACCCTGCCTATCAGAGCAGGAATCATACAGTGGATTCCAGTACATCACACCCTGCCTATCTGAACAAGGGTCATACAGTGGATTCCAGTACATCACACCCTGCCTATCAGAGCAGGAATCATACAGTGAATTCCAGTACATCACACCCTGCCTATCAGAGCAGGAATCATACAGTGGATTCCAGTACATCACACCCTGCCTATCAGAGCAGGAATCATACAGTGGATTCCAGTACATCACACAGTGCCTATCTAAACAGGGGTCATACAGTGGATTCCAGTACATCACACCCTGCCTATCAGAGCAGGAATCATACAGTGGATTCCAGTACATCACACCCTGCCTATCTGAACAGGGGTCATACAGTGGATTCCAGTACATCACACCCTGCCTATCAGAGCAGGAATCATACAGTGAATTCCAGTACATCACACCCTGCCTATCAGAGCAGGAATCATACAGTGGATTCCAGTACATCACACCTGCCTATCAGAGCAGGAATCATACAGTGGATTCCAGTACATCACACCCTGCCTATCAGAGCAGGAATCATACAGTGGATTCCAGTGCATCACACCCTGCCTATCAGAGCAGGAATCATACAGTGGATTCCAGTACATCACACCCTGCCTATCAGAGCAGGAATCATACAGTGGATTCCAGTACATCACACCCTGCCTATCAGAACAGGGGTCATACAGTGAATTCCAGTACATCACACCCTGCCTATCAGAGCAGGAATCATACAGTGGATTCCAGTACATCACACCCTGCCTATCAGAGCAGGAATCATACAGTGGATTCCAGTACATCACACCCTGCCTATCAGAACAGGAATCATACAGTGGATTCCAGTACATCACACCCTGCCTATCAGAACACGGGTCATACAGTGGATTCCAGTACATCACACCCTGCCTATCAGAGCAGGAATCATACAGTGGATTCCAGTACATCACACCCTGCCTATCAGAGCAGGAATCATACAGTGGATTCCAGTACATCACACCCTGCCTATCAGAACAGGAATCATACAGTGGATTCCAGTACACCACACCCTGCCTATCAGAACAGGAATCATACAGTGGATTCCAGTACATCACACCCTGCCAATCAGAACAGGGGTCATAGAGTGGATTCCAGTACATCACACACTGCCTATCGGAGCAGGAATCATGCAGTGGATTCCAGTACATCACACCCTGCCTATCAGAGCAGGAATCATACAGTGGATTCCAGTACATCACACCCTGCCTATCAGAACAAGGGTCATGCAGTGGATTCCAGTACATCACACCCTGCCTATCAGAGCAGGAATCATACAGTGGATTCCAGTACATCACACCCTGCCTATCAGAACAGGGGTCATAGAGTGGATTCCAGTACATCACACACTGCCTATCAGAACAGGAATCATACAGTGGATTCCAGTACATCACACCCTGCCTATCGGAGCAGGAATCATGCAGTGGATTCCAGTACATCACACTCTGCCTATTGGAACAGGAATCATCGTGGATTCCAGTACATCACACCCTGCCTATCAGAGCAGGAATCATACAGTGGATTCCAGTACATCACACCCTGCCTATCAGAACAGGGGTCATAGAGTGGATTCCAGTACATCACACCCTGCCTATCAGAACAGGAATCATACAGTGGATTCCAGTACATCACACCCTGCCTATCAGAGCAGGAATCATACAGTGGATTCCAGTACATCACACCCTGCCTATCGGAGCAGGAATCATGCAGTGGATTCCAGTACATCACACTCTGCCTATTGGAACAGGAATCATCGTGGATTCCAGTACATCACACCCTGCCTATCTGAACAGGGGTCATACAGTGGATTTCAGTACATCACACCCTGCCTATCAGAGCAGGAATCATACAGTGGATTCCAGTACATCACACCCTGCCTATCAGAACAAGGGTCATACAGTGGATTCCAGTACATCACACCCTGCCTATCAGAGCAGGAATCATACAGTGGATTCCAGTACATCACACCCTGCCTATCAGAGCAGGAATCATACAGTGGATTCCAGTACATCACACCCTGCCTATCAGAGCAGGAATCATAGTGGATTCCAGTACATCACACCCTGCCTATCAGAGCAGGAATCATACAGTGGATTCCAGTACATCACACCCTGCCTATCAGAGCAGGAATCATACAGTGGATTCCAGTACATCACACCCTGCCTATCAGAGCAGGAATCATACAGTGGATTCCAGTATATCACACCCTGCCTATCAGAACAGGAATCATACAGTGGATTCCAGTACATCACACAGTGCCTATCTAAACAGGGGTCATACAGTGGATTCCAGTACATCACACCCTGCCTATCAGAGCAGGAATCATACAGTGGATTCCAGTACATCACACCCTGCCTATCAGAACAGGAATCATACAGTGGATTCCAGTACACCACACCCTGCCTATCAGAACAGGGGTCATACAGTGGATTCCAGTACATCACACCCTGCCTATCAGAACAGGAATCATACAGTGGATTCCAGTACATCACACCCTGCCTATCAGAACAGGAATCATACAGTGGATTCCAGTACATCACACCCTGCCTATCAGAGCAGGAATCATACAGTGGATTCCAGTACATCACACTCTGCCTATCGGAACAGGAATCATCGTGGATTCCAGTACATCACACCCTGCCTATCTGAACAGGGGTCATACAGTGGATTCCAGTACATCACACCCTGCCTATCAGAGCAGGAATCATACAGTGGATTCCAGTACATCACACCCTGCCTATCTGAACAAGGGTCATACAGTGGATTCCAGTACATCACACCCTGCCTATCAGAGCAGGAATCATACAGTGAATTCCAGTACATCACACCCTGCCTATCAGAGCAGGAATCATACAGTGGATTCCAGTACATCACACCCTGCCTATCAGAGCAGGAATCATACAGTGGATTCCAGTACATCACACAGTGCCTATCTAAACAGGGGTCATACAGTGGATTCCAGTACATCACACCCTGCCTATCAGAGCAGGAATCATACAGTGGATTCCAGTACATCACACCTGCCTATCAGAGCAGGAATCATACAGTGGATTCCAGTACATCACACCCTGCCTATCAGAGCAGGAATCATACAGTGGATTCCAGTGCATCACACCCTGCCTATCAGAGCAGGAATCATACAGTGGATTCCAGTACATCACACCCTGCCTATCAGAGCAGGAATCATACAGTGGATTCCAGTACATCACACCCTGCCTATCAGAACAGGGGTCATACAGTGGATTCCAGTACATCACACCCTGCCTATCAGAACAGGAATCATACAGTGGATTCCAGTACATCACACCCTGCCTATCAGAGCAGGAATCATACAGTGGATTCCAGTACATCACACTCTGCCTATCAGAACAGGGGTCATACAGTGGATTCCAGTACATCACACCCTGCCTATCAGAACAGGAATCATACAGTGGATTCCAGTACATCACACCCTGCCTATCAGAACAGGGGTCATACAGTGGATTCCAGTACATCACACCCTGCCTATCAGAACAGGAATCATACAGTGGATTCCAGTACATCACACCCTGCCTATCAGAGCAGGAATCATACAGTGGATTCCAGTACATCACACTCTGCCTATCGGAACAGGAATCATCGTGGATTCCAGTACATCACACCCTGCCTATCTGAACAGGGGTCATACAGTGGATTCCAGTACATCACACCCTGCCTATCAGAGCAGGAATCATACAGTGGATTCCAGTACATCACACCCTGCCTATCTGAACAGGGGTCATACAGTGGATTCCAGTACATCACACCCTGCCTATCAGAGCAGGAATCATACAGTGAATTCCAGTACATCACACCCTGCCTATCAGAGCAGGAATCATACAGTGGATTCCAGTACATCACACCTGCCTATCAGAGCAGGAATCATACAGTGGATTCCAGTACATCACACCCTGCCTATCAGAGCAGGAATCATACAGTGGATTCCAGTGCATCACACCCTGCCTATCAGAGCAGGAATCATACAGTGGATTCCAGTACATCACACCCTGCCTATCAGAGCAGGAATCATACAGTGGATTCCAGTACATCACACCCTGCCTATCAGAGCAGGAATCATACAGTGGATTCCAGTACATCACACCCTGCCTATCAGAACAGGGGTCATACAGTGGATTCCAGTACATCACACCCTGCCTATCAGAGCAGGAATCATACAGTGGATTCCAGTACATCACACCCTGCCTATCAGAGCAGGAATCATACAGTGGATTCCAGTACATCACACCCTGCCTATCAGAGCAGGAATCATACAGTGGATTCCAGTCCATCACACCCTACCTATCAGAACAGGGGTCATACAGTGGATTCCAGTACATCACACCCTGCCTATCTGAACATGGGTCATACAGTGGATTCCAGTACATCACACCCTGCCTATCAGAGCAGGAATCATACAGTGGATTCCAGTACATGACACCCTGCCTATCTGAACAGGGGTCATACAGTGGATTCCAGTACATCACACCCTGCCTATCAGAGCAGGAATCATAAAGTGAATTCCAGTACATCACACCCTGCCTATCAGAGCAGGAATCATACAGTGGATTCCAGTACATCACACCTGCCTATCAGAGCAGGAATCATACAGTGGATTCCAGTACATCACACCCTGCCTATCAGAGCAGGAATCATACAGTGGATTCCAGTACATCACACCCTGCCTATCAGAGCAGGAATCATACAGTGGATTCCAGTACATCACACCCTGCCTATCAGAGCAGGAATCATACAGTGGATTCCAGTCCATCACACCCTACCTATCAGAACAGGGGTCATACAGTGGATTCCAGTACATCACACCCTGCCTATCAGAGCAGGAATCATACAGTGGATTCCAGTACATCACACCCTGCCTATCAGAACAGGGGTCATACAGTGGATTCCAGTACATCACACCCTGCCTATCAGAACAGGGGTCATACAGTGGATTCCAGTACATCACACCCTGCCTATCAGAGCAGGGGTCATACAGTGGATTCCAGTACATCACACCCTGCCTATCAGAACAGGGGTCATACAGTGGATTCCAGTACATCACACCCTGCCTATCAGAACAGGGGTCATACAGTGGATTCCAGTACATCACACCCTGCCTATCAGAACAGGAATCATGCAGTGGATTCCAGTACATCACACCCTGCCTATCAGAACAGGGGTCATACAGTGGATTCCAGTACATCACACCCTGCCTATCAGAACAGGGGTCATACAGTGGATTCCAGTACATCACACCCTGCCTATCAGAACAGGAATCATGCAGTGGATTCCAGTACATCACACCCTGCCTATCAGAACAGGGGTCATACAGTGGATTCCAGTACATCACACCCTGCCTATCAGAACAGGGGTCATACAGTGGATTCCAGTACATCACACCCTGCCTATCAGAACAGGAATCATGCAGTGGATTCCAGTACATTAACCACTCTTTCCTGAATGACCTTGCTCTAATTTTAGCGTCCTTTTCCTTGTCCCAGACTACCTCACCAGTGGAAAATGTTTCTCTCTCAACCCTATCAATTCCTTTCAAAATCTCCATAACCTTTGATGTCCTGGGGAATACAACCCCAATTTATGTATTTTCTCATCATAATTCAACGCTTGGAGCACTGGGAACAGGCTGATGAATCTGCGCTGCACTCCTTCTGAGGCCAGTGTACCTTTTCTAAGGTGCTGCCCAGCAAGCTTGGCAAATTTCTGCGTTGCATCCTGTAGCTAGTGCAGACTGCAGCCACAATGCACTGCTTGTAAAGGGAGTCCAGTGACTGGTTCAAATCTATCAAGTCTGTTCTGTCTTGGATGATGGTGTGCCTCGGAAGTTTTGCTGCCATTGCGTCAGTCCAGAGAACGGTGAGGAGCTTGACACATTGGGACTTTTTTGATTGGAATGCATGGGTTACAGGATGAGATAATAGTGTTTAAATTAAAGAATGGAACAGGGTAGATAGAATCAGACCTTTTTCCACTCGTTGAAGGGGTCTAGATGAGTGCCATATATGCACAAGTGAGCCGGGACTAATGCACAAGGGAACAGCATGGATAAATGTGATCAGATCTATTTGCTTGCTTGTGTAAACACAGACATGGACTGGTTGGGCCGAACGGCCTGTGTTTTGCTTGAACTTCTGGGCACTTCTGTCGCACTCGTGGCTTAGGCCTTGTGGATGGCGAGGCCTTGTTTGTCCTCCCCGTGCATTGCCTCACACTTCCCTGGATTGAACTCCATTTGCCACTTTTCTGTTCAGCTGATCAATCAATGGATATTTTCCTGCAGTGCACAACTTTCTTCCTCACGATCAACCACATTACCAATTTTCATATCATCTGCAAACTTCGTAATCATGCCTCCTACATTTAAGTCTACATCATTGATATATCACAGAATCGTTCGTGCAGAAGGAGGCCATTCGGAACATCGTGTCTGCACCAGCTCCCTGGAAGAGCAACTGCCTCAGTTCCATGCCCTTGCCTTCTCCCCGTAACTCTGCA